>NC_137973.1:87731455-88211455 GCF_963924665.1 Micromys minutus | reverse complement strand
TCCCTTTCTTTTCCTCCTCCCTGGTTAAAGATAGAATGAATTGGTTTCTTAGCCAAATTCCATCATAACAACCATAAAAATAACGGAGAAACTTTAAAATCCTGATTTTCTCTAAATTTTAGATAAATCTCTGCTTTGCTTTGGGTTTTGCTTCTTGCTGTATGGCTTTGACTTCTCAGGGTTACATAGATAATGGAATTTCCTGCCAAGCAATGATGTCTAGATCTGAGAAAGAATGGATTGCCCTGGAGTCTCTCTCTCTCTCTCTCTCTCTCTCTCTCTCTCTCTCTCTCTCTCTCTCTCTCTCTCTCTCTGTATCTCTCTCTCTCTGTATCTCTCTGTCTCTCTGTCTCTCTGTCTCTCTCTGTCTCTCTGTTTCTCTTTCCCTCCCTCTCTCTCCCCCATCTCTCCCTCTCCATTTCTTTCTGTTTCAACTTTCTATACATTATATATTCCTTCAAAAATTGTGTGTGTGAGTGTTTTGTCTACATTTGCATCCATGTACTGTGTATATGCCTGGTACCTATGGAAACCAGAAGATTGTGTCAGTCCCCTGGAACTGGGGCTGCACACAGTTGTGAGACAACATCTGAATGCTGGTATTCAAACCTGGACCTTCTGAAAGGGCAGCTGTTGCTTTTAAATACTGAGCCATCTTTCCAGCTCCTGGAACCTTATATATTCATGCTTCTCAGGCTCAAATTATGAATCATGCTTATATGCTATTTTCATGTTTGTAAAATAGCCTCACGGAGTTATTATGATTAAAGAATTCAATATCTAGCCCAAGATCCAGAAATCCAATAAATGTTCAACAAATAGCAGTTCCTATGACAACACGCATATATATATAGACTTATACATTCATGTAACAGACAATAATGAACATTATGCTTAAAATTAAGCGAAACAAAATATCAACATGTTACAAATACAATGAATTGGTCCATGAATTATTTTTAGACCTCTGTTGTTTCAGCTTTGAGAACTGGAAAGCAAAAATCTAGGGACACCGGTCACAGATATCTTTAGTGAAAAATAGTGATGACCCTAGAGATATTAGAGATAAGGGTAGATGCTCAGGAGTCAAGAGTAATGACATTTCCTCTCTGGCTTAGCTCTAAGCTGGCAGATATCACTATAACTGCTTCTCAAGCCTGGCCCATGCCTGGCTGACATCAGGTCCTTGTGCACCTGACAGTCCTTATCATTTACCAAAGGTTTGACTGTTTCCTCTGGTTAATCAGATCATTGATGACTTCTCCGGCTTTTTTCTTTCTTTCTGCAGACAGATGTTAGGCAGAAGCTTTCAGTTTCCCCAGTAACTAAATGTGTAATGGTCCTATTTAAGATGTGGAGAGATGGAGTGTACTATGGATTTTGTGTGTCCTAAGAAGAAGTGATAAGATCGTAGGTAGGCAGTTTGCCTAAAACAGATTATGAAAAATACTCTAGGGAATTAGATTACATACGTTAAAATTACTGTGAATTTGTTTTTAATGGCTAAGAGCCAGAAAAAAAATAAGGATGCAACCTTTGGACTGAGACTCAAATGAGAGACACAGCATCTCCGTGCTATAAACTGATACTGGGAGAGAAGGCAATTATACTTTTGTGTGTTGTCTTAGCTAGGGTTTACTGCTGTGAACAGACAACATGACCAAGGCAACTTTTATAAGGGCAAAATTTAATTGGGGCTGGCTTACAGGTTTAGATATTCAGTCCATTATCACCATGTGGTAACATGGCAACATCCAGGCAGGCATGGTGCAGGCAGAGCTGAGAGTTCTACATCTTCATCTGAAGGCTGCTAGCAGGGCCACACTTCCTAATAGTGCCGCTCTCTGCACCAAGCATCTACCAACTATCACATATGTGGTGTACAAATGTGGACATGCAGTCCTTGATCAGATCATGTGCTTGGAGCTTTCCACACAAAGGCAGCTAATTATGTTGAGTGATAACAAGTTCCTAGCATAACAACTTGTGTTCCAGTAAGGTAAGCCAACTTTCCACTAAACACCTTCTCCAAGCCGTCCCCATGACTGATCCTGCCCAGGCCTTATGACCAAGTGGAAAGGGGAGACATAGGGAATAAGGAAGTCATCACACACAACCCCTCAACAGGTCATGATTGAAAAGAAGATAGAGTAAAAGCTAATGGGTTCAGCCTAAACCAACAAGGACTTTTAATCATCTCGTAGAACTCTTATCTTTATTTTCTCTTTTAACTCACACAGGAAACCTGAGTTTTACAGGCTCCCTGGAGAATAAGCCTTTCAGGTTTCTACAGCGAGTGCCCATGTTTATTTCTATTTTATGGTTTTCAGTAATAGTTAAGACCCTTAAGATGGATGACAATAAATATTTTAATAGCTGTGTGCAATGTGTTACTGTTAAAAACAATGTGGAAAGCTGCAATGGAAAAGCTGATTTCTTCACATCTTTTTTCAGAAAGTAGCATGGCTAAGTGTGACAGTCACTCCTGTGTTCTTTTGGGTTCACATTTCTGAGGCCAGGGAAACCTAGCATGATTGTACCCTGAGCTACAACAACAATCCTGGGCTTCACAGCTTCTATAGGTCTGCACCTCAGTTAAATCATTGTGGTTTCTTTGGCCCCAATCTCCTCTTTAAAAAAGTATGGTGTTTGGTGACCTCTAACAGTTCCTTTAGCTTTATTCTTTAATTACAGTATCAAATATTTTTCCATTCACATCTTAGGGTATTCCTTTAATAATTTAGACAAAATAATTAAAAGATTTACTTAGGGTCATTTAGAAAACTTAAAAATAGGGCATATCAATTTAATTGTGTAGAGATATATAACCAGTATTTTTGTAATATATAGTTTTAATTCTGATAATTACCAGATTGACTAAATTCTTCTCAGATGAAAGAGAGAACTTAGACTTAAGATGAGGGAATTCAGTTACTTAGGAACATAGTGAAGAAAAAGGTAAAAAAAGGCGCTGAAATAAATTGGGAAAATTTCTAGAACATATTTTGGGATACCTTGAATTTCTACCTAAAATATGAATTTCAAGTAAGGATGAAAATTTGCAAAATATCTCTGAAAGACAGATTCTTCAAATACACGAGGGAATTCAATAACTATTACAGAAGTGGATAAATTGCAAAGAATGTCAGATTAGAGATAATTCTGGGCCAAGTTCTAGGAAGATAAGCTACACAGATTTGGATAAATATTTTTTGTTCATCGTAGTTAGATAGACAATAAGCAAAATTTTAAAAACTATACCCTATTTATTTGGGAAGTTACATCTTGTTACTAGCAATCAGTCTTTAAACTGTGGCTCAGAGGGAAGCTCAGGGGATTAAACACAGTCCCCTAACATTTTGTGTCTTTCTAAATAGAAGAAGAATCAAGAATTTCAATAATACATTTTTATTTTTATTTTTGTTGCCTTTTGAGACAACATCTCCCAGTATAGTTTATGCTGGCCTCAAACTGGTCAGTCCTCCTGCCTCTGGCTCCCAAGTGCTGACAGTACAAGTGTGTGCCATCACACTAGCTCAGTAGATTATTAAAGAGATGAATGATGAGCTAAAACTGAACAGATTGTTCCAACATCTCTGAAGTTTAGACTGTGATCTTCTTTTCTGGTTTCATCTGTTGGGGTGTAAGCATCCCATGTGCTTGGATGGCCATTGCTTTTTCTAAGGTTGGGAAATTTTCTTCTATAATTTCACAGAACAGCCCATCCTTAGCTTCCATCTTCATCTCTTTCCTTCTTCAACTCCATTGATTTTCAGGTTTGATCTCTTGAATATTTTCCAGAGTTCATGTAAATTCTTCATGTTCCTGGAACTTAGTCTGTAAACCAGGCTGGCTTCGAACACAGAGGTCTGCCTGGCTCAGCGTCTTGAGTGCTGGAATCAAAGGCATATATCACCACTGTCTTTATAAGAAGAATCTTAGTGTACTATTGTTTCAACTTTGTCCTCAATCTCTGAAATTTGTTCTTTCTGTTGGTCTTGTCTGTTGATGATGCTTTCTGATATGTTTTTAGCTCGATGAATAATTCTTTCATTTTTCTAACTTCTGTTTGGTTCCTTTTCAGTCTCTGAGCAACCAAACATTCTCAGGTCAAAAGTAAATGCACTTTATTGGTGACCTTGTGCACATGTTTCTCTGGGAAGAGAGAAAAGATACAGATTGGACTGAAGTAATGGGAAGAAAACAGAAATGGAAATAGAGATTGTGCTTTTGCTCATGTGCTTAGTGTAAGAGTATTTTCTACCTGGACTCAGGCTTTTCTTTCTCTTATACAGTAAGGGCTTGGGGAAGCTTGGAGAAGTATAATATGCCTCATATCACAGAAGACTCAGTGTGAAATAGGGTTTGGCAACACCTGGCTTCTATTAGTCCCCTGTGGAGATGGAATAACATGACATGATTTGGGAATGATTCATTAGTCTTTTGTGCTCTGTAAATGGTCTCTAAATTTAATAGTAGTGTTGTGTAATCAGTCATATGGGTCTTGTCAGATGGAGAGGCAGTGAGTGTGGTGCTCTTCCTGTATCCAAAGAACTTCTGGGCATTGTGACTCACCATATCATCATAAAGACAGAAAGTAACCGAGGCTGAGGACCCAGCTACATTGCCTTAACTGTGACTTTAGAGGCAGCTTTTATCCCTTCTTCTGGGATGATGCATTGTGCCCTTTCCTCAGGCCCTGATGCCAAACTCCATCTGCATTGCTCAGTCTCCCATTATAAATGGCATTTCTCTCTCTAGGCTCAACATCCCTTCAGGAAGCCAGGGAAAAGCATGACCCTGTTTCTAAAATTAGAAGACATTGAAAATTAATGCTAATGACACATTTTGAATTGCTATTAGGACTTTATTTATCTTTTATTAATTATTTTATTTATTTACATTTCAAGTGTTGTCTTCATTCCTGGTCTCCCCTCCACAAATCTTTCACCCACCCTCCTTTGCCTCTGAAAGGATGCTCCTCCGCCCACCATTCCCACCTTACCCCCCTACTATCCCCCTTTGCTGGGGCAACAAGTCTCCACAGGACTAAGTGCCTCTTCTCCTATTGATTGCCAGATAAAGTAGTCCTCTGCTTCACATGTAGTAGGAGCCATGGACCCACTCATGTATACTCTTTAGTTGGTGGTTTAGTTCCTGAAAGCTCTGAGGGGTCCAATAAGATGATATTGTTGTTCTTCCTACGGGGTTGCAGTCCCTTTCAGCTCCTTCAGTCCTGCCCCTAACTCTTCCATTGGAGTCCCTGGAACTCAGTCCATGGTTGGCTGTGAGTATCTGCATCTGTCTTAGGTGCTGGCAGAGCCTCTCAGAGGACAACTAAGTATAACTACTCCTGTCTGCAAGCACTTCTTCGCATCAGCAATAGTGTTGGGGTTTGGTGTCTGTGGATGGGATGGACCCCAAGGTGGGGTGGTCTCTGGATGACCTTTCCTCCAGTCTCTGATCCTTTTTTGTTCCTGAGTTTCCTTTAGACAGGAACAATTCTGCATTAAAGATTTTGTGGTGGGTGGGTGACCCCATCCTTTAACTGGGGCCATATCTATCTACTGGAGGTGGTCTCTTCGGGTTCTACCTCCCTTCTGTTGGGTATTTCAGCAATGTCATCCCCACTGGGTCCTGGGAGCCTCTGGCATCCCTGGCATCTAGAACTTTCTACTGGTCTTTTCCATTCACCAGTCACCACTACCACATTTTTCTATACATTCTCCTGGCTCTCTGTACTTCTCTCCTGTATCTTTCAATACATGATCCTGTCCCCATTTTCCTCCCCTTCCCTTCTCCCACCCATGTCCCTACCTCCCTCTGCCTCCTGTGATTATTTTGTTCCCCCTTCTAGTTGGGATCAAAGCATCCACAATTTGGCCTTTTTTCTTGCTAAATTTCATGTGGTCTGTGACTTATATCAGGGGTATTCTGAACTTTTGGGCTAATATCCACTTATCAGTGAGTAAATACAATGTATGTTCTTTTGAATCTGGGTTACATCACTCAGGATGATATTTTTTAGTTCCATCCATTTGCCTACAAAATTTGTGAAGTCATCATTTTTAATAGCGAAGTAGTATTCCATTGTAATAATGTACCATATTTGCCATATCCATTCTTCCACTGAGGGACATCTGGGTTGCTTCCAGCTTTTAACTATTATAAATAAGGCTATGAATATAGTGGAACATGTATCATTTTTATATTTTGGAGCATCTTTTAGGTATATGCCCAGGAATGGTATACCTGGGTCCTCAGGTAGAACTATTTCCAATTGTGTGAGAAACTGCCATATTGATTTCCAAAGTGGTTGTACCAGCATGCAATCTCACCAGCAATGGAGGAGTGTTTCTCTTTCTCATCAGCATCTTCTGTCACCTCAGTTTTTGATTTTAGGCTTTCTGATTGGTGTGAGGTGGAATCTTAGGGCCCTTCTGATTTACGTTTCTTCAATGACTAAGGATGAACATTTTCTTAGGTGCTTCTTGGCCATTGGAGACTCTTTAGTTAAAAATTTGTTTAGCTCTGTACTTATTTTTAAAATTGGGTTATGTAGTTTTCTGTAGTCTAACTTTTTTGATTTCTTTGCAAATTTTTGATATTAGCTCTCTATTATATGTAGGGTTGGCAGAGGAGTAGATAACAGGAAATAATCAAACTCAGGGTGGAAATCAACCAAATAGAAACAAAGAGAACTATACAAAGAATCAACAAAACTAAGAGCTGGTTCTTTGAAAAATCATCAAGATAGATAAACCCTTAGCTAAGCTAACTAAAGGGCTCAGAAACGGTATCAAAATTGACAGATTCAGAAATGAAAAGGGAAACATAACAACAAAAACTGAGAAAATTTTAAAAAGTTATCAGATCCTACTACAAAAGCCTATAATCAACAAATCTGGGAAATATAGATAGAATGATCTTTTCAACAGATACCGGGTACGAAAATTAAACCAGGGCTTAATAAACTATCTAAAAAGTCCCATAACCCCTAAGGAAATAGAAATAACCATTAAACGTCTCCCTATCAAGAAAAGCTCTTGGCTTTTAGTGTAGAATTCTATCAGACCTTCAAAGAAGATCTAATACCAATACTTCTCAAACTATTCCACAAAATAGAGAGAGAAGGAACACTACCTAATTCATTCTATGAAGCCACAGTTACAGTGGTACCTAAGCTACACAAAGTCCCAACAAAGAAAGATAACTTCAAACCACTTTAACTTATGAGTATTGATACAAAAATACTCAATAAAAATTTTGCAAACTGAATCCAAGAACACACCAAAATGATCATCCACCACAATGAAGTAGGCTTCATCCCAGGGATTCAGGAATGGTTCAGTATACAGAAATCTATCCATGTAGTTAGTCCACTATTTGAACAAACTCAAGGAAAACTTTCATATGATTGTCTCATCAGATGCTGAAAAAGCCTTTGACAAAATACAACATCCCTACATGTTAAGAGTCTTGGGAAAATTAGGAATTCAAGGTATATACTTAAATGTAATAAAAACAATATACAACAAACCAGCAGCCTACATCAAATTAAATGGAGAGAAACTGGAAGTATTCCCAATAAAACCAAGGACAAGATAAGGGTATCTGCTCTCTCCTTATTTATTAAATATAGTACTTGAAGTTACAGCTAGATCAAGAAGACAACAAAGGAGGTCAAAGGGATACAAATTGAAAAAGAAGAAGTCAAGGTAGCCCTATTTGCAGATAGTGTAATAGTATACATAAGACACACCAAAATTTCTGCCAGAGAACTCCTACACCTGATAAAGAACTTCAGCAAAGTGGCTGGATATAAAATAAACTCAAACAAAACAGTAGCCTTCCTCTACACAAAGGATAAATGGACTGAGAAAAAAATTAGAAAAACAACACTCTTTACAATAGTCACAAACAATATAAAATATCTTTGTATAACTCTAACCAAACAAGTATGACAAGATCTTCAAGTATCTGAGGAAAGAAATCAAAGACCTCAAGAGATGGAAAGATTTCCCAAATGCATGATTTGATAGGATTAATATAGTAAAAATGGCCATCTTACCAAAAGTAATCTACAGATCAATGCAATCCCCATCAAAGTTCCAACTCAGTTCTTCACAGAGATAGAAAGATGATTCTTAACAATGAAAGAACTTCTGGCAGAATCACCATTCCTGACCTCAAGCTGTACCACAGAGCAATAATGATAAAAAACCACATGACATTGGTACAGAGACAGACAGATAGATCAATGTAATAGAACTAAAGATCCAGAAATAAACCCACACACCTATGATCACTTGATCTTTGACAAAGGAGCTAAAACCATTCAGTGGAAAAAAGATAGCATTTTAAATAAATGGTCCTAGTCTACCTTACGGTCTGCATGTAGAAGAATGCAAATTGACCAATTTTTATCACCTTGTAGAACACTTAAGTCCAAGTGGATCAAGAACCTCCACAAAAAAACCTACATATGGTGAATCTAATAGAAGAGAAAGCAGGGAAGAGTCTTGAACACATCAGCCCAGGGGACAGTTTTCTGAACAGAACAACAATGGCTCAGGGTCTAAGATCAACAACTGATGAACTGAAATGAAACCAAGAAGCTTCTGTAAGGCAAAGGACACTCACTGTCAATAGGACTAAATGGCAAATTACATATTGGAAAAGATCATTTTCAACCCTACATCTGATAAAGGGCTATTAGTACTTTAAATCTTAGTATTTATATCTTTTAATATGGCATTGTTTCCTAGAATCAGAAGAACCATTCAAATTAGCTTTTGAGAATTAGAGTTAGAATCACAATTACAACAAAGAAGGACCTTGCACTGACTATGCTGATGAAGGGTCACAATTAATATGTGTGAATACATTGATATCCATGAAGCTACCAAACTTCAACTAAGTTCTATAAGCTTTATGTGTATCAAAGATTTTATTTGCTGAATAAAATTAATTTGAGGAGGCTGTGCTCCTCACACTGCACTATGAGACTTAAGTTTGTATCAGGATGCTGACATTCATAGAGTAGATATGGCATAAATATTAGTTAAAAGTAGTTATTGACAGGATGTGGTGACATGTTCTCAAAATCTCAGCACTTGGAAGGCCCAAGAAGTAATAAGCCATGGTTGTGAGGTTAACTCAGGTTACATAGTAAGACCCTGTCTTAATTAAGAGGTCAGTAAGACAGACAGATAGATGATGGATGAATGATTGGACGGTTGCATTGACTGACCAAAGGGAACAAATTAGGTTCACACAAAACCCTGGATGGGAATGTTCAATATGGTTTTATTTAGGATTAGTAAAAACTGCAAAGAGCTCAACTGATAAATAGAAACCCACCTGTTACATCCATACAAAAACTTATCAGCAACAGAAGGAAAAACTCTGACTGCCTCATGCCACAATATGGGAGAATCTCAAGTACTTTAAGTGAAAAACTTAACACATAAGGCCCCATGATGTAAGTCTGATTGTATGGCTTTCTGAATGAAGCAAGTCTGTGTACAGAGAACAGACTAGTAGTTTCCAGGACTGGTAATAGTTGACTATAAATTGTGCTTCTGGGATGAAGGGATTATTCTCTGTCTTGATCGTGGTGTAGCCACATAACTGTAGATTTCTATGAACTCAGAGTTAGCATCAAGGAGGGTGGATTCTATTGTGTATTAAATTAAAAATTACTCTTCTGTGGTTGTTTCTAAAACTACAATCTTTTCATGTTTGTTGATTAATTTTATGATAAAAATAAAGATTAATATCATACCCTGGTTGAAGAATAGCAGATTTTCTCTTTTCTCAAGAGATACACAGATCCATCCATTTCTGTGACCTCTTTGGAAATAGCTTGAGGCTGAGCAAAAACAGAATTTTTATTTCTATAAATAAGTAAACAAATTGAAAGGAAAAATATGGTTGCTAGGGAGACCATTCAGTGGTGTTTGGTTTAAAAATTCTAATGCACTTCACAGTTGGATCTATCCCCAAATCTTCATGCTGTTAATCCAGTCCTGACCTAGAATCTTCACATGTTTAATGTCAGAATGTGAAAAGTCAGAACTTCAGATTTTGCACACTCTTTTTCTTGGAAGCATAAAGTTTTGAAGTCAACCCAAACTTTTCATTCTTCTGGGTTGATTTGATTTTGGCAAAACGTTCTTCTTTAGTTCATGAAGCTTTTAAGCTCTCAAACTCTCTATTAGACACTGCAAAACAATGTTTTGCTAATTAAAAATAGATGGATATCAGCCAGAAGATACTTTCTTAAAAACAGCCACATATCTTTAAAAAAAAAAAAATCAGCCATGAGGGCACTTCAAACTGTACTAGGATTAGGTGAGAAAGAGAATATTTGTGAGTGAGATCATTTGTGACAAAAAGCTATAGAGTTAGGGGTCCTCATTTGTTAACATGCTCACCACATTTGGAAGCATCTGTTGTAGACAATGCTCAGCAGAGTGGCATAGTTGTGAACAAGACAGCTCTTTTGTCACTAGCTAACATTTATGATAATTAGAAACTAGGTCAGGAGGAGATTCTAACATTTATGATAATCAGAAACTAGTTCATCCTCGAGTAGTTTAGTCTGTACATTCTAGGCACTCGTTGAGAGACTTAGTGAAATTGATGATGTGGAAAACATTGAAATTCAGATGCTAGTATCTTCTTTGTCAGTTCCTCTCTAGCTTATTGAGGACAGAGTTCTTGTCTTGTTTGCCTTTCCCCTTAGGTTCACAGTAGGAGACCTTACTTCGGATCCAAACAATCTCCTGGTTCTCCAAACACCAAATCCATGAACTTCCCACCTCCCTCTCTATACTGTTCCTCAGTATTTCATCTTGGCTTCTGGATCCAGGCCCTCTTGCCTATTACATATAAACATACATACTCATGAGTTAACTCCTGCCATTCCCAATAATGAGTTTCCTCTGCATAAGCACACAGCACTTGTAAACTTGTATAAGATACCATCCTGGAGTGCCACTTATTTCTTCCAGCTAGGATCCCATGGTTCCTCCTTATATGGAAATGTTGAAGAAGTTATTTATAGAGTCAATGCACTCCTTGTCTCCCAACCTCTTTTGGAGACATTTTGCTTAATGACTCTTATTAAGACTTTCATGTTGCTTAAGTTATGTCCATATTCAGTTCTCATTTCAAGAGTATTTGATGGAGGCTCTTTTTCTTTCTTAGCGTCCTTGATGATTTGATGCCCTAAATGTGCACCCTGGTTGACACTAGAATCATTACTTTACTGCATAATCTTGCTTCTTAGTTTTTGAAAGCAAAATAAAATTACATGACATTTTTATCTTTCTTTCCTGTCTCCAACCTTCTGCACACACCTAAATATATAAATACAACATGTTCTATTTGCATTATATTACTTTTATGCATATGTTTTTAGGGCTGATCACTAGGTATTAGGTAACCAGTTCAAAAGCCCCTTCATTGGGGATGACTCCATTTTTGGTGTTCCATATTGCCTGTAGTTCTTTGTTTAGGGTTGAGGCACCATGAGATTTTTATGATTGCATCTCAGCTGGTCTACCAGTGTTGTCTTTGTTCAGGTCTTGTTTAGTCAGGCTTGTTGGTGAGGCTTCATGGGAATGGCTTCTCTGACATTTCTAGGCGATGTAATCTCACCACAACCTTTCTGTTCCTCTTGTTCTTACAATCTTTCTGTTCCTTCTTCTAGGGTCCCTGAGCCTTATGTGCAAGAGTTGTGTCACAGATATATCAGTCAGGGCTCGACATCACATGGCCATTTGCTCTCTGAATTTTGATCAATTGTGGTTTTCTGTAATGGTCTCCATCTGCAGCAAAGAGAAAACTTTTTTGAAGAGTGGTGAAAACCTCACTTATCTGTGGGTATAAGGATATTTATAATGTAGCTAGGAAATAACTGGTTTAATAAGGTAGCAGTTGTAGGTTCTTCTCTATAATTCATGACTTCACTAGTCCTGGGTGATTGGCTGGTTTTCCAGTACCAGGAATGATTTACTTATTGAGTAGGTCATAAATTCAACTACAGATCTGTGGGTTACCACAAAGAAATGAGTGCCACCACTCTTAGAGATAGCATGCCATTCTGGTGTTGTTTTAGTTCATAAGCATCATATCTGGATATGAGTATTGTTTGCTTTCTTCTCCTGGAACCTTGCATGATGACTTCCGGTATGAAGAAAGACAGTTCTTAAGGAGAAGGCTTTCATGTCAGAACCAACTCAAGTCTCTGGGTTCTGTGTGTGAAGTACATGGTATCTTCAGGAATAGGGAGGGCTTTACCTTCTACCACTCGGTGGCAACCAAGAGTAATAGCAATACTTTATTAATGTTTTATGTGAGTCTTGGACAAACCTGGCCAAAAATGGGGCTTCTCATGACTATTGTTGGGGGTTTTGTTAGGTGATCTTTTGGAAAGAGAATTGTCAGCCCAGGTGGGAAATTTCACTTTAAAAGTATATTTACATACTTGTATGTATTACTTGCAATTTTGGGTACATAGATGATTCTTTATAACTTTCAGGTGTCTTTATGTTATTTTATCATACTACCTCCTTCTTCTGTATTAATCTCTCTTTCATCCCTAATTAAAGACCTCTGTTTTCCCATTTTATCCTTCAAATCAGCTTGGAATACCCATGATGTAACTGACAGAACATGTGAAACCCAAGAAGAAAGAAGATCACAACAAAATGTAGATGTTACAGTCTTACTCAGAAGGGGGAAGAAAATAATTTTGAGCTCAGTTTCCACCCAGTGGGCGCATGTGGGCCAAACAGGTGCTCAGGCCATCTGCTACCACGAACAACTGAGATCCAGGGATGCAGGATTGGTCAGACTGTACTGAAAGTAGCCAGGGCACAGAGAGGTCTGGGTTGAGCATCCAGAAAGTGCACCCCCCGTCCCCTGATTGGTTCAAGGGAGCAGGAACTCTGCCTTAGGTTTGGATTTTACCTGGAGGGCCCTTGTGTGTAGAACAAATGATCAGGCCATCTGTCACCAGGAACAGCAGAGATCTACAGACACAGGCCAGGTACACGGGAAAGACAGGAACCATTCACTGACAACAAGACCACCTATCACCACAGACAACAAGATGGCAAGGGGAAAGCAATAGAACTTACCCCAAGAAAATCAAGACAACCTGGCAACACGAGAACCCAACTCTCACATCATAGCAAACAGCAGAATGACAAACACTCCAGAGAAAGAAGACTCAGACCTAAATCATACCTCAAGATGATGATAGAGATCCTTAAACATGAATGGGAGGAAAAGATAAAGAAATAGAAGCTTTTAAAGAGGAAACAAGAAAAACACTCAAAGAAATCAAAGAACTAGAAGAAAACAGACCCAAATAGATGAAGGAATGGAAGAAGGAATTTAAAATGGAAATGGAAACAATAAACTAAACACTAAAAGAGACAACCCTGGAGGTAGAAAACCTAAAAAAGAAATCAGGAGTCACAGATGTAAGCATCTCCAACAGACTACAAGAGATGTAAGAGAGAATCATAGGGACCAAAGACAAAATTGAAAACATAGACAGAACAGTAAGAGAAGATGCAAACCAAAAAGCTTCTAATACAAAATGTCCAGGAGTTCCAGGACACAATGAGAAGACCAAACCTAAGGATAATAGGAATAGAAGAGGGTAAAGAATATTAACTAAGAGGCACAGTAAATATCTTCAACAAAATTGTTGAAGAAAACTTCCCTACCCTTAAGAATGATATGACCGTAAGGATGAAAAAAGCCTACAGAACTCCAAATAGAGTGGACCAGAAAAGAAATTCCCCCAACACTTAATGGTCAAAACGCCAAGTGCCCAAAGCAAAGAAAGAATACTAAAAGCAGTAAGGGAAAAAGGTCATGTAACATATAAAGGCAGACCAATCAGAATCACACCTGATTTCTCAACAGAGACTATGAAAGCTAGAAGATCCTGGAGAGACATCATGCAGACCCTAAGAGAGCACAAGCGCCAGCCCAAGCTCCTATACCCAGAAAAACTATCATTTACCATAGATGGAGAGACCAAGATATTCCAAGAAAAAACTAAATTTACACAATATCTGACCACAAAACCAGCTCTACAACGAATTATAGTTGGAAAAATTAATACAAGGAGGGAAAATACATCCTAGTAGAAACAAGAAAATACCTAATCAGGAAAACCAAAAGAAGAAAGACATACAAGCACGATTCTACCTCTAAAAGCACAAATTTCAGGAAACAGCAACCACTATTCCTTAATATCTGTTAACATAAATGGAATCAATTCCCCAATAAAAAGATATAGGATATCAGACTGGATACATAAACAGAACCCAGCATTTTGCTGAATACAGGAAACTCATCTCAGAGACAAAGAGAGACACTATCTCAGAATAAAAGGTTGAGAAAAAAACCTGCCAAGCAAATGGCCCCAAGAAGCAAGCTGGAGTGACCATTCTAACATCAAATAAAGTATATTTTCAACCAGTAGTTATTAAAAAGATAAAGAAGAACACTTTTTACTCATTACAGGGAAATTTGTCAGGAGAAACTCTCAATCCTTAACATATATGCTAAAAATACAAGAGAACACATATCCATAAAAGAAACCATACTAAAGCTCAAAAAAATACATCGCAAGCCACACAATAATAGTGGGAGACATCAACACCCCACTCTCATCAATGGAGAGATCATGGAAACAGAAACTGTATAAGGGAGGACACAGTGAAACTGGCAGAGGTTATGAACCAATTGGAATCATTAGACATCTACAGAACATATCATCCAAAAACAAAAGAATACACCTTCTTCTCAACACCTCAAGGCACCTTTTCCAAAATTGACCATATAATCGGCCACAAAATAAGCCTCAAAAGATATAAGAAGATTAAAATACTCCCATGAATCCTACCTATGAGATCACCATGGTCTAAGGCTGGTATTTAAAAACAACAAAGACAAGAAAAAGCCAATATACACTTGGAAACTAAACGATGCTCTATTAAACAATAGTATGGTCAAAGAAGAAATTAAAAGATAAATTAAAGATTTTCTAGAATTCAATGAAAATGAAAACACAACATACCCAAACCTATGAGATGCAATGAAAGCAGTACTGAGAGGAAAACTCATAGCTCTGAGTGCTTCCAAAAAGAAACTGGAGAGAGCATACACTAGCAACCTCACAGCACAGTTGAAAGCTCTAGAACAAAAGGAAGCAGATACACCCAAGAGGAGTAGATGGCAAGAAATGATAAAATTTAGGGCAGAAATAGACCAAATAGAAACAAAAAGAACCATTGAAAAAAATCAACAAAACCAAGAGCTGGTTCTTTGAGAAAATTAACAAGATTGATAAACCCTTAGCCAAACTGACTAGAGGGCAAAGAGAGGGTAAACAAATTAACAAAATAAGAAATGAAAGTGGAGACATAACAACTGAAACTGAGGAAATTCAAGAAATCATCAGATCCTAGTACAAAAGCCTATACTCAACAAAGCTGGAAAATCTGGAGGAAATGGATGAATCCTAGACAGATACCAGATACTAAAGTTAAGTCAGGACTAGGTTAACTTTCTAAATAATCACATAACACCTAAAGAAATAGAAGCTGTCATCAAAAGCCTTACATCTAAAAAAAAAACCTCAAGTCCAGATGGGTTCAGTACAGAATTTTATCAGACATTTATTGATGACCTAATACCAATACTATCCACACTATTCCACAAAATAGAATCAGAATAAAAGGTAGAAAACTTCAGACCAATCTCACTTATGAACATTGATGCAAAAATACTCAACAAAATCCTTGCAAACTGAATCCAAAAACACATCAAGATGATCAAGTAGGCTTCATCCCTGGGATGCAGGGATGGTTTAATATACGGAAATCCATCAATGTAATCCAAAATATAAACAAACTCAATGAAAAAACCACATTGTCATCTCACTAGATGCTGAGAAAGCATTTGACAAAATTTAATACTCCTTCATGTTAAAAGTCTAAGAAAAAACAGAAATCCAAGCCCATACCTAAACATAATAAAAGCAATATACAGCAAACCAGTAGCCAAAATCAAACTTAACTTTGAAAAATTTGAATCAATCACACTAAAATCAGGGAATAGACAAGGCTACCCACTCTTCCCCTACCTATTCAACATAGTACTGGAAGTCCTGGCCAGATCAATTAGACAGCAAAAGGAAATCAAATTGATACAAATTAGAAAGGAAGAAGTAAAAACATCACTGTTTGCAGTTGACATGATAGTGCACTTAAGTGACCCCAAAAATTCCACCACAGAACTTCTAGTGCTGATAAACAAGTTTAGCGAAGTGGCAGGATATAAAATTAACTCAAACAAATCTGTAGCCTTCCTCTACTCAAAGGACAAACATGCAGAGAAAGAAAGTAGGGAAAAGATACCCTTCACAATAGTCACAAACAATATGAAATACCTAGGTGTGATTCTAACTAAGCAAGTGAAGGACATGTATGACAAGAACTTCAAATCTCTGAGGAAGGAAATCAAGGAAGATCTCAGAAAATCAAAAGATCTTCCATGCTCATGGATTGGAAGGATCAACATTGTGAAAATGGCCATCTTACCAAAAGCAATCTACAGATTCAATGCAATCCCCATCAAAATTCCAACCCAATTCTTCAAAGAGTTGGAAAGAGCAATGTGCAATTTTCTGAGGTGTTCAGAGCTTTCTGGGGTTAGTATCCCATTATCAGTGACTGCATATTTTGTCTGTTCTTTAGTGACTGGGTTATCTCAGTAAGGATGATATTCTCTAGATGCATCCATTTTCTTAAGAATTTCATAAAGTCATTGTTTCTTATAGCTGAGTTGTACTCCATTGTGTAAATATACCACAATTCTGTATCCATTCATCTACTGAAGGACATCTGGGTTCTTTCCAGCTTCTGGCTATTATAAATAGGGCTGCAATGAATATTATGGTGCATGTGTTTTTGTTGTATGTTGGAGCTTCTCTGGGGTATATGCCTAGAAGTGAAATAACTGGGTCTTCAGGTAGTGCTATGTCCAATTTTCCGAGGAATCACCAGACTGATTTCCCGAGTGGTTGTACCAGTTTACAACCCCACCAACAGTGGAGGAGTGTTCCTCTTTCTCCCCATCCTCGCCAGCATCTGCTGTCATCTGTGTTTTGGATCTTGGCCAATCTGACTGGTGTAAGGTGGAATCTCAGGATTGTTTTGATTTGCATTTCCCTGATGGCTAAGGATGTTGAGCACATCCTTAGATGCTTCTCAGCCATTGGATATTCCTCAATTGAGAACTTTTTCTTTATCTCTGTACCCCATTTTTTAATAAGGTTGTTTGATTCTCTGGTGTATAGTTGTTTGAGTTCTTTGTATACCTTGGATATTAGGCCTCTATCTGATGTGGAGTTGGTAAAGATCTTTTCCCAATCTGTTGGCTGTCATTTTGTTTTCTTGACAGTGTCCTTAGCCTTACAGAAACTTTGCAATCTCATTAAGTCCCATTTGTCAATATTTGACCTTAGAGCACAAGCCACTGGTGTTCTGTTCAGGAAATTTTCTCCTGTTTTGATGTGTTCTAAGGTTTTCCCTACTTTCTAATTTAATAGTTTCAGTGTACCTGGTTTTATATAAAGATCTTTGATTCACTTGCACTTGAGCTTTGTACAAGGAGATAAGAAAGGCTCTATTTTCATTCTTCTGCATGCTGAGGGCCAGATGAACCAACACCATTTGTTGAATATGTTGTCCTTTTTCCACTGAATGTTTACAGCTCCTTTGTCAAAAATTGTATGTGAGGGCTCATTTCTGGATCTCCTATTCTATTCCATTGATCGACTTACTTCTTTCTGTTCCAGTACCATGCAGTTTTTAGCATAATTGCCTTATAATATAGCTTGAGGTCAGGGATAGTAATTCCCGCAGCTGTTTTCTTGTTGTTGAGGATGTATTTCACTATTCTAGGTCGTTTGTTATTCCAGACAAAATTGCACATTGCTCCCTCCAACTCTTTGAATAATTGGGTTGGTATTTTGATGGGGATTACATTGAATCTGTAAATTGCTTTTGGTAAGATGGCCATTTTTAAAATGTTGATCTTTCCAATCCATGAGCAAGGGAGATCTTTCCATTTTCTGAGATCTTTCTCAATTTCCTTCTTTAGAGGTTTGAAGTTCTTGTCATACAGGTCCTTCTCTTGCTTAGTTAGGGTCACACCAAGTTATTTCATATTGTTTGTGACTATTGTGAAGGGTATATTTTCCCTAATTTCTTTCTCCACATGTTTGTCCTTTGAGTATAGGAAGGCTACTGATTTGTTTGAGTTACTTTTATATCCAGCCACTTTGCTGAACTTGTTTATCAGCTCTAGGAGTTCTCTGGCAGAATTTGTGGGGTCACTTAAGTATAGTATTATGTCATCTGTAAATAGCAATGGTTTTACTTCTTCCTTTCCAATTTGTATCTCTTTGATTCCCTTTTGCTGTCTAATTGCTCCGGCCAGGACTTCCAGTACTATGTTGAATAGGTAGGGGGCGAGTGCCTTGTCTAGTCCCTGATTTTAGTGTGATTGCTTCATGATTTTTACCTTTACGTTTGATGTTGGCTGTTGGTTTGCTGTATATTGCTTTCATTATGTTTAGGAGTGGGACTTGGATTCTTGTTCTTTGAAGGCTTTTTACCATTAATGAATGTTGAAGTTTGTCAAATGCTTTCTCAGCATCTAGTGAGATGACAATGTGGTTTTTTTTTTCTTTGAGTTTGTTTATATGGTGGATTACATTGATGGATTTCCTTATATTAAAACATCCCTGCATCCCAGGGATGAAGCCTACTTGATCATGGTGAATGATCGTTTTGATGTATTCTTGGATTATGTTTGTAAGGATTTTGTTGAGTATTTTTGCAACAGTGTTCTTAAGTGACATTGGTCTGAAGTTCTCTTTCCTTGTAGGGTCTTTGTGTGCTTTAGGACCGAGGGTCATTGTAGCCTCAAAAAATGAGTTAGGTAGAGACACATCTGATTCTGTTTTGTGGAATAGTTTGGAGAGTATTGGTGTTAGGTCGTCAATAAATATTTGATAAAATTCTGCACTGAACCCATCTGGACCTGGGCTTTTTTTGGTTGGGAGGCTCTTGATGACTGCTTCTATTTCTTTAGGTGTTATGGCATTATTTAGGTGGTTTAACTGGTCCTGGTTTAACTTTAGTATCTCGTATCTGTCTAGAAATTCATCTATTTCCTCCAGATTGTTCAACCTTGTTGAATATAGGCTTTTATAGTAGGATTTGATGATTTCTTGAATTTCCTCAGTTTCAGTAATTATGTCTCCACATTCATTTCTGATTTTGTTAATTTGGATACTCTCTCTTTGCCCTCTAATTATTCTGGCTAAGGGTTTATCAATCTTGTTAATTTTCTCAAAGAATCAGCTCTTGGTTTTGTTGATTCTTTGAATGGTTCTTTTTGTTTCTATTTGGTCTATTTCTGCCCTAAAATTTATCATTTCTTGCCATCTACTCCTCTTGGGTGTATCTGCTTCTTTTTGTTCTAGAGCTTTCAACTGTGCTGTGAGGTTGCTAGTGTATGCTCTCTCCAGTTTCTTTTTGGAAACACTCAGGGCTATGAGTTTTCATCTCAGTACTGCTTTTATTACATCCCATAGGTTTGGGTATGTTGTGTTTTCATTTTCATTGATTTCTAGAAAATCCTTAATTTCTTTCTTTATTTCTTCTTTGACCCTGCTGTTCTTTAATAGAGCATTGTTTAGTTTCCAAGTGTATAGGGCTTTTTGTTGTCTTTGTTGTTATTAAAGACCAGTTTTAGACAATGGTGATCTGAAATGATGCATGGGAGTATTTCAATATTCTTATATTGATTGAGGCTTGTTTTTTGACCAATTAGGTGGTCAATTTTGGATAAGGTGCCGTGAGGTACTGAGAAGAAGGTGTATTCTTCTGTTTTAAGATGATATGTTCTGTAGATGTCTATTAATTCCAATTGGTTCATAACCTCTGCTAGTTTTATAGTGCCCTTGTTCACTTTCTGTTTCCATGATCTGTCCATTGGTGTGAGTGGGGTATTAAGTCTCCCACTATTATTGTGTGGGGTAAAATGTATTTTTTGAACTTTAGTAGGGTTTCTTTTATGAATGTGGGTGCTTTTGTATTTGGAGCACATATGTTAAGGATTGAGAGTTTCTCCTGACAGATTTCCCCTGTAATGAGTAAAAAGTGTCCTTCCTTATCTTTTTTGATAACTTTTGGTTGAAAATATACTTTATTTGATATTAGAATGGCCACTCCAGCTTGCTCCTTGGGGCCAGTTGCTTGGATATTTTTTTCCCAACCTTTTATTCTGAGATAGTGTCTCTCTTTGTCTCTGAGATGAGTTTCCTGTATGCAGAAAAACGCTGGGTTTTGTTTCTGTATCCAGTCTGATAGCCTATATCTTTTTATTGGGGAATTGAGTCCATTTATGTTAACAGATACTAAGGAGTAGTGGTTGCTGTTTCCTGCTATTGTTGCTCTGGTAGGTTGAATTGTGCCTGTGTGTCTTTCTTCTTTTGGTTTTATTGCTTAGGAGTTTTCTTGTTTTTACTATGAGGTGGTTCCTCTCATTGTATTGGGTTTTCCACCTGTAATTTGTGTAGTGCTGGGTTTGTGGTCATATATTGTGTGAATTTAGTTTTGTCTTGGATTATCTTCGTCTTGCCATCTATGGTTATTGATAGTTTTTCTGGGTATAGCAGCTTGGGCTGGCACCTGTGCTCTCTTAGTGTCTGCATGATGTTTGTCCAGGCTCTTCTAACTTTCATATTCTCTGTTGAGAAATCAGGTGTGATTCTGATTGGTCTGCCTTTATATGTTACATGACCTTTTACCCTTACTGCTTTTAGTATTCTTTCTTTGCTTTGAGCACTTGGTGTTTTGACTATTATGTGTGGGGAGGACTTTGTTTTCTGGTCCACTCTATTTGGAGTTCTGTAGGCTTCTTTTATGCTCGTGGTCATGTCATTCTTAAGAGTAGGGAAGTTTTCTTCAACACTTTTGTTGAAGATATTTACTGTGCCTCTTAGTTGATATTCTTTACCCTCTTCTATTCCTATTATCCTAGGTTTGGTCTTCTCATTGTGTTTTGGATCTCCAGGACATTTTGGGTTAGAATCTTTTTGGTTTTTGCATCTTCTCTGTTTTGTCTATGTCTTCAATGTTGTCTTTGACCCCCGAGATTCTCTCTTCCATCTCTTGTAGTCTGTTGGAGATGCTTGCATCTGTGACTCCTGATTTCTTTTTTAGGTTTTCTACCTTTAGGGTTGTCTCTTTTAGTGTTTTCTTTATTGTGTCCATTTTGGTTTTAAATTCCTTCTTCCATTCCTTTATGTATTTGGTTCTGTTTTCCTCTAGTTCTTTCATTTCTTTGAGTGTTTTTCTTGTTTCTTTTTTAAAAGCTTCTAATTCTTTTTGATTTCCCTCCCATTCTTGTTTAAGGATCTCTATCATCATCTTGAGGTATGATTTTGGATCTGAGTCTTCTTTTTCTGGAGTGTTTGTCGTTCTGCTATTTGCTGTGATGGGAGAGCTGGGTTCTAGTGTTGTCAGGTTTTCTTGGTTTTCCTGGGTATGTTCTTTCACTTTCCTCTTTCTGTCTTGTTTTCTGTGATTGGTTCTCACCTTTCCCTTGTACCTGGCCTCTTTCCCTGGATCTCTGCTGTTCCTGGTGGTGGATGGTCCCAGCACCTTTTCTGCACCCAAAAGCTGCCGGCTGGGAACAGTGAGCCTAATGCCGGCTTCCTGGTTCCCTGGATCAAATGGGAAATTGTGCACTTTCTGCGCGCTTGGCAGAGAGCTCTCAGACCCCTGGCTACTCAGAAGGCCTTCTCACCAGGCTTGTGTCCCTGGATCTCCCCTGTTGCTGGTGGCAGATCTTAATGCATACTATCAAACCTTTAAAAAAAATCAAGTATTGAAAAATATGTATTCCTATACTTTTATGCAAAAATGCTTAAAATCTGTACATTTATCTTTGTTTTTAAAAATAAAGTTGTTCAATTTAAAAAAATAAAGGGAACACAGTTCTATTCCGTAAAAAAAAAAAAAAAGAAAAAGAAAAAGAAAGAAAGAAAAAGAAAAAAAGAAAATAATATTGAAGAACTAAAGGGAGAGAGGAATCTGGGAGAAAGAGGAAGAGGATGGTAAAAGGGGGACAGTTTAGATAGGGGAGAAGATGGTCAGTAATTTGTAAGTTGGTGTGTAGCAGTTAGGGATGTGGAACTAGAATGTCCCAGATGCCAGGGACCTAAGAGGTTCCCAGGCCCCAAAAGGGGGAACATTAGACCAAATACCCAAAAAGATAGAACCTGTAGAGACTATTTCCAGTGGATAGGCACAGGCCCCAGTTGAGGGATGAGACTACCCACCTCAAAAATATTAATCTAGATTTCCTCCTGTCAAAAGGAAATGCAGGGACATGGAGTAGAGCAGAGACAGAAGGAAAGGCCATTTAGGGACTGCCCCACCTAGGGATCCATCCCATCTGCAGATACTAAACCCAGACACTATTGCTGATGCCAAGAAGTGCTTACTGATAGGAGCCTGGTATGGCTTTCCTGAGAAAGGCTCTGCAAGAGCCTGACAAACACAGATATTTGCAGCCATACATCACACTGAACGCAGCGACCCCAATGAAGAGATTAGGGCAAGGACTGTAGGAGCTTAAGGGGTTTGCAACCCAGTAGGAAGAACAGTACCAACCAACAAGACACCCCCAGAGCTCCCAGGGACTAAACCACCACCAAAAGAGTACACTTGGTGGGGGGGAGGATCCATGACTCCAGCTGGATATGTAGCAGAGGATGGCCTTAGCAGGTATTACGGGGGGGGGGTTAGACCCTTGGGCCTGTGGAGGCTCATTTACCCAGGTTAGGTGAATGCTATGGTGTTGAAGCAGGGGTGAGTGGGTGGGTAAGGGAGAACCCTCACAGAGGCAGGTGGAAGGGAGATGATAGGGGGGTTGTGGAGGGGAAACTGGGAAGGGGGACAACATTTGAAATGTAAATAAATAAAATAACCTATAAAAATGGAAAACATCACTTGTCCCCTACTATTCTTCTGTTTATTGCTGCCCACTTACCACCCTGGCCATGTCACATTTTTCTGCAGTTACTGTAGGCTATGAACTTGCATCTGAGACCTTGGTGCTAGGAACCTCACATGAAAGGGAACATATGACATTTATCCTTCTGGGTCAGGTTCTCTCACTTAATATGATCTTTTCTAGTTTCATCAACTTACCAAGCTTAACTCTTGTGCAGAAATACAGGGTCTGGCTGTGTAGAGAGGTTTGAGTGTGGTTTACAGCGAGCCTAGGGGTCGGTGTAATTTCACTCTCTAAGATTCTTAAACTTTGGAGGACTTAGGACTCAGCTTCAAATCTCCTTTTTCTCTCAGTATTCATTCTCTGCACGATCTCATCTCAAGATTTTAACAGCATCCCTGTTGCCACTTATACTTCTAAGGTCTAGACTGATGGTCTCACAGGAACCTCAAATGAAGTACGTTAATGTGAGTTTCTGATCTCTCGGCCTCTTTGGCCTCCTCCAGTCTGTTTCCCATACTATCCCCAACCATAACAAATACCATTTAGTTCATGGAGTTGCTCAAAACTCTTAGAATAATTTTTCATTCCTCTTATAATTTGGCACCCCAGACCCAATCAATTCACAACTTACTCCTTGTAGCTGGCTACTTCTCACCTTTTCCAGCTAAATTGTCACCTCTACTCCAATTGCCCGCTGTGCACCTGGCTTCCCACTAGGTTCTTGCTTCCATACCAGGCTGTGCCCACCCACCTGCTTCATGTATCATTGTAAACACGGTTTTACTATTACTAAGAGACATTTGTGCAATCCAGCTTTCGACCTCCAAGCTCATTTGCCAACATTGTTCACTGAATTATTTTTCCTCGACTATTTTCTGGGGGTGCAGCTATGGTACGGATGAGATGCTACGGCATCTACTAAATGCAGATGTTTTGTTTGTATAAATTACTTCATTTATCCATGGTCAGCATCTCTACCTGGTATATCATCCACCAATAATGGCCTTCATGTGAAAACACAGTCTCTGAAGTGTGAACTTATTTGGATCACAACTGTATTCTAAGCATCCAGCATAGAAAGGCTCCCAATATGTATTGACTGCCAGAGATGCCAGATGTAGTAATAAAATATGCCCAGTTAAATATTTGATCAACAGCAAATAATATTTATAGTGTAAATACGTCCAAAGCATTGCCCAAACTTTATCTGTCAGTTCTATAAATTATTCATTATTAGCCTGGAACTGTGGTAAACTATATTATATGTGTTCAGTATTAGTGGCTACAGCAACACATGTATCCCAAAGAGTTTGCTTTTAAATGATTGGCCACTAATTGAACTTGAAAATGTATGTTTATTCTGCTTTCAGAGCAAATCACAAAAGCTGTAAATTGTTCAATTTGGGGGTATACTTCCAAGGAGTGCAATTAACTTACCACAAAGTGAATTAGTTTACCATGTTAGAAGCACATTCTCCACCTCCCACAATAAAAGGTTTCAATATTAAAGGGTTTGGGCCACTTAATTGCTTACGAATATTAGGGATGAGCTATCTAAAGGTGAGGACAATTAGTTTTGTATATTATCCACACATTAAGTGAACTAAAGTTTGTTCACTAATAATTTAAGGGAGTTGGTAAGAACCACAAGCAGTACTGCCAGCTAGTAGTGAGTATGAAGTCACTCTGGTGCTGTTACCATGGTTATCTGTAGAGTCTGAGACATGAAGGTGCAATATGGATCAGTGACTGATTGATCTTGGAGGAACTAACATCCATATATGTCATAGTTTCATTTTTTGGAACTTAGTTTTGATGGAAAAAAACAAGGGTTTATTTCCTGCGACTTCAGCATGTTTGGAAAATAAAATATGTCTATTATGGGCCAGGCTCTTGGGGAATATTATCAGGTAAAGCTCACAACTCTTCTACAAGATGAAGTTTCAGGGAGTATAGGATGAGAGGGTTTCAGAGGCAGACAGATATGTGTTAAAATTGAAATTCCAGGAAAGGGAAAGGTACAGCGAGGGCAGACAGTCGGCAAGATGAAGAGAGGCGTGGGAGGTTGTAATAGGTGGGCACAACCTTGATGTGGTGTTGCTGCTTTTTTAGTCTACCAAAAGTCAGAGTTACCTGTGAGCTGAGTTTGTGCTGAAAGAAGAAAGGGAATCAAAGATCACATGAGAGCCCAGTAGCTGACTCTAATCTAGAGCCTGAAAATGAGGGCACTTTGATGATCAGAGAGTTTCTGGATTAAGGATCTTAGGCAAGCTGAGGTCCAAAGAGTTCCATAGGCTTGCTGAGGTCCAAATACAGCATGTTCCTGTTTCTTTTCAGTCATTCAGTGGCATGGGTTGGGGAAGAAGCCCCCTCACAGTGTGGGAGAGCTGGTCCTGAGATGGGGAGATTTGGAGATATGGCCCCTCCACTTGTGCCTGCTACAGCACTCTGGAGAGATGTTCTCTACCCTCCCCAAACTCCTTGCCCAAGCAGGAGAGTACCCCCCACAACCCTGCATCTGCCCAGGTAGCATAGTAGAACTGGCTCTTATGGTAGGGTAGTCTGGAGAGCAGATCCTGCATCTTACCTGGGCAGTGTTGTAGAGCTGGCCCAATAGTGCAATTGCAAAGGAACTTGATGGCTGACCTACTCAGCCACCACCCAAGCTCAGATCCAGGGTTTTGAGTTATCCCACCTAACATCTACCTCATGTATGAACTGCTGGAGCACATGAAGGGGCTGGTCCTGCAGAACCAAAACTGCAGGATCTCCATGACTCAGGACAATAGCAGGATACCCTAGAAGAGTCCCAGTGAAGATCCAGTATTGATAGTGTAGCAGAAGCCAGAGGCCTTGAACTAGACCATCGACTCACTGCAATGAACATTTGCAAGTAAAGGTGTTTGGATGAAGGGTGTATACTGCAAGACACACCATGACATACTGTAGCTCCCATGGCAATATGTTGGTTTTTTAAAATTATATTTTATTTTTACCTGTTGTTTTCTTTTGGAGGGTAGGTTACAAGGGCAGAGGATGGATATACAACAGTGAGTCAATATAGGAAAGATGGATTTTCCATCTGCCAGTGGACATCGATTACTGATGACTTTTGGTTAGAGCTGAAATCCTGTGTCTACTTCTCCCTCGGTGTGGAATCCTGTGTGGCTTGAACCTGTGCAGGTCTTGTGCATGCAACCACCGCCTCTGAGTTCATGTTCTATTGTGTCTGGAAGACACTTTCTCTGGAATCATCCATCACTCCTGGTTCTGAAAATATCTTTCTCCTCTTCTGCATAGGTCCCTGAGCCTTGAGAAGAGGGCTTTGATGAAAATCTTCAATTTAGGACTTAGTTCCACAACATCTCAGATTCTCTTCGTATTGTCCAGCTGTGGGTCTCTTTGTTAATTACCATCTACTACAAGAAGGAACTTCTCTGATGAGGGCCAACTTGGGCATAGCAGAACAGGAGTAATTTTATCACTATATTCCTTTATCACAATAATGGTATTTAGTATTCTTCTAGGCCGATGACCTATCCAGTCTTAGGTTCTTAGGTCCTTTAGCAGTGTCACATATGGGTCCATAATAATGGTTTGGGTCTTATATCCGATACAAACATGGTTGGTTACTCCCACTATATTTGGGCCTCTATTTTATCAGTATGTTTTTAGGCCGGTCGCTCTTTTAGCTCTCAGGATTATATCTCTTGAAAAGATTTTCCGACATATTTGAATAGTAACATACTATTGAAGCATGGGTTGGAAAGATGTAGGCCTGTTTCCCATTTCTTTCCTGGGTTTTTACCAGATGCCTCTTCAACTCATTCCCATAGAGTCACATCCAATAATGACTGGAGAATGAGTATGCCCAGACAAAATACGTTTTACCTCCATGGAGTGACCATAGGTTAAAGGTCAGAGAGGCTGTGACTCCAGAGGCTGTAGAACCTGTGATGTTTCTGTCCTGTCCTTCCTCTGCTCAGCATAGGAACATGGTTGGATGTTGGTGGGGTTCTCAGGAGACCTGAACCAGGAATGACCTTGAGAAAGTGAGGAAGAGACACACAGAGCACTGAATGTAAGGAACATTGACTGAGGAGCCATTAAACAAGCTTTTGACAATCTACCTCTTCTGTTTACACTAGTGAGATATAGGGTCAGACTAATGCCTATACACATGGCCCTGAGCAAATGATCTGAGTTGTCTTATTCTTCTTTCCTGGGGAATTGTCTGTCATTGAGATTCTTGGGGCTGTGTTCCTCCTGGACTAGGGACTCTGTTCTCCATTTCAAAGCATGGAACTCTGATCTCTCCTTCTTCCATTCAGCTTTGCTTCTTCTCAACTGAGCCTCCCTTCTATCACCAGTGGTTACATTTTATGGTCACTTAGATAAGCCTATATTCTCTTATCCTCCCAAGACCCTTAAATTAATAACACCTCCAAAGTATCAGTTGGTATAGTAACAGTCATGTAGGTCCCAGGGATTGGGATATGAGACCATTAATCAGCTTGCATCCCTTTGTCTTTTGTCTTTCACAATAACACATCTTTTAGACTTACTTTACTATGTGCTTATATCATCCCTAATTTCTCATTTATATATAAAAAATCATTCCATTATCCTATATCCCCTCTCCATGTGTATATACTCATGGCACTTTCGTGCCTGTAGAGGTCAGAGGGCTACCTTTTGCTGTGCAATCCAGGGATGATACTCAGACTGTTAATTTTTGTAACATGCGCCTTCACCCACTGCACCATCTCCAGGGATCTGGGAAATAAGCTTAAGTAGTATCTTTGAAAAGAAGTGGTTTGGAATATGGAGCATAAGGCCTGCAACCACTGAAGTGGGACACAGACAGCTCTTCTGCTTTCTAAATGCTGCTGCAAAAGTCACAGACACCCTGGAAGGCATTCAGTAAGATCTTCCCCATGGAATGTTGGTCAGATCCCTTAACTAGCTACACTGACGTGAGCAGAATATATTTACTTGTTTCTCCTCTGTCTAGAAGATGATAAAATATAGGACTCATGTTGGAGAAGAAGTGGAGGTGAACTTGAGCCCTCAGGCTCTCTAATAAGCTCCCTGTGGACTGGGAGTTAGGTGGATGCATTTCCTTCTCTATGCAAGGAAGCTCACTTTGCTCCTTGTATTCTTGTTTCTCGGAGGGCTCCAGGGCCTCACTTAGCCAGATCTTGAGATTTCCAGTGTCAGCAGTTCATTTTTACAGCTGCCGTGGCCTTCTATGACTATAAGTTTATGCCTCAGCTGGGCTAGACTGTGTTATGACAGATAACATTGAATATCTAACAATACCATTTAGTCTGTAGTGTCTGAGCATTAAATCTGTTCCAAGAACATGACTCATGCTATTGCTTTCCATAGAAAGCGGTGGATGAGACACAACCAGAAACACATATTTGCACCTACTCTATTCTGTCTTTGTCACTCCAGCCTTTTCACTGGCTACTGGTGGCATAGAGACTGGCAGAATGTGACAAGACAGCAATGCAAGTGACAGGATGAGGAAGCCTCAGGAACATGCCTTTGATGGCCTCCCCAGCAGTCATGTGTCTCTATGAACCTTACAGAGCACGATTCTCTGCTAGTTGTGATTGACACTGTCCTCTTGTAATGTAATTGTCTCATCATCCAGAAGTAAACTCAAAGTTTACTTCTGGATGATGAGACCCAAGAGAATCTTTCTGAGAATATTCAGAGAGAGATTTATTTTCTGTGCTTCTCCAATCCAATGTTTTCTTTTTAAAATTTTTATTGAATATTCTCTGTATTTACATTGCAGATGTTATCCCCCCACTTCCATCCCCCATCCCCCTTCCCTTGCTTCCATGAAAGTGCTCCCTCTCCCAACCACCCTGTCCCACCTCAGAGTCTTGACATTCCCCTACACTGGGAAAATGAGTCTTCACTGGACCAAAGGCCTCTTCTCCCATTGATGCCAGACAAAGCTATCCTCTGCTACATATGCAACTGGGTCCAATGTTTAATGGAGGGAGACATATTCCTTCCCTCTGGGTTCAAAGAGGGACAAACACACACTACGTGTCAACCAGATGAATGAGCCTGTCGACACTTTGCTAGTTACAAGTTATCCCAGCCCAGGCTGGGAAAGAAGGATGGAGCCAACAGCCATGGTTGTGGGACACAAGGTTTGTGATACAAGAGATTAGGGCTCCGTGGAAGGTTTTTATGGGTTTACTTGAACAATTCTGCAAACTGTTAGGGACCTGAAGCCTTTGCTACCCAGTGGTCAGTAAAAGCTGCCCTTGACAACCTTACTTTGGGCCATCATCTGTGGTGGCAGAGTGTGAACTCTAGGACTCTTTCTTAGTTTCACCAGTTGTCAAGACAGCACATTGTATGTGGCCTGAATTTTAAGCTTTATACCACTGTGGTTGGAGAGGTAGGAAGGGGGAGAATAAGTCAAGAGGAGAGGGAGAGAGGCAGCAAAACGGGTAGAGATGTGTTGAGGAGAAAAGGGGAAGGATAAGAGGAAAGGAGGGAGGGACAATGGGTGGAGATTGAGAGACAACATGGATAGTAAACAATAGCCTATTTTTTTTTCTGGATATTTTGGCTCCTCTGATGTCCCATTTATCAATGTCTTCCTCAGTGCTCCAAAAGAGATTTGTTCATCTTACCTTCTGAATGTCTCTGTACCTTCCATTTCTCTGCTGAGCCACCTCCTAAGTAGTGAAGGGTTATCCCAATTCTGACAATGTCCCTTACCAATTAGGTCTCTTAGTGAACCCTGGGCTTCATAGACACTCCAGCTTAAGGTAATCAGTGGGTTTATAGTTGCTAGCTTTGCGTCCTGTTAACTTCGTGCTGTTTTCAGACAACATAACAGCCAAAGTAATAATAAAGTAAGATAAAAGGAATCTTTAAATCTAGAGCTGAGGAGTAAGCAATAAACTTGGCCTGTTCTCTTCTTTCAAAATGAAGTCCCAGGGTTGACTCTGCCCTTGGGGTCACACTGCTCTTGGTTTCTGTGATTCTTCATCTTCCTTGGACTTGCATGTTGCTCTGTTTACATTTGAAGCAGCAGAAACTTCTCCAAGTTACTGGTTCCAGCATCTTTGTGATGATTCTAAATCCTGACTGAGATCTGGAAGACAGGAGGATTTGTTGTAGGAGGCTTTGTGCTGTTGGAGAGGAAGAAGGTAAAAGGTTTGCTGTAGCCCACTTGGCTCAGTGAGGTAGGGAGAATGTAGGTAACCCTGAAACCTGCCCTCAGGAGAGCCAGGTGGGCCAGATGTTCCATCTTCTTCCTCTTCCGTAAGACACTGAAATGAGGATACTTTTAGAACATAGTTCAGTTCTTTTCAACCCTCTGAAAGGAGCCTCAAGATGTCTCAGTCTTGTGGGGTTTTTATACTGAGGGAGTGTGCTGCAGCATCAGTGACTGGGGCAGACTCAAAGCAAGTCTTCCTGCTTAAAATATCTTCACTTAAGTGCATCTTTAGGTCAATAGATTATACATTTAGAGATAATATATGTGCATAGGTTTAGAAATAATACATTTGTGTGTACAGTTAGAGCTAATATATGTTTATACATTTAGAGATAATATATATGTATACAATTAGAATAATTTGAAGAGAGAATGGTACAAATACTAGTGCTGGCTTGTAACCCCAGAGCAAATTTAAATTCATTCTGTGCAACTTAGTTTTAAAAGATAAGCATATATACATATACATGTAAGAGTGTTGTAGGTATACATATGCATGGTGGTGGATATGCATGTACTAGTGTGCATGTAGCTCTATGTATGTGTAAATGTGTGCACATGTATGCATGTATGTGTACACATACACATGGGTTTCTATACACACAAATATGCATCCATATCTATCAAGATAGTAGTTGAAGATTGTAACACATGGCTGTGACCATTTCATCACATTAGATTTGTTAAGGGGTGTCTTTTGAACTTGTCCACTGGCTATTCTTGAACAGTCTTGGACCTGAGACTCTCTAGGATTCATAAATTGAGCAATAATGAATTTAATGTGACTGGCATTGTATGTGAACCTTTATGTTGCAAGGCAATGGTGCAGAATCTTTATTAGGAGTTGTAGAGGATTGAATTTTTATAGCCCAAGAGTTAAAAACATCTTTTTTTTGTTATTGATGTTCAACACTACATATTCTAAGCACTAATATATTGGTGTATTATCTGCATCCCTGCAATTTCTGCTCTAGGGAGGTTGAAACAGGAGGATTGCAAGTTTGAAGGCTGTGTTGGCTACAGAGGATTCACATGGCTGCTTAGAAATGCTGTGTCTGCATCTTTAATGTGGTTCATTGACACACACACACACACACACACACACACACACACACACTAGTTTATATAGTCTCATGGGAATACACCATATATATGTGCTTATGTGTATATGTATATATAGACAGGAGCTGATATAGGCCTCACATGTGTAGAATTTCTCAAAACACAGAAACCTTGACCTCTGTGGTTCAGGTGGTGATGAATGCAAATATAAATTCTAAAGCCTGCTGCACGGAAGATGCAGAGCTCAGCATGTAGGGAGGACTAGAATGCTGGCAGTGTAGCCACATTAGAGGGATTGTGTGGTTTAACTTGGAAAGAAAGTAGTATTTGTGCAAAGATCTGAAGAAGGTCACCAGGTGAGTACTGAGATTACCTGGAAAAAGAAGCCTCCAAGTGGAGATGCAGGTGAAAGGTGGGCATGTTGGTGGTGAGGAAAGCCTGGCTAGAGCAGCAGTCAGGGGTGGGGAGGGTAACCGCAAGGGCAGAAACAATACTTTGCATGGAGCCATAGCTTCTGGGGAAGACCACACAGAAGCTAGATCCTAAGAAGAAGCTGTAAGATCTAGATTTTTGCATCTCCAGAACAATTGTTCTGTCTGATCTGAAACCAGTTTCCTCTAGTCTGCATAGTTATGGATTTTTGTGGCTTTCAGGGAAGTTTGATTTGAGCAGTGGGTAGAAGCAGACACAGATCATTCATCTCATGTAGCAGAGCAAGGTACCTGCATTCATGGGTTGTGGAAACAAAAGTTATGCCTCAAGGCATCCTCCCACGACTCTCCAGGGAGCACACCATAGCAAGAAAGATTGAATACAGTAGGATTCCATCTGGGAAAGTCAGCCACGAATACAGCATGTCAGTGGACAGGGAGAGGCATCCTTAACACAAGCTTTAAAAATGGACTGAATGAAATATCACCTTCATTTGTTGTATAGTAAGACTGAAAGCACACCAACTCAGTAAAGTTACTAAACATCTCCATGTTGTAGGGTTTTCTAAGAAATGAGATGCGGCAGAGAATCAGACGGACATTATTCCCAGCACTCCCTCTCCTGTGGAGCTTTCCTTTTAATCTAAGACAGAATAAGGCGAATGGGTACATTTAATGTTGTGTTTGATATTTTTAAACACCATGATGCTTGGAACGGAATCAGGCAAGGAATTGAAAACTTGGATTTTAGAAGCAGGAGGCTCGGTCTTCATGGAGTGGTTGAGGGAGACACACTGGAAGGGAAGTGCTGCTTTGGAAGGGGAGATAGGAGATGAAAAGACACAGTGTGAGGTGCACAGGACATGAAAGGTGTCTGGGTAGCTCAGTAAGGGAAGAAAAGTTGAAGCTGTTGAAGACTCAATGTGTTCCCCCACAAAGGGAAAATTAAACATGAAAACATAAAATGCAAGTAACCGAGCATGGAGAATTCCTGACTGGAATTCCTGAAAGAAACCAAGTGAAGAATCAAGAAACGCTGACACTCTTGCACCTGGAGAACTGAAACTTAAAAATCCACAATTAAACCCAGAATGTTAGCTGAATGGGGATTGCTAATTATGTGAGAGACCCGAGCTGCAAACAAGCAGGCCTGTGAAACAAAGCACCAAGAACAAGTCAGTCAAGAGACATGGGAGTAGATGGTACTACTAATGTGTGTGGCATCAATTCATTTCGCAGTAGCTTTGAACAGACACTTACTATGTCAGTGTCCATGGGTTGTAAGTCCAAATGCCCTCAACAGGCCTCTCAGGGAGTCAGGGCCTACATTTAAGTCATTGGCTAGACCACATTCCCCTCTGAGGCTGAATCTGGGAATGGCCTATTCCCAGGTCTACCAACAGCTGGCAGGATTCAGTTCTTTGGCTATGAAGCCAAGCACTGAAGCTTCTTGCCTGTGTTCGCTGGATGCTAAGTGAGATGCTTATTAATGATTGAGGTTCAGGTGTACCACACTCTGAGAGGGTGCTATACATTTATTTTTTTCACTAAAAAGGACTGAGGCTTTCTTTTTTCTTTCTTTTTTTTTTTTTTTTTTTTGTTTTGGCCTTTGTTTTTCTTGAGCATCATATAGTCTGTGAGTTGTTTCTGGGGTGTTCAGAGCTTTCTGGGGTTAGTATCCAGTTATCAGTGACTGCATATTATGTCTGTTCTTTTGTGACTGGGTTACCTCACTCAATTGTTATTCTCTAGATGCATCCATTTTCTTACGAATTTCATAAAGTCATTGTTTCTGATAGGTAAGTGATACTCCATTGTGTGAATATATCACAATTTTTGTATCCATTCATCTACTGAAGGACATCTGGGTTCTTTCCAGCTTCTGGCTATTATAAATAGGGCTTCAATGAATATTATGGTGCATGTGTTTTTGTTGTATGTTGGAGCTTCTCTGGGGTATATGCCTAGAAGTGGAATAACTGGGTCTTCAGGTAGTACTATGTCCAATTTTCTGAGGAACCACCAGACTGGTTTCCAGAGTGGTGGTACCAGTTTATAACCCCACCAACAGTGGAGAAATGTTCCTATTCCACCACATCCTTGCCAGCATCTGCTGTCATCTGAATTTTTGATCTTAGCCATTCTGACTGGTGTGAGGTGGAATCTCAGGGTTGTTTTGATTTCATTTCCCTAATGACTAAAGATGTCGAGCATTTTCTTAGATGCCTTTCAGCCATTCAATATTCCTCCAATTGAGAACTTTTTGATTAGCTTTGTACCTCCTCCCCTTTTTAATAGAATTGTTTGATTCTCTGGTGACTAACTTCTTGCATTCTTTGTATACCTTGGAAGCACTCAGAGCTATGAGTTTTCCTCTCAGTATTGCTTTCATTACATCCCATCGGTTTGGGTATGTTTTTTTGTTGTTGTTGTTTTCATTAAATTCCTTAATTTCTTTCTTGATTTCTTCTTTGACCATGCTATCGTTTAAAAGAGCATTGCTTAGTTTCCATGTATATATGGACTTTTTGCTGTCTTTGTTGTTATTAAAGACCAGCCTTATACCATGGTGATCTAATAGGTAGGATGCATGGGAGTATTTCAATCTTCTTATATCTATTGAGACTGTTTTGTGATTGATTATATGGTCAGTTTTGGATAAGGGGCCGTGAGGTGCTGAGAAGCTGTATTCTTTTGTTTAGGATGATATGTTCTGTAGATGTCTATTAATTCCAATTGGTTCATAACCTCTGCTAGTTTCACTGTGTCCTTGTTCAGTTTCTGCTTCCATGATTTGTTCATTGATGAGAGTGGGGTGTTGAGGTCTCCCACTATTATTTTGTGGGGTACATTGTATATTTTTTGAACTTTAGTAGGGTTTCTTTTATGACTATGGGTGCTCTTGTATTTGGAGCATATATGTTAAGGATTGAGATTTCCTCCTGAATTTTCCCTGTAATGAGTAAAAAGTGTCCTTCCTTATCTTTTTTGATAACTTTTGGCTGAAAATCTACTTTATTCGATATTAGAATGGCTACTCCAGTTTGTTTCTTGGGGTCGTTTGCTTGGAAGGTTTTTTCCTAACCGTTTACTCTTAGATGGTGTCTGTCTTTGTCTCTGAGATGAGTTTCCTGTATGCAGCAAAATGCTCGGTTCTGTTTATGTATCCAGTCTGATAACTATGTCTTTTTATTGGGGAATTGAGCTCATTTATGTTAACAGATACTAAGGAGTAGTGGTTGCTGTTTCCTGCTATTTTTGCTTTTAGAAGTAGAATTGTGCCTGTGTGTCTCACTTCTTTTGGTTTTATTGCTTAGTTATTTTCTTGTTTTTACTAGGATGTAGTTTTCCTCCTTGTATTGTATTCTTTGCTTTAGACACTTGGCGTTTTGACTCATGTGTCGGGAAAAATTCCTTTTCTGGTCCACTCTATTTGGAGTTCTGTAGGCTTCTTTTATGCTCGTAGTCATCTAATTGTTAAGGATAGGGAAGTTTTCTTCTATGATTTTGTTGAAGATATTTACTGTGCCTCTTAGTTGATATTTTTTACCCTCTTCTATTCCTATTATCCTTAGGTTTGGTCTTCTCATTGTGTCCTTGATCTCCTGCACATTTTTGGTTAGGTGCTTTTTGGCTTTTGCATCTTCTCTGACTGTTTTGTCTGTTTTCAATGTTGTCTTTGGCCCCTGAGATTCTCTCTTCCATCCCTTGTAGTCTGTTGCAGATGCTTGCATCTATGACTACTGATTTCTTTTCTATGTTTTCCACCTCCAGGGTTGTCTCTTTTAGTTTTTTCTTTATTGTTTCCATTTCCATTTTCAATTCCTTCTTTAATTCCTTCATCTCTTTGGTTCTGTTTTCCTTTAGTTCTTTGATTTCTTTGAGTGTTTTTTGTGTTTCCTCTTTAAAAGCTTCTATTTATTTATGGTTTTCCTCCCGCTCCTATTTTAGTGAGTTATTCACACTCTTCTCAAAGATCACCATCATCATCTTGAGGTATGATTTCAGGTCTGAATCTTCTTTTTCTGGAGTGTTTGGCATTCTGCTGCTTGCTGTGATGGAGATCTGTGTTCTGATGTTGCCAGGTTGTCTTGGTTTCCATTGCCTAAGTTCTTTTGCTTTCCTCTTGCCATCTCATTGTCTGTGATTATAAGTGGTCTTGTCAGTGAATGGTTCCAGTCTCTCCCTTGTACCTGGCCTGTGTCCCTGGATCTCTGCTCTTCCAGGTACCAAATGTCTTGAGCGTTTGGTCCGCACGCACGGGCCTTCTGGCTGGACACCGAGTCCCTAAGGCATAGTTCCTACTCCCCTGGATCAACCAGAGGGCCGTGCCTACTGCATGCTAGGCCTAGCCCTCTCTGTGCCCCGGCTACTCACAGTCTCGCTAGGCCTGTGTCTCTGGATCTCTGCTGTTCCCGGTGGCCAGCAGTTATAGTCTTAGCATTGGGAGCTGGAGGGGGAATGGGATTGAGGGAAAGGAGATAGCATTTGAAATGTAAATACAGAGAATATCCAATAAAAAACGTAGAGTGATAAATTACAGCTATCTATATAACATGGATAGATATTGACAATGTAATGTTTAGTGAGAAAATGATTTTCTTTAGATTATTCATGATATGCTAATTTTTATTAAATCCAAAACTAAAAATAATCAAATAGTACTTGATACATACATACATATAAATACACACACACATAATACGTGAAGGTTAAATGTTAAAAAATAATCAAAGAAAGGATAAATGGAAAATATGTATCATGCATCATTCTGAAGGGGTTGGTGGTGAAAATGGGTGGTGGTGTCACAAGGTCTAATCCCTATTCTAGGAGGTGCAGTGCTGTGTAGCTTTGGCAGTGCTGGGTAGTCATTGCTCTGTCCTGCAGGAAAGAGATTGTGCTCAGAAGCCCAGAAAGCTACAAGCCCACAGTTATGTAAGCAGTGACAGTTGCTGGCAGGAGAGTCTGTTTGGCCCAAGCTGCCTGTAGGTTGTGTACAGAGCTTAAGAGATAAAGCATTTGCAATGCTGTTGCCATGCTGGGCTGGGCTTTCTGGTAATGCCACTGCCTCTGCGTCACTCTAGCCCCTGTGAGTAACCCTTCATCTATGCTCCCTAACACTTGCCCTTTTTAAAAAGATTTGTTTATTTATTTAATGAGTACACTGTAGCTCTCTTCAGACACACCAAAAGAGGGTGTCAGATTTTATTACAGATTGTTATGAGCCACCATGTGGTTGCTGGGAATTGAACTTAGGACCTTTGGAAGAGCAGTCAGTGCTCTTAACTGCTGAGCCATCTCTCCAGCCCACACTGGTTTGTTAAGCTAGACTTGAGTGGAACCATATCTCTGGCCCATCATTGAGGCGCTTCTCTCTCTCTCTCTCTCTCTCTCTCTCTCTCTCTCTCTCTCTCTCTCTCTTTCTCCTCTCTCTCTCTCTCTCTTGTGTGTGTGTGTGTGTGTGTGTGTGTGTGTGTGAGAGAGAGAGAGAGAGAGAGAGAGAGAGCGAGAGAGAGAGAGAGAGAGAGAGAGAGAGAGAGAGAGAGAGAGAGAGAGAGATTTGTTATACAAATCTGAGAGAGGATTCTGACATCTACATTGTAAATTCTTATCACTTCTACTTACCTAAAGTATTTAGTCTTTTATTTGTTTGAGACAGAATCTCTCTATGTAGCCCAAGCTGGGCTTGAACTCACAGAGACCTGCCTGCTTCTACCTCCTAAGTGCTGGGATGAAAGCTAGGTGCCACCATATCATGTTTTTCTAGCATTTTTATCTTAATTCAACCTATTTTTCTCACCCCATCTTCTCATTAACAGTGATCGATCTAAAAAGTGCTCATGTTCTAAGCAGCAACACTCAAAGTATTAACTAAACACTAAGCTAGATGGGAACACTAGGGCTATGATGGAAAAGCAATGGACATGGTGATCAGGCTCTGGGCACAAATCTACACTGTCTTTGTATTTGTTATGAATCTAACAGTATCTCTAGGTTCATACTGAATGCCAGAGCTGTAATTTCTTTTCTACATCACATTTCATGTTTCTATTTACATGGAGATCCCAGCTTTAATGCACCTGTAGTTCAGTGCAAGTCTCAGGGAGTCGTGACTCAAAGCTACATTTTAAATAAGACTGTGAGTTCCTCTAAGTGGTTTCCTCATCATGGTATCAAGAAATAAAGAGTGGATCCAATCACTGCCTTATTTGTTATTGGAACTCTTGATCCTGACTGGAAGGCCAATGCATTTTCATTTAAACCCTAAGCAAGAAGGTCTGGTGCTGTGCTCTCTCTTATTTCTTCCCCTAAAGCTACCAAGCAGCTTGGATTGAACTACCCTTCAGCAGCTGCCCCCTTTCCCTCATGGCATTTTGTTGCCTAGCAGCCAGAATCTTTGCAGCCTGCTGCTTATCACACAGGCTCAAGGAGCAACACAGACTCCAGGAGAAACCAATGGTGAGGAAGACGTGGGAACAAGCACCACACCATGTTCTAGAGTTCAGGTGCACCCCTCTTACAATCTCACCCTTCTTATAGTCTATAGTTTCTCTTTATTTTTTTAAAACCTTTTCTATCAATTTTTAAAAATTTTAAAATCATGTACTCAAATCCCACTCATCTCCCTCATTCTGCCCCAACCCTTGAAACCTCCCTCCTACCAAAATAAAGTGGAAGAAAAAAACCTATCCCAGTGTGGAAGCTGTGGTAGGTCACACAGTATACCCTTTTGTTCACATATCTCCCACTGGTCTGGTCTGTGGTAGAGGTTGGAGTGAGTCAACAGGAAGCCCTGGGTATGGGCCTGGGTGGTAGCTGAGCTGGTCAGCTTACTTGCTCTTTCACAGACACACCGCCAGGGCCAGCACTCCAACACTTGCCTGGATAGCTCACCCAATGCTGTAGTCATCAAGCAGCGAGGCCAGCTCTCTTGCAAAGATCTCTCTGTTGCCTGCACCACCACAAGGCAGATGAGGAGCAGGGCCACACTCTCCTGCTCTCATGCCTGCTGGGCTGCCTTCCCCCCACCAGGACTAGCTCTACTGTGCTACCCACATAAATGTGTGGCGCCAGCTCTCCCAAGTGAGGGGCAGGGCCAGCTCTGGGTATCAACATGGTCCCAGGTAGCATTCCAGACCAGAGATATCTGCATGGCCTTCGGTGGTAACATAGGTTATGGATATCAACACAGACCCCTGATTCTGCATGGCCATATACTTAGACGAGGCCCTCAGCATGGGCTGGTACTTTACCATGGCTTCAGGTGGCAGCACAGGTGACTTAAATCAGGCTGTTGCTCAGCACCCTTGTGTCTCCCATTCTGTCTCTCTCAAACCATCTGCTTCACCTCCTTTCCCATCTCTCCACAGCATTCGTGCACATTGTAGTGGATCCTGCTGTGAGTGCATGTTGCAGGTAGGCCTTTGGTTTTCTTTTTAATTTCTCTACAATGTTGGTACTCTGGGCAAGTAAAGATGATCCACACAATTTCTTCCACAGTATAAGCCATTCATTGCTCATTAATTACTAACAACCTACAGTTACCTGTTATAGGACAAGCATCCAACAGACACAACTCTTTTACAATGAGTTTTTTGATTTTTTTTTGAAACAGATTGATAGATCAGAGTGGCTGCAAACTCAGTGACCTTCTTACCTCTAGGTGAAATACATACATACATAATACATACATACATACATACATACATACATGCATACATACATACATGCACATGTATTCATATGTATATATATTATCCGAGTTAAGTACAGAAAATTGAAGGAGTTATAATGACTCATGTAACCAGCATCTCCAGAATGAACCTTTCCCTTAGCATCTAGTTAAAAACTTAGCCCTGGCCACACCTATACCCATGTCATTCTTCCCACTCTATTTTCCTCCCTACTATTATTAAGCTCACACATTATTTTATATTTGTTTATCTCGGTGGTTTCCATTACTGCTAAACTTCGAGTTTACGGGAACAGATATTATTTCCTTATTTGTCTGTATTCTTAGTACTGGTGTTTGCTGGATGCATGAATAAATGAAAGGATGGATGAATTATACTTACTTCATGTGATGAAGCCAATCAAGTATGAGCTATGCTCACTGCCTTTATATTTATTCTGGGTCCCATCATTTATAGACTAAAAAGCTCCTTGTTTAATTCACATAGATGGTAAATGATAGAAGCAAGTTTAGGTAAGGTCTGTTCTCAGTACTAGCCTCTACATAGTGTGTAAATAAAATAGTGGCTTACAGAAATGTTCTTTTCCTCCACAATAGTAGAAATATGAAACAGGTTTGCTTGAGGAGCAATCTAAATGGCTTCTAGAACATTATTGGCTCCATATCTTTCTTTCCTGCCATATTTTTTTTGGTGGGGGGTGATGGAATTCTGAAACTCATCTAAGATGTGCACTGGAGGAGTGCATTCCTTATTAAGACTTGGGCTCAGGAATTTGGGGTGAAAAAAACACCCTTCTTTTAAGCATGTCAACAAAGCAGTTAGTAAATCTGGAAGAAAATATCTGGATCTTGCACCCTTTAATTGGTACCAAAGCTTCTATGGGCTGTGGATGTCGCTCTGAAATTCTGAAAAGCATCTTGTTCCCATCAAAATGACAGAGCACATTTTCAAATTGTCTGACAAACCATGAGTGCTTTAAGCCCAGGATAGCTGTGACCCTGCCTCCAACAAAACCCAAGACACCGGGTGGTTTTAAAACAAGTGATAAGATACAAAAAAGAGATAAAAATAGTATTTGTTTGTACATATGGAGCATGTAAAATATTAAAATGGTAACATTTCACATGAAACCTTACTCCAAGGAAAGCACTGAGACAGTGCACAAACACCTCAGAAATGGATGTTGACAGAACAGCCATGAAAGAGCCTCTACATAGTAAATGACTGCTCCTGATGCTTGAGAAATAATTCCAGAAATAGCAGCTTCTAGTATCAGCATTTCCACTTGGCTCTCTCCCCCTGATTTTGAATCCCAATACTTGGCCACAAATAGAGTTGTCTACAAAAGCCACTTGCCCACCACAGTCTTTAAATCCACAGTCTCTATGGTTGTGTGGAAACGTCATAGATATATTTTGTAGTGACTGCAACAAAAATTGTAGATTGTGATTGAAAGGAAAAAAACATAAAACATGTATATGTTTAGGGCACACCGTATCTTTGCTGTCAGGCTACAAGCAGGAGATGGGATCATTCAAAGTAGCCACAGTGCTTGAATGCTGTCTTCTATTGCCAACAGAGGCTCCTCCTCCCAGGCCTGGACTCAAAGGAGAAGGTGTTCAGGGCTAGTTAGGTGCCTTTTCAATATGAGCAAAAGAGTGAAAATGTCAGCAGTCTATTCAAGAAGGCCCACTCCAAGTGCATCTTGGAAGTGAGTAACAAGGCTGTTCTGAATTCTGAGAGTCAGTCTATGGTGATGCCATGCAGAGATGCCATGGCGACCCTGTACAGAAGTCCCCATCACTATTTTTCTGTGTTAGAAATATCCACGAAGTTTTGTCAGAGAAAAGCCACAGGCGATTGTTTCTGTTAGGCTAAATATTTCTCAGTGCTTTAGATTTCTGTCAGAATTAAAGTGGGCATGCTGTCTTGATTCAAACAATGCTAAATGAAAAGGCCCGTTTGATTACCAGTCCATGCAGACAGCCAGAGGGTCATTCTGTTCTCAGTTGTATATTTATTATTTGACAAATATCTTAGACCATGACAAGCAGTCATGGCTTTACTAACGTTTCAGATCCTTCTGAGAAAAGATTGATTTTTAGCATTATGAACTTTGCTGTTGGTCTAACGTGTTTCCTTGTTGAGTTCTGCACAACTCTGATAAATATTATTGGTAAAATTTGAAGTGGGTCAGCCACATTTCCCTTGCTTCCTGACATTTTTCATGCTAAATGCTATTTTAGATGCCCAGTTCTTCCTCCTAGTTATTACTGCATACTTTCTGGAAACTATAGATTATGTTTAACAAGATGAGTTTGGGGATACTATTGGACCTAATAAATGAATTCTTGTCGTTACAAGACACGTGAGGAGATGATTTCCTAAGCCTAAATAACTGTGAGCACTGACCAGCTGTCATACGACTAATACTAACTCCTTATTTGTATGTATAGAGTGGAGAGATGGCTCAGTGGTTAAGGGCACTGGCTGCTCTTCCAAAGGACCTGGGTTTGGTCCCTGCACTCACATGGCCACATGATAGTTCACAAACTTCCAGTCTCAAGGAATCTATGGACTTTGTGGGTCTCAGGCGTGAATACTGTACACATACATACATACGTGCATACATTCATAAACACATACATACATACATACATACATACATACATGCATGCAAGTGTCATAAACTAGAGTTAAAGCAAGTTGTGGGTTGTCATGAGAGTGTTGGAAATCTAACCTGCTTCCTCTTAACCGCTTTTGGCTCATGTTTAACTCCTTAAAGCAAACACCTTTTAAAAATTGTTAACAACATGCTCTTAAATTTGCTAAAATTCATTAAACACCAAATATTGAACCAGGAGTTATGTTAGCCTGGATTTGTGCTATTAAGAGCCATATAGCAGAAATGCAGCTTCAAACTCTTTCTTTAAATTTGATTGTTGTGAATTTGTACATGTGTATACAGTTGATTGTGAGCATATGCATACTACTACCCTTTTCCAACCCCCTCTCACGCCTACCTGCTTAACTAGCCTCCCTTGTGTGTAAATTTTTGGTGCAGGTCTGGTGTAGGTAACCATAGCTACTGTGTATCCTTGTTAAATTAACCATGTCACACCCAGAAGGCATCGTTCCACAGGTCTCCTGCCGCTCCTCCAGCTCTTACAGCATTTCTGCCTCCTCTGATGTATGTTGCTTGAGCCTCTGAGGGAGTGAAATTGATGTCCTGACACTTTGGGCTGAACAGTCAAAGCTTTATTCTCAGCTCTCTGAGCAGCTACAAAATCCCTATATTAACAGTCGCACACGGTAGACAGACACTTCTCTGGTCATGGCTGAGAGCAGTTTCTAGTCTAAGGAATAAACAAAGATGTTTAAAGGCATTTTGTCCACTCAGCTTATTAAATGATAAAAGTTGCATGTAAGAAATGGTATTTTCTGTTTTTAGCACCAAAAAATTTAGTTCATATATTTTTCTCTCTTTTCTCTCTCTTAGGATTTCATCTTTTAAATTAATCATTCCATTCCTTTACATCTCAAATGATATCGCACTTCCCAGTTACCCTCCCACCAACCCCCCAATCCCACATCTGCCCCTCCCTCCCCTTTGCCTGTATGAGGATACTCACCCACCCATTCACCCTGCCCCACCGCACTGGTCCAGCATTCCCCTACACTGGGGTATCAAACCTCCCTGGGACCATGAGCCTCCCCTCCCATTGCTGTCAGGCAAGGCCATCCTCTGCTACATATGTATCTGGAGCCATGGGTCCCTCCATGTACACACCTTGGTTGATGGTCTTAAGAACATTTTCAGTTGTTTAATAAAATATATTACAGGTTTCCAAAAACTGATACGGGATTGTAAAAAAACATGAAATTTGGTGATGGTTGATGTCTATTGTCAGCTTCTGGATTGGGAATCACCTAGGAGATGGGCCTTAGCCACACCTGAGGGATGATCTACAGGATATTAACCTCGGGGAAATCAGCCAGGCTGACTGAGGTGAAAAGACCCACCCTGATAGTGGATGGAAACCCCCTTAGGATTGGTTCTGAAAGCTAACTGAGAATAAAACTTCTGCTCCTTCCTGACTTTAACGCAATGTGACCAGATGCCCAAAGCCCTGCTGACAGGATGCATGAACCGTACCTCCCTGCAACTATGAGCCAGAGTAAGTTTTTTTTTTAACTCCCTTAAATTGCCTTTATCTCAAAAAGGAAAAAGAAAGAAAGAAAGAAAGAAAGAAAGAAAGAAAGAAAAAGCAGGACAGAGGGTAAAACTCTGAAGATGATTTTCAATTTAGTTTAGACTAATTATTAATTAATTAATTGATTGGTTTGTGCAAGACTGTCTTTCTGGGTTATTTTACCCTTCTTTTCCTTGGTGCTCTTTATCAGTTTTAAAACATGATGTAACCAACAAAAGTTGTGTGCATAGGAAAACCATCTCTAGTTTATACAGAAGCTGCCCAAGCTTTGAATACAGAAGCAGTGTTTTCATTAGCTCTTGATTAATGCCTGGACAGGGACTTAGATTTTAGTACTTTTCTTGCTTTTCCAAAACAACTCTGACCTTTGCCATTACGTTTTTGGGCTGTACTTAGAGCTGTTGTAGGATGGTTGCTTCTGCTGCGTGGAGAGCCAGCTTCTTCACGTTGGTTGGGCATTTGCTCAGTTACCACCAGCCAGAGCCTGAAAGCTAGGATGCACGTGTTACAGGCCTATCTCATTGGGAAAGCCAGTAAAAAACCGGTTTACCATTTTTCTTCTCTATGGCACTCCCATGTCTTTGGTCGGTGCATTTGCCAGTGAAGACCATGGCACTTACTGCTTCCTGTGCCAGGGTCCTGTGTTGGAGACCCTCTGTGCATGCCCCCCACGACCCAGTGTGCTGTTCTGTTCATGGATCCCCTTGTTACCTACCGTCCCCACTTTTGCAGTGTGACTTGTGGCAGATGTAGCTTCTAACTCGGCCACCCTCGTGGCAACCCTCACACCAACTCCGGACATGCGCACTGGGTTAACTTCTCTGCCCACAGACTTGGTCCAGCGTTAGTTCAGTCCAGATAGTCTTTCGGTTGGGACCTTCCATTAGCACCTTTTTTCACATGCGCCGCCATTCGAACCTTCTCAGTGACGGTAACCCATGCCCTGTGCATTGTTCTTTGCATTCCTGGACCCATCATCGTGGAGAGGCAGTTCTATTACCCCCAGCGTGCAGATGAGCTTCAGAGACTCAGAAATGCTCGTCCACTTTTCTAAATGGCAAGTGGTCAGCTGGAATTCAAACCCAGACAGGCTGGCTCCAAGAACCCTGTTCTGAGCATCACCCTCTTCTTCTGTTTCTTGTCCTGATATCGCTGATAAATAAGAAATAGAGTCCTTACCACTCTCAGACTTTGTTTATTTACATTATGTTTTAGTGCAAGTCCAGACAAGACCAATGACTGTGCACTCAATATTGGGGACTTAGAAAGTAAATAAATCATCTGACAGCAGTGTGCTCAGCTACATTCCCAGACACCAGTGGGTTTTGAAAGGAAGGAGGCATTGGCCTGTGTAAAGGAGCAAAGGCAGGGTGGGTCAGTATATATAAGCAGAATGCTAACAAATTTAATGTATGTGCTGATTGGTCAAAGGAATTGACACAACACAGATACAGCACATGGGCTATATTGATGAGGGGAAGAAGTTTTAGGAAGAACTTGAGGTCTGAGAACCAGGGGGGTTGTGATGTGTAAACTCCATGGCAACTTCTGGAAGCAGTGGTTTGGATGCTCTGAGACTGCATGAAGTGAAGCAATTAGCTGATGTTCTTTTTCTGTACCAAAAGGTCTGTAGACAACCCAGGCAGGAACCGCCTGTTCTGTTACAGAGCCACAATGAGGCAAACACTCCCAGCAAGCTAACAAGTCCCTTCCTATGCACATACAAAACATAAACTCAGTATTTACAAAAGTTCCTTTGCCAAGTTAAAAACGTTTTTAAATAACACATGTGAACAAATGTGCATTTTAATGGGGGTACCACTAATATATTTTGATATGTCACAATTGTGTCATGTTTAAATTAAGTTAAACATAGGAATGTCCTCCAAATGATAAGCTATTTCCTATGGCTGAGCACTGAAAAGTCTGTTTCTGAGATGTAGTGCATAATTGTTGCCCAAGGACACTGTGGAGAAGAGCCCACAGCTTTCCACTCCTATCTAACTATATCTTGGCACCCATCAATCGATCTCTCCATCCTGTCTCCCCTCTGGTGACTGTGGTTCCCCTTTCCGCTTCTATGAGCTCAACTGCTTTAGAGTTTGCAGTGGGTGTGATTACGTGACTCTTGTGTTTCTGTTCCTAGCTTATTTCATTTGTCCCTATGACCTGTCTCTATTGTTTCAAAGTCAAGATTCCCCTCTGCCTTATGGCATGATAATGTTCCAATGTGTTTAAACATCACACTTTATCTGCATATCAGTTGGTGAATGTTTTGGTTGACACAAATCTTGGCAGTTGCTTCACAAGTATCTTTTTCATCACGTCCATGTGTTTTACATGGTATTTCATCTTCTAGCACCCTCGTTGTACCGTGTGTCCCCCGATTCCTGCTGTATCTGCCTGCCCAGTACATTTCAGTTATGGGTCCTGTGCTACAGAATGATGTATAACCAGTGCCAGACCAAGCACAGGAAAGTGGCCTCTGAAATCACAGAACCTACTGACATCATATCCATTTTTGTTTGTCTAAGTGCCCCCTTAATTTTCACACAATGACAAAATTCCCAACAATGATTTCTCAGTACCTTCCCCTGTGGGTAGGTGACTCATGACTCCATCTTTTTTCCAAACCCAATATTTCATTTTCTCTTTATCTCTCTACTGGGAATTTCTATGCTCCTGTGTGTTTTCAATAGGATCATAATTGCACACCACATGGTTTATCTGTGCTCTAAGTCATTTGTCAGACAATTCTCCTCTGTCATCTTAGAACTAGAATCTAATGATTGTATTTTCCACCAATTCATTTGAGATCTGTTGAAAAAATAGAATTAGCTTTTACTTTTTAAGCACTACACTCCCTGTATCTTATTTAAATCTTTAGCTGTTTAACAGTTCTGTCGCACCCATGGAATGGGGACTATGTACACACAGAGGCTCCCACCTGACCCCCCATGAAGCCAGGAGTTAGTGTGAATACTTGTACAGTACACAGCTTATATACCGTGGGCATGAAAGGGTTCCTAGGACTATCTCATTGCTGCTTCTAGACTATTTCCCAGTTCTTGGCAGCTCACTCTCTAGTTGTTTAGCTAGAAACAGTGAACTATGTTCTTGTTTCCCTTTTCTGTTTCCACACATTGGCATTTATAGGTTCCAAGTCTTTTGAAACTCTAGGTACAGGGTGTATTAGGTGTGAAGATTAAAATTCATTGCGAACTTAAATGAATTTAGGATTTTCCAGGAGCCTTTAAGGTAAGCCTTTGGTTATGCCTATGATGTGTTTGCAGATGTGATTAGCTTGAGTCTGGAAAAATTTACCCTGAATATTCACAGTACCATCCCTGAGCTGGAAATTCAGAGAAAAAAGAAAAAATCCACCGTAGTGCCAGTGTTCCTTCCTTTTCTCCTGGGTGTGAGGACCCTTTCCATGCTACCAGACTCATCTCCTGATGGACTGACCTTGAACCCGTGCTCCAACGGAAGCCTTTCCTCTCTTTAAATTGCTTATTTTGGTCACAGTGACAATAAAACTGATCAATAATAAAATAATCAATATAAAAAACAATTAGAAAATCTAGGGGCCAGTGAGTTGGCTCTGTGAGTGGATGTGCTTGCTACCAGGCCTGATGACCTGAGCTTGTACACTGGCTAGTTTTTGTGTCAACTTGACACAGCTGGAGTCATGAGACCCAGCTGTAAGGCATTTTCTCAAGGAATGATCAAGGAGGAGGAGAGCAGAGAGGACCCAGCCCACTGTGGGTGGTGCCATCCCTGAGCTGGTGGTCTTGGGTTCTATAAGAAAGCAAGCTGAGCAATCCAGGGGAAGCAAGCCAGTAACATCCCTTCACGGCCTCTGCATCAGCTTCTGCTTCCTGACCTGCTTGAGTTCCAGTCCTGATTTCCTTTGATGATGGAAGTGTAAGCTGAATAAACCCTGCCCCCCCCCCCCAATTTTCTTTTTGGTCATGATGTTTATGCAGGAATAGAAACCCTGACTAAGACAGTTTGATTCCTGGAATCCACTTGAAAGGAAAGAGTTAACTCACACAAGTGGCCCTCTCCCACCAGCACAACCTCTGCTTTCCCACACACACTAAGTTGCCCTCTTACCACAGCACAAGCTTTCACACTCTCCCCACCACACACTAAAGAAATATAATAATCCTTCAGAAAACTCAGGTACCCCCATAAAGATATTCTTTAGGATGAGATGTCTGTAGCTTTCTGGTGTGCCTCGCTCTCTCCCTCCCTCCCTCCAATGTCTAATTTTTCTTGGATGGAATAGGACAGAATATAGGTGCTCTAGTTCTCCTGAAGGAGATGCATCAGGATTCAGAAACTGTGGTTATTCAAACAAACATTTGAAACAGAAGGTTATTTTAAGCTCTGGCTAGATCCCATGATGGGCTTACTGAGCTCCGGACTGAGTGGGAGGGAACCTTTAAATTAGTCAGCAGAGGCTGAGTGAGTTAGAGGATAGCTCTGGGGCTGAGACTGGAAAGGGTTGTCTTTCCTGCCCCAAAGCCAACTTCCACTTTAGCTAATGAAAATGGAGTTCTAGGTGCTCCCCACCACACTACGGATTCAGCTCCACCCTCAGGTTTTCACAGTGTAGGATTAGGAGACTCAGAAAATAAAGTTTTGGGAAATTCTTGTATTTTTTTAAATTCTCCAATATATTTATAGTCAACCACAGTTTCTTCTCTCCCCCTCCCCTCTGCCCCAGATCCACCCATCATCCTGGCCTCCTGGGGACGTCAACCAAGCTCTGAACAACACAACTACAATAAGATGAAGCACATGTTATTGTATCAAGGCCAGATGAGGCAACCCAGCCGGAGGAAACAGGTTCCCTAATTATGAAAAAGAGTCAGGGACAGCACCACCCCTCACTGTTAGGATTCCCACAAGGGCACTGAGTCACTCAGCTGTAATTTATATGCTGGAGACCTAAGTCAGACTCCTATAGGCTCTCTATTTCCTGAGAACCCCATAAATTCCAGTCAGTTGATTCTATGGGCCTGCTCTCATGGAATCCCTGGTGCCCCAGTTCCTCTGATACTTCTCCCCCTCCTCCACAGGACTTCTCAAGCTCAACCTACTGTATGTCTGTGGGACTCTGCATCTGCTCCCAGCATTTGCTGGATGAAGTCTCTCTGGTCTCCTTGGTGATGCTTCTGCTAGGCTCCGGTCCCAGAATATTCTGCAGGGCAGGACAAACTGTTGGCCAAAGGTTTTGTTGCTGGGTTGGTGTCCCAATCCCTCCACTCAAAGCCTTGCCTGGTAACAGAAGATGGCTGGTTCAGGCTCCCTGCCCCCCATTACTAGGAGTCTTTGCTAGGGTTACTCCTGCAGATACTATGGAGTTCCCATTGCACTAGGTTTTTGACTCACCCCTGAAATGCCCCCTAATTACAATTGTTTCTCCTACAGCCAACATCCTGAACCTGCCTGATTTCATCTAATCTTGGAAGCTATTTTTTTATGCTCAAGAATCAGTGTGCTTCTTTGCTGAGACTATTTGCTCCTTCCTGTGTCTTTAGCCAATCTTTGTTGTTTATGTACTTCCATAAAGGATATCAGGAAGTAATCTCAGTGATTCTGACCCTCTCCCACACACTGTGTCAGTCTGAATTACCAACAGGGTCAGTTCATAAAGGCAGAATCTTGAGTTTCATGTTAAAGTACAGATCACTCTTCTGTACTCTTGACTGGAACACTTCTGCAGTGCTCTTTAACAATAGTCAACGTGTTAGCAGCTCAACTGCCATTCACAGAGACACGTGATGACTTAAAAGAGTAAAAAGTGATGCTTTCCTTCTCAGCAGATCGTACCATGTTAGGTTTTGATTACCTAGTGATCAGGCATGACCATCCTGCTAGTCTCAGTGATTATTGAAATTGTTAAGGTAATCCCCAGCAAACTTCTCAAAGAGATTCTGAAAATGACAGAGACTTTGTTTTAACTGAAGAGGCCAAAATCAAAGAACCACAAAATTTTTTAGAACATATTAGTGAGAATAAATCGTGGTAGGGAACACTAGCACTGCAAATTGTTCTTGGCAAACATTGGTCAATAGTGTGCCAATGCCTGAATCAATTATAGACCAGACCCAAGCTAGCAGGTCATTTTTGTCAAAGATCATGTTTAATGATAGGGAAAAGAGATAGCAAAGTCTGGTTTTGTTACTGTGGCAGTCTGAACGTTGAAAACACACACATCAGGAATGAAATAATACATATACATTATTGTTAGTTTATATTCTTCTATAAAATAGTCATGTCATAATATAGATGTCACTTGGAAAATAAATCTTTTTGGCTGGATTTTCTGGGAAGACTGAGTGACAAGCATTGGCACAAGCCAGTGGGATGTGGGCATTTTAGAGTGCTTTCTCTAGTCATGATATTCCCAGTCTATTCGTGGTAAAGCTAGTTTTTCTCTTGACACATTGTGTTCTGGGTTAAAAAGCAAATACATGATACACACACATCACATAAATTGACTATGGTCCTTATTTCTGCACCCTGTCTCCATATATCTTTCCAGTAATGTCTGCATTATTCTGCTGACCTGCCCATAGAACCCCTCATCATACAACTGCCCATTTATCTATGTTCATGTATGTCTCTTTGTCAGTGTATCAGTCCATCTCTAGAAAGGGTCTCTAGTTATTGTTCAGCTCTTTGACATCTTAGGTGTGTATAAATGGGAAAGCAACAGTGTTTAGAGAAAAGTGTTGGTGCAAAGAATTGCTAACCTGCCCTACTCCTAAAAAGTATATTCCCCAGCTTCAAATTCATTCAGTAGAAGTTTTTCTGTGTCAACAAACATCTCATTATGGTTGAATAGACAAAGATCTTTTCAGACAGCAAAGCCCAAGAGAGGTGGGTGAGGGAGGTACTGCAGACAAGATCATTCTTTGCTTTTGCCCAGTCGAACAGATGGTTAAGTTTTCCTTTGCTTGTGTTAGAGACTCTTAGCAATTACTTTAATTTTGAATTTAATATCTGCTGTAGATATTTTGAAGGTTGGGGAACACAGAATTTGTCTCTTTAGTTTGAAGTCACTGGAGCCCGTCAAAAGGTCCTAGAACGGTCACAGCTGTAGGTCAGCTATAGAGCACTTACCTTACATGAGTGAGTGCCTGGGTTTCAATCTCTAGTACTAGGAGGCGACTGATAGAGTACCCATCATCTGAAACTATGGACTTTGAATATTTGTGAGATTTTGTGTCATTTCTGCTTTGGGGAAGAGGGTGATTTCTAACACGAGGTATGATGTATATACTGGAAGTCAGTAAGGGAACTCAAAATTTTGATGATGGCATACTGTAGACAGCAGTTTCAACATATGTGAACATGAAAATAGACTGCTGGACTTTTGGCTACTTTATGAATTCCTATTTCTACCCTCCATATCCAACATTGTCTCTTCTAACCCTTCAACACTCGGCAGGAAGAAAGGAGGCTAGAGGGGGAAAGGGCATTGACATCATTAGACTACTTCCTGCTGGTTAGGGATGTTGAGTTCTTTGGGGCAATTTTGATCTTTATTGTCAAGATATCTTCAGCCAGCAACCAGAAAAAACAACAGCAACAACCACCACCACCAGGAGGAAGAACAGTAGCAGCTAAAGCCCTTCTTGGGACTCTAGCATTTTATACCCTCTCAAGAATCCCCAGAATTCCAAATGTAATACTATCTGCGTCTGGCAAAATTATTCCCCTGCCAGAGCATTAGACAAATCATACTCTACTGCTGTGGAAAATCTGAAGCAGCCCCATATCCCACACCTGGGATTAAAACAATAATATACTCCTGTAGGGATAATCTCTGTGTGCTATTTGGGAGCATCACCTGTCAATAAAAAATGAAAAGTGGAGGCAAGATTATAAGGCAGAGAGGAAGAAGAACTCTGGGAAAACGTCAGGCTTTCACCACCCAAACATGGAGGAAGTCAGAGATGTAAAACTATGGAGAGGTAACTAGCCAAATGACAGACATAAAATAGTATAAATGGGTAAATAATGTAAGAGCTAGTGAGAACAAGCCTGGACGAGGGCTCATGCATTTTTAAATAAATAGTAAGCTGCTAGAGTTGTCATTTGGGAACTGGGACATGGGTGGAAATTTCTGTGATTATATACTTATATAACATTTCTATGTTTTTAAAGAAACAAAAATTCTTACTACAGTAAAAGGCTTTAGTAACAAGGGGCATTGTGGTTTTGCTGGACAATACATGTTAGCTACTTTCAGCTTGGATTTCTTCAACATGAAATGTGATGCTTTCTTTTAGCCTGGAATTAAACACAAAATGTCATCACTGCCTTCTCCTCTCCTATGTGAGCATGGGAAGTTATCCATGAGTTTAATTGTTGATCATGTGTAGGTGATATCTAGTTTTCTCGTTGCCCTTCGGTGTTTATTAGTTTGGATTTCATCTGATTCCATGTATCTTTTCAACTTGAAAATTTATGTACACCACAAATTTGAGAAAATTTAAAGATTTTTTCTTTCTATGTGTATGTATATTCTGCTGAAGTTCAGTTTGGTTCTGCCTTCTAGCTCCATGCCCCCAGAAATAAGACTCAGACTCAAAATATATTTACAAATACTTTGGCAATATAGATTGGCTCTTTTCAGACTAAAATCATAACTTAATAGAACCAACCCATTTATTCTGATTCACATTCTGCCACATGGCTGGTTACCTGTGCTCAGATACCATATGTCTGTCTCCTTACATCTTCCCAGGTGACACTTCCACACCTGGCTCTATCCCAGAACTATTTCTACTGCCTGGACGTTTCACCTTCTATTCCACCATTTCCTATAGGCCATAGGTTTGAAAATTAAATACAAAGTCTATATTTCCAGTTTTGTTGTCACAACTCATGTGTCTGATCTTCTGTTTGGCTTGAAAACACCTATTGCTTTAACCTCTTGTAGGATGCTCTGCATCTGAGATAAGTTCACATCATTTGTTTTCCTTTGGGAGATCCATTTATTCTTCCTCGCGGTGCATTGGCTTTTATTTATATGTTTAAAGTTTTCTTTAATGCTCTGAGCTTTGTTTTAGTGATCTTTCCTATTGCTTCTCTTTTGTCCTTGTATATAAAAATCTCATAAACTTTGAGTACCCTAGAAAGGTTAGCAACCTAAAGGAAATTATAAAGTAATTTCTTAGTTTCAGATTATTACACATGGAGACCATAAACAGGCATAGAGGCACAGCCCTCCTAAGTTTCTATTTATATATTGAAGCCTCACTTCAGGCTTGTGTGTTTGGAAACCTTACCATTTTTAGGTGTTGAAATTCTATTGCATATCCAGGATTTCCTGTTTCTGGCTTGAGTGAATTTTCATATATATATATATATATATATATATATATATATATATATACATATACATATATATATATATATATATGTATATATATATATATATTGTGCTTGACTATACGTTAGGTTCTTCCCTGTTTATTTAGTAGCTCTATTTGTTTACAGTAGATGAATTTCTCTGTTATTTTCTTTCTTTCTTCCTTTCTTTCTTATCTTCCTTCCTTCCCTTCTTTCAATTTTTTAGACAGGGTTTCTTTGTGTAACCCTGGCTGCCCTAGAACTGGCTCTGTAGACCACAGAGATGTGCCTGCCCCTGCTTCCCAGGTGCTGGGATGTTTTAACACGAGTTTCTTTCTTTTACAAAGGTAATTATTTTTATTCCATGTCTATGTTACCAGTCAGTGCTCTTAACTGCTAAGCCATTTATCCAACCCCTTAACATAAGTTTCTCATCAGAACTGTCTGAAAATTTGGCTAAACCAAGATAGTATATGAATCAAGATTATAACACTCCTAGATGTGATTCACCACTTTTCTTACTTTGCATAGTTAAGCAGATTGACAGTTGTTTGGAATAGCATCACAATGGGTAAAAAGATGCAAGGCAGTATCAGAAATACTTGGATTTTGACCCCCATATCTTTTTTTTTTTAAATTTTAACAACTTTATTTTAAAAAACAGAGATAAATGTACAGATTTTTAAAAGCATTTTTCCATAAAGCTATATGAATATATTTTTGTCAGTACTTGATTTTTTTAAGGTTTTATAGTATACATTAAAATCTTACTAGTTACAATGAACATAAAGTATAGGTAAAACAAAACGTAACATGGAAATAGTCAAAGTTTTTTTGGTGTGTAAAGATTAAGCATAATGATTTTTAAATACCAAGAATTGTCACAGGCTACATTCTTACCTCTTGAATTATTAATGATTTAAGGTCTAGGTGTACCATACGCTGAGAGGGTGCTATACACTTTTTTTTTTTCTAAGAAGGACTGAGGCTTTCACTTTTTGGCCTTTCCTTTTTTTTTTTTTTTTTTTTTTTTTTGAGCTTCAAATGGTCTGTGAGTTGTTTCTTGGACACCCATACCTTGAATGTATTATATCTAGGTCACACAGGCTGATAACTGCTATCTATTTATAATACGAAATGCTACTGTCTAGCCACAGGACTATTGATGGAATTAGAATGTCTGGCACATAATGTCAATGCAATTTTGTTCATAAGTTTTCATTCTTTTTACTCCTAACTTTTTAATGTTACCTCTGTTCTCTAAACAACTTTTTTTCACACTCATATTGTTTTTACATACATGAAACACTCCAGTGCTGTTAATTTCATTGGGACTGAAGAAAATTTCACTGTGTTTAGGTATGTGGATAAGACACCCTATGATAGTAGTGATGCTTTACTGCTGATTTATATTAGAATCACTGCACCTTTTCTGGTATGTTCCAAACACCAGACTCTTTACCGACCATCTCCTCATCACACAGCTGAGTAATTGAACTTGAATATCTCTAAAGAAGTGCTTGCTTCATATAAAATAATTTAACATTTGGAATTTATGGAAGAACATGCCTTCTTATATCCCACCAGAGACACAGATGAGAGTGGACACACTCAGTATTGATGGAGGTGAACTCTCAATGGCACTGATAGATTCAGTCTCTGGTCATAATAGTAGTTGTAGAACATTGAGTAAAAGTGCAACAAAAATTTAAGTATATTCATATGTATGTTTTCAGTGAAATTGAATATTATTTAAATGAAACAATATTAAGCTGTTTTAAAACTTATTTTCAATAAACATGAAATTTAATATTCCTGTGGGACTCTACCTCTGGAGCAAGTTGTGCCTTATGGTCATTTCTGTTTTGGTTAAGGATATTTGAGTTCATGAAACAAAACACAACTCAAGGCAGATTAAACTAAAACACAAAACCGTGAATAGCAGCATGTCTTTGGCTTTATAATTTTTGTGCTTGAATCAGATTTCACATGATACTAGTTCTATGTTACTGTGACAACAAAAACAGCTTAATGGAGCAGAGGTTCATTCTAACTCACGGTTTCTGAGAGTTTGGAATGGGTAAAGCATATGAAGAGCTTCTGAGTTTCTGAGAGCACATTGGAATGGGTAAAGCATATGACTGGAGCACACAGGCCAGACCCAGGGGCAGGAATAACCTTCAAAGCCCCTTATCTACTGGACTACTTGAGCCACCATGACTCCTCCTAGAGCAGTAGTTTTCAATCTGTGGGCCATGACCCCTTTGGGGTGTTGTACAACCCTTTCACAGGGAGCTTCTAAGACCATTGGAAAACATAGATATTTACACTATGGTTCATAAAAACAGCAAACTTACTCCATAAGTAGCAATAAAAATAATTTTATGGATTGGGGACACTACAACGTGAGGAACTATATGAATGGGTCACATCATCAGGAAGGTGGAAAACCACTGTTCTAGAGATTCCAGGGTCCTTATAATAGCTCCACATAGTACTTAAAATATCAGCTTGTGGGAGACCATCTTAGTTAGCATTTTCATTGCTGTGAAGGGATCAGCATGACCAAGGCAATTCTTATAAAGGACAACATTTAATTGAGGCTGGCTTGCGGTTTCAGAGGTTCAAACCATATCATCATGTTGGGAAAACATGGCAGCGGCTAAGCAGACATAGTGCTGGAGGACCTAAGAATTCTACATGTTGATCAGAAGGTAGCCAGCAGAAGTCTCTGGGCAGAGCTTGGTCATAGGATCTCAAAGCCTACCACCACGGTGCACACTTCTCCAACAAGAGCACACCTCCTAATAATGCCTATGGGCCAAGCATATTCAAGGCACCACAGAGACATTTGGGATCCTAACCATGATAGTTCTGTATTCATTTTATTCATCTTTTCTGTGATGCATACTTTGTGTATTATTTTATTTGTTTTGTTTTCAGCTCATTATTTTGCTTTCTCTCCTTTGATTTCAATTTATACCTGCTTGGTCTCCTTTTTTGAGTAGCAGTATATGTAGCTGAACATTGGCCCTTCTAAGTTTTAATATGTGACTCTAGTGCTATCAGGAATCTCTAAGCCCAATGTTACCCACATAACCACAAACATTCATTACTGAGTTTTTGTTATTATTCATGTAAAATATCCTCTAGTATTGTTTGTGAATTCTTCTTTGCCATGAGACTTATTTATAGTGTGCTTTAATTTCGAAGAATGTGGGAGGGTTCCAAACATCTTTGTGTTATTAATTTCTAGTTTAATTCTATTATGATCAAAGTATATATTTGTAAGATTTAAACAAGCTATGTCGATGTGATCTGATTTATTTTCTAAATATGATCTATGATGCTGAACATCTTCTGTGGCTTTGGGATGGCCAGCTCTATAAATGGTAATCAGGTCAAGCTGATTTCCTGTATAGTGTTTCCTTTCCTTTCTGATTTTTCCATTTTCCTGTTTAGAGATGCCAACCCTAAAATTGCCAGCTCTAAGTGCAGATATTTCTGTTCTTTTTTTTCCCCCAGTTTTGCTCTGTGTGTTTTTCTCAAGGACTTACATGCTTAAGACTGTTACTTCTTGTCTTCTTTAATAATACTCTGTTTTGATTTGCACAGACCACTACTAATAAAATAATTCTAACTTTTTATTAATGTGTGCGTGCTGCTTTTATAGCATATTTTATTTGCAGTCTAAGCCTTTCTACTTGAAGGGTAATTTTTTTTGTGTGTGATTATATTTATGTCATTTTTCCTTTGCTTCTCCAAAACCCTCTCATAATATCCTGTCTTACTCCCTTTAAAATTATTGGCCTCTATTAAAATTAATTGTTATTATAAGAATGCATGTATATACATATATATTCCTAAATATATTTAACCTGGTCAGTCTGTATAGTGCTAGCTTATGTTTGTGTTCAGGGCAGACCATTTGGTATGGGATAGCCAAGTGGTATACTCTTCTCTGTGCTTTCTCCCATTCCCAGCATTCCTTAGTTGCTTGTAGTTCTTTGTGTAAAGACTTACAGTCTTTCCCTTGTCTATTTTGGCATATCTATTGTTGCTCCCCTTGTCCAGTTTATGTTTGGTCAGTCATATTGGTAAGGATGATGCCTCTGACATTACCAGGAGTCACAATTTTACCTCAAACTCCCTGATCCTCAGGCTCTTACAGTCTTTCTCCTCCTTCTTGTGCAATGTCTGAACCTTAGGTGTGGGACTGTTTTATAGATATATACATTGGGCCTGGGCTCTGTATTTTGATGGGCTATGGTTTTTCTGTCTGTTGCAAAGAGAAGTTCCTTGATGAGGCATGACAGCTGCACATGTCTGTGTGTATAAGGATAAATGTTATAGATTGTCATCAAGAATTATGCTGTGCTTAGTAAATTAGTAGTTGTATATACTATACCAATAACCATGATTTCACTAGCACTGGGTAGTTAGCTAGGCATGATTCCCTTATTGTTGAGCAGCTCCTAAATCTAATTAGAGGGTTGTTGGTTACTGCCAAGGTATGTGTGCCACTACTGCACCTATGGAATTGTTGTACCATCCTGGTCATCAATGTGGTTCATAGGAATCATAGCTGGGTACAATTATTGGTGGCTTATATCCTTTGGAAGCTTGCATGGAGCCTTCTTGAACCACGAAGGTTATTCCTCAGGGAGAATGCATTGAAAATAGATGGTCTATGGGTAATATGTTCCATATATATGCAACAGGGTCTTACTGTGTATCCTTTGCTGGCTTGGAATTCACAAATTCCTGCATCCTGTAACATTATGCTTGTGGTTGTTGTTTATCTGTTTTGTTATTCTTAATTTTTAATCAATGTTTATTTTATTTGTATGCCTGCATGCCACATGCATGAATGCCCCCTGGAGAGTGGGTGCTGGGAATTGAATTCAGATTCTCTGTAAGAGTAGCCAGTCCTCTTAACTCCAGTGTCAGTGCCATTTGATTGGCCTGTAACCCTTCTTCCTTTAAAAAGAAAATTTAAGTAGATTCTTCATCTAATATATTTTCTTCTAAATCATCCTCCCTATCTTCCTGCCCATCTAACTCCTTGACTTCCCACCCCCTTCCGATAAAAAGACAAATAAAACAATAGAATAAAACACAGAGAAAATAAAGAATCAAAACTATAAAGGAAAAAGAATGAAAATCACATACACACAAAGACCCTGGCACACAGAAAACACACAAAAACAACAACAAAATCAGAAACCATGATATGTAAACAAAAGTCCAGTAAGGTGAAAAAGGCCCAGACGAAGCAATATGAGACAAAAAAAAAGTCTCAAATATACCATTGAGTTCCTTTTGGGTTATATAGCCAGTGAGACTCCATTGAAGAAAACTAGTTTTCCTTTGTGTGGGTTTGGGTTGGAGGTAGGTTTTTGGTTAAAAAAGGGTTATACTCACTTGCCCCTCTCACTTGCCCCTCAGTGCTAATACCCCACGTGCTTGGATCTGTGTAGACCCTGTGCACGCTGCTACCATCTCTGTGGGTTCATATGTGTGTCAGTCCAATGTGTCTAGAAGGCCTTGTTTCCATTGCCACTGTCTCTTACAGTTTTTCCACCTCCTACTCCCCAACGTTCCCTGAGTTCTGAGGGGAAACATTCAATGAAAACATTTCATTTAGGACTAATGTTCTAAAGTCTCTCAATCTCTGTATAGTGTCCAGTTGTGGGTCTCTGTATTTTTTCCCATCTACTGCAGGGAGAGGCATCTCTGTTCATGGCTAAAAAAAGACACAGATCTCTGGGCAGAGCAGAATGTTATTAGGAGTCATTAAAGTTCTATACTTCTTTGGCAGAATACTAGTACTTAGTTTTTGCCAAGGTCCAAGGTCTACCTACTCTCAGGTTCTTGGCCACCTGAGCAGTATAAGGCATGGGTTCCATCTCATGGAGAGGGCCTTAGATCTAAGTAGATACTGGTTGGTTATTTCCAAACTTTTGTGTCATTATTGCGTCTGCATATCATATAGGCAGGTTACCACTGTAGACTGAAGGGCTTATGGTGGGGTTGGTGTTTACATTTCTTCTGTATATGCTACTCTTTGGCATGCAGTGTACTTTCATGTACCATGAACACTAGTCAGTAAGACTGAAGGTTTTAGATAGAGACCAGATCAACTTCTCTGTGTTTAGTGAACTATGTAGGTTTTGTCTTCAGCAATAGGGATTTTACTATCAGTTTTGTGGGAACACCAATGTCCTTGGTAATAGACTCAGTTGTTTGGAGGTTTCTAAGGAACTATTGTCCAAACCATGATTAGATGTAATCCATGCCTGGCCCCGGAGGTTTCACTTGGTGTCAAGAGTTGTCTAGTTGGGGCTTTGTCTCCCCATTATTTGGTAATTTCATTAAATTCCTCTCAGATATGTGTATGTTAAGAAGCTTCTACAATAGTAGGTTTCCATGATCCCTCAGATGATCCTTAGCCATGACTCCTAGTATCCCTCCCTCATCCCCTCATTTAATCCTCTTATTCTAGTCCCTACCTCCTGTCTTTCCATAACTTTATATTCTTTCTTCTATGTTAGGAACGCCCCATCCCAGTCCCTTACTCTATACCTAACCTCCATGATTTTTTTTCAGATAGCAGCTACTTAGCAAAGGCTTAAAGAGCTAACATCTACTTATAAGGAAACACCATAATTTTCTTTTTGTGTCTGAGTTGCTTCATTCAAGATGATTTTTTTCTAACTTCATCTGTTTACCTGCAAATTTAATTTATTTTAAACAGATTAGTAATATTCCATTGTGTAAATGTCACATATTTTCATTATCCATTCATCTGTTGATAGATTTTTTTTTAGGTTATTTCCAGTTTCTGGCTAATATGAATAAGAACAATGAATACGGATGAGCAAGTGTCTCTATAGTGTGGTTACTAATATAACCTGACAATGTGTGGCTGTCCTGGAGTTCTCTGTAGAGATCAGGCTAACCCTAAACTCATAGAAATTCTATTACTACCTCTGCTTCCCAACAGGGAGGCTTAAAGTCACGCACTGCCATACCCAACCATGGTTGTAGTCTTAAGATTTGACCAAAAATAACCATATTAATAAATTTTTAATTTTTTGCATTTGTTTTTCTCCCTTCGGTTTTATATTTTAACTGAGTCTTATGTAGTCCAGGCCTCAAATTCACTGTATAGTATTACCCTTGAACTTATAATTCTCCTGCCTCATCCCCTATGTGTAGGAATATGCCATCGTGTCTGATATGAGTGATACTAGGGGTGGAACTGAGGGCTTTGTGCATGGTAGGTAAAACTCTACAAACTGAGCCATAGTCCCAGTTCCTCAACTAAATAGTTTACGATTATATTTTATTTGTACTATTGATTTATTATTCCTAGCTCTTACTTTCATCTGCTAGGTACTCTTGGACTTATAATGGGATTAATTTAATTAAAATCTATCTTAATGTGGTGCAGAAAACTAAGACAACAGACTCAGCATCTCTGGTCTGTATTGTGTGCCACTGTTAGCAAACACCCTAATTTTACACATATTTTGAACCTCTAATGCATTGATTATACTTACTTTCACATAGTGATATATTAAATTAGGAAATAAAGTTAATACTTTTTATTATATTAAACATTTCCAGAAATACACTTTCTCTTTCTGGTGTCCGGTTTCCTTACTTTGAAGATTTTTTAGATGTTTCTTACAGTTTGTTTTTGCCACTAAGTGAGTTTCCTAATTTTCTTATCACTGAAAAGGGCTTTAATCATTTTTGAATGGTGTTTTAATTGTGTGAACGGTTGACAGTTTTTCTTTAAGCACTATAAAAAAATGTCATTGTATGTCCTTCTGTCATGTGAAGTTTCTGACAGAGTGACTGGAAAATTCCATTTTATATTAAATAGCATATAATAATAGGTATAATCTACAATGTCATATTTCTCTATATATTGTATAATATTTTACTCTGGGAAATTAGCATATCTATCACATTAAGCCCTAGATATTGCTTATGGTGACAGTCTTTAAAAGCTTTCCAGCTTCTTTACGTGTATTATTAGTGCTCATCCTACTATGCAGAAAAACACCATAACTTGTTTCTCTTCTCTATAACACGGTTCTGTTGGTGAGCCTCATCCTGATCCCTCTTTCCCCAAGTCCACTAGAAATCACCATTTTTAAGTGTATTAATTTTGTTTTCCTGATTTATTTTAGTTTTTGTTCTATCTCAGCTTCTCTGAACTTCCAGAAACAATGTCTTTCTCTTCTAATCTCCAGTGTTCTCCGACCAGTCTTCTCGTAAGTTATATGAAAGCTTTCTTCATCTCTGTTACTGTGATTTATGTTTTTAGCATTTCTATTGAAGTCACTTTTTTTTACATCTCTGTTCTGAAACTCCCCACCTGCTCAGGCATGCAGTCCATTTCCTCTGCTTGATGACATGTGACTCACAGTTATTTTAAACTCTTCTTTAATAAAAGACACCATCTGGGCTCTCTCTAAATCTTGCATTGATTCATTTGTCTTTAGAGTGAATTACAGTATTTTTAAAATTCCTTTGTAGCTTTAACTGAGAAATTATCTAACTGGGACTAATCTTTGTTTTGCATATTATCAATATTTTAAGGAGAGAAATATTATGTATTTATGAAAACCATAAGAATTGATTTTAAGCAAAGAAAGATGCAACTTTCTTTTCATGTTATTTGAGAATGAGATTACAAGTTAGTGCTGGTTTAAACCAGACTTGCTGTTGTAGTTGTTTTATTCAAGGGTTTATCAAAGTAGAGCTGCAAATTTTACTAGTTAAAAAATTTGAAAATGGGGACACACTGGTTGGAGCCCCATGACTTTAATGGTCTGATTTATACCTATACACTGAGCATCTGCTAACTGTTGGGTGTATTAGTTACTCTTTTATTCCTGTGATAAAGCATCCAAACTAAAGTAATTTAATGAAGGAAAGGTTTATTTTAGCCTTTGGCTTTGTAGAGTTGGAATCCCTCAGGGTGGAAAAGGCACAGCATTACAGCAGGAGCAGGAAGCCAGCTGGTATCGGTTCCATGTAATTGTTGTACAGGGAGATGGGAAGGGTACAGAAAGTTCATTCCATGATCATTTTTATGCCATGTTATATTTTATGCCCAAGGCATGATTTACAAAAACATCCAGGCTTCAGAGAAACTCCAGGCAGAAATAACTATGTCTGTAATGCGGATCACAGAATCTTGTGTAAAAAAATTATAGGTGATGGATGATGGGTGAGTGCTCTTTGAAGTGAAATGTTTATTTAGCTCAGATACATATGATTATCTAATCCTAGGAATGTGTGCTGCCCTAATTCTATTTATATTGTTACTCAAGAGGGTAAAATGGGGCTTCTCACACAAATGGCACCCCAGATTCTATTGAATGGGATTATCCGACATAAAAAGTTACAGAAATGTGGGCTGTGCTTTTAAGACTGATTCCTTTGAACCAATAAGTTCACATGGAGAGACCCATGGCTCCAGGTGCATAATAGCATTCTCGTGAATCAGAGGGAGGAAAGGCCTTTGGTCCAGCAAAGGCTCATTTTCCTAGTGTAGGGGAATGCCAATGTGCTGAGGTGAGAGAGGGTGGTTGGGAGAGGGAGCACCTTCATGGAGGCAATGGGAGAGGGAGGGGAGAAGGGATTGGTGGAAGGGGATAACACCTGAAATGTAAATAGAATATCCAAGAAAAAAAAATAAAAGAGGAAAAAAAAAGACTGATTGGCTGTTTTTCTGAATGAAAGACAGAAATGGGGAAATAAAACTGGTTGCTTATGTAACTTCCCTTAGCAACCTTACTCACACTCAGCTTGATTTCAAAGGAGCTACACTGTGGTTGGGTTAGTGTGGACAGTGCCTTCTGTGGCTTTTCACTGGGGAAAATAGATATTTGTAATAGGCTTTGATCTCAACGCCGTTAAAGTCATGGAGGATGAACTTGACATTCAGGAAGCACGCCCTTGAGCCATTTGGATGTGATTGCCAAACTTCCTTCCCCGGCCACAGAGAAGATAAAAGCTATGCTTCTGTGATTTAATAAAGAGGCACAAACGTTTCTATTTAAGTGGAGCCTTCTAGAATGTTTGCTGGAAACTCTGATGCATTTCGGTTCTGGATCCTTTCACATCTCAGAGTGCTCAGAAGCCTTGAGGGGGAGTGATTATTAGGTCCCTGGGGGGAAGCATAGTGACCAGCGTAATTAAATCTGATACAGCGTTTGTCCATAGCATGACAGTGACCTTAGTTTCTGAGGGAAAAGCATGTTGAATATATTTTGTCCACATTGAATGCCAAGTACTTTGGTAGTATGTACATATTTTTTACGGTTTAATCCCCGACAGATCTGAGAATATTATTACTATTTTTGTAGATAAAGAAATGTCCATATATCACACAGTAAGGATCAGGCCTGGAATTTGAATCCAGATCAGCATCTTTGCTAAAATTTTTCCTACTAACAAGGGTTAATGGGACATAATTCCTGAAAGCAAAGCCTGTAGAATCACCTGCTGTGAACTTGGGTAAGGCAGTCTCTTTGTTGATGAATAAAAGAGCCAAGGGTAGAAAACTGGAGACAGAACAACTTAAGTCACTCTGTTCACTTCCCTCATCCAATGGCTCTGAGAAGAGGCACTGGGAACATTATCCAGATGACCTGTACTTCCGTCCATCTCAGGAAACTGTACTGAACAATTGTGGGTTAGAAGTACTGTTGCCTCTGTTGTAGTGGTTCCCAAGAAACAGTGCAGTGCCACTGTTGCCTGTGATAGTTAAACTCATCTCCCTCAGACCCACACTGTTTTGGATACTCAAGAGACTTATGTATTTATTTCTCTTATGGCTGTGTATGGGCATGCACATGAAACTTTGAAGATGTGAAGTTCAAAAGACAACTCTGTGATGTCTGGTCTTTACCTGGGATTTCCCTAATGTGTACAGCAAGTGTCTTTGCCCACTAAGCCATCCTCCTGCCTCTGTATAGTTATCAGCATTTCTTTTGCCATTCTCCCCCTCTAAAAATATTGTTCGTGTTTATTTGTTTTATATGTAGATTTTTTCTGAGTGTGTGTCTGTGCTTGTGTGATGTGTGAAATTCTAGTTCTTATCCACATGCTCTTAAAAATCTTCTTTTTCCTTACTTTTATGACATTTGCTAGTATCACAGCCAGAATCAAATTTGACTCCAATTCAAAGGAATGATTTTTTATTGTACATTCATATGTATGTATGTATGTATTTCCTGCAGATTTAACCGGGGGCCTTGAGCATGCTAGAGAAGTGTTCTACTACTGAGTTGTATCCTCAGCCACTTTATACTTTTAGTTTGAGACAGGATCTTCCTAACTCACCCAGTCTAGCTTGGTATGTAGCTCAGGCAGGACTTGGGCTTGTGATCCTCCTGTGTCAATCACCCCAAAATGACTGAGATTATACCGGAAAGAATGGTCTTAAAAGAGAGAACATTTGGACCTTATAGAGTGAGAGATTTGTGTGACCAAGAGGGCAGGAAAAATCCATCAGAGTAAAATGAACAAAGGTCAGCAAAGTTAAAACTGGGTAGATGGTGCTGAGGCTAATTCTGAAAAGTAAGGTGAGAATAAAATTAAGGTTTAAAGCTAATGGGGCTATGAATAGAATGACAGTGTTAGAGAATGAATTAAGACAAATTGACATTGAATGGAAGCATGTAACAAGACCTGGTTTTAATGGAATTTGATGCATTTTCTAGGAATGAGTTCTATTTAGTATTGTGTTAAATATCTTATCAAAAAGATTCCTTACTGGTGACTTCTATGTATAAAAGCTTGGGCCTTTGGTTGTTGCTTTAACCTTGACTATGTGTCCCAAGTTAAAGATGAAACATCTTGATGATTTTTTTTTTTGGAAGGTTGTGTGGTGGTTTGAATAAGAATGGCTCCCATGGGTTAATATATTTGAATGCTTAGTGACCAAGGAGTGAAACTGTTTGAAAAGATTTGAAGGATTAGGAAGTATAGCCTTTTTAGAGGAAGTGTGTCAATGTGGGTGGGCTTTTGGGTTTCAAAAGCACATGCTAGGCTCTGTTTTTCTCTCTCTTTCTGCTGCCTGTGGATCATGATGTAGTTCTTAGTCACCTCTAAATAAGAAAACCCTCAATTAAGTGATTTATTTGTATGAGTTGCCTTGGTCATGGTGTCTTTTCACAGCAATAGAATAGGGAGTAGCATATATGCATAAGTCAGAAAGTGTAAAGCCCAAAATTAATCTTCAAAAAACCTTGTGTCTCATTTCTCAGGTTTTTAAAAATAAGTTAAGAGAGAGAGAAGTCATTTTCTTAAGTTAGGCATTATCAGCATGCAGAGCACTATGTCCCCTCCATAACCCTAATACTTGAACTCAAAGTGCTAGATAAAAAAATGAACTTATGTCAACTGGCCTCTTCTGATTAATGAATAATTCAGTTCATTTCAAGCAGAGAGATAATATTGAATAAAAAAAGAATGTGGTAGCCCTGAATGTTAGTTTGTGGGCAGCATAAAATGGTCAGCTTTCTGCATACAGGTGTAATGTTCTTAGTGCCTGACACAAAATATCCAGGAAATCTTGAGCACTATACAAAGACCAAACTTAAGAATAATAGGAATAGAAGAAGAAGAAGATTCCCAGCTCCAAGGCTCAGCAAATATTTTCAATAAAATCACATGAGAAAATTTTTTAATCTAAAGAAAGATGCCTATAAACTTACAAGAAGCTTACAGAATGCCAAATAGATTGAATTGGAAAAAAAAAATCTTCCCACCACATAATGATCAAAACACAAAATACACAGTACACAGAAAGAATATTAAAAACCACAAGGGGAAAGGCCAAGTAACATATAAAAGCAGACCTATCAGAATTGCAGGTGACTTCTCAACAGAGAGTCTAAGAGCTAGACAGGCCTGGATAGATGACTTACAGTCTCAAAGAGACCACAGATGCCACCCCAGACTACTATACCAGAAAAATTCTCAATTACCATAAATGAAGAAACCAAAATATTCCATGACAAAACATAATTTAAACAACATATCCATATATCCATCCAGTCCTACAGAAAGTACTAGAAGGAAACCTTCAAACTGAGGAGGCTAAATATACCCAAGAAAACAAAGGAAATAAATAATTCCAAACAAGGATAGCCAAAAGAAGGTAAACATGCACACACATAGGCACATACACAGTACCACCACCATCAAAACAACAGAAATTAACAATCATTGGTCATTAATACCCCTCAACATCAATGGGCTCAATTTCTCAATAAGAAGACACAGTCTAGCAATAGAAGCACAAAAACAGGATCCATCATTCTGCTGCATACAAGAAATACACCTCAGCAACAAGCATAGACATCACCTCAGCATAAATGTCTGGAAAAAGATTTTTCAGTTAACAAATCCAAGAAACAACCTAAAGTAGCCATTATAATATATAATAAAATAGACTTTCAACCAAAAGTAATATAAAGAGATGGGAAAGGGCACTTCATACTCATCAAAGGAAAAATTCACCAAGATAATGTCTTAATTCTGAATATCTATACCCAAATGCAAGGGTACCCACATTCAAAAAATAAACATTATAGATAGGATGGCGGCCCTGCTTATTCCCTGAACAAGCTGGGGGACCTCATCTTCCCTCCTTCTCCCAACCCTGCCCACACAGAGAAAACTCCAGGACAATACGTCATTCTTTGTCCTCTTCCCATTTCCAACAACCCCCCCAAAGAGTGTCAGCCCAGGGGCTCAGTTTTTGATGATGTATGAACAGAGTCCCAGCCCTTAGCTGACATGTCATCATCTCTTCCCTAAACTCTATAAAACTCCTGTTTTAGCCCATATGTGTGATTTCACTGATCTTCATCTGTTCGACTGGTGAATGGGAGCTGCCTCCTGAAAACCCTTACTTGATCTCCTTTTAATCTGGACTATTCTGGCCTATATCTGCATAAGTAAGGGAGAGAAAATATCTATCAATTACTAAAGCTTAGATCACACCTCAAACCCCACACATTGATAGTAGATAACACCTCACTCATTCCAATAGAAGGTCATCCAAACAGTAACTAGACAGAGAAATAATAAAACTAACAGATGTTATGAATCAAATGGACCTAACATATTTACAGAATATTTTACCCAAACACAAAAAAATATACTTTTTTCTTAGTATCCCATAGAACCTTCTCCAAAACCAACCATATACTTGGTCACAAAGCAGGTCTCAATAGATATAAGAAAATTGAAATAACTTCCTGTAACTTATCAGACCACTATAGAATTAAAGCTTGACTTCAACAACAACAGAAACAGCAGAAAAAGTACAATCTCATGGAAACTGAACAATTCTCTACTCAATGACCACTTGGTCAAGGAAGGAATAAAGAAATAAAAAAATTCCAATAATTCAATAAAAATGAGGGCACAGCATACCCAAACTCATGGGACACAATGAAAGCAATGGTAAGAGGTAGTTCATAGCACTAAGTGCCTTTATAAAAACTTCGACAGATCTCAAATCATCAACTTAGCAGCACATCTGAAATCTCTGGGGGAAAAAGAAGAAGAAGCAAAGACATCTAAGAAGGTAGACAACAGGAAATAATCAAATTCAGGGCTGAAATAAATGAATTAGAAATAAAGAGAACAATACAAAGACTCAATGAAATCAAGAGATAGTTTTTTTTTTTTTTTTTTTTTTTTTGAGAAGATCAACAAGAGAGGTAAACTCTTAGCCAAACTAACTAAAAGGTAGAGAGAGAATATTGAAAGTCACAAAATCAGCTAGAGACATGTTATGGAGCCAAGCTGAGGAAATGGCCAAGCAGTAACAGGAGAATCATCCCATGGGCAAGCATCAACCCCTGACACTACTAATGATACTCCGTTATGCTTGCAAACAGTAGTCTAGCATAATTGTCCTCTGAGAGGCTCCACCCAGCAGCTGACTCAGACAGATGCAGACACCCACAGCTAAACAGTCGATGGAGCTTGGGGACTCTTATAGAAGAGTTGGGGGAAGGATTGATGGTCCCACAAGAGATAGAAACTCTACAAGAAGACCAACAGAGTCAACCCTTGGAGATCTCAGAGACTGAACCACCTACCAAAGAATATACATGGGCTGGACCTAGGCCACCTGTACCTATGTAGCAGATGTGCACCTTAGTCTTCGTTGGGGCCCAAAACAACTAGAGTGGGGCATATCCCAAAAGCTGTTGCCTGTCTGTGGAATATGTTCTTCTAGCAAGGCTGCCTTGTCTGACCTCAAAGGGAGAGGATTCATCTAGCCCTGCACAGAGACTTGATGTGCCAGGGTGGAGGGTTACCCAGTTAGTGCCCTCTTAGAGAAGAGGAGGAAAGATTGGAAGAAGAATTTTGGGAGGTAGTGACTGGAAATGGGGCAGTGATCGAGATGTAAAGTGAATAAATAAAAATAATATATAAAAAAGGAACAAAAATAAAAAACAAAAAGACTATGGACTTTGAATATGCTTAACCCAGGAGGTGGCACTATTGGGAGGTGTGGCCTTGCTATAAGAAGTGTGTCACTGTAGGGGTGAGCTTTAAGACTTTTCTGCTAGCTGCCTGAGGACAATTTTCTCCTGGCTTCCTTTGGATAAAGATTTAGAACTCTCAGCTACTCCAGCATCTTACCTGTCTGGAGGCTGCTGTGGTTCCTGCCATGACGATAATGGATTAAAACTTTACATCTTTAAGCCAGCTGCAATAAATGCTGTCCCTTATAAGACTTCCCTTGGTCATGGTGTATGTTCATAATAGTAAACCCCAAACTAAGACAAGAATACAATAACAGACACTGAAGAAGTACAAAGAATCATTAGGTCTTCCTTCAAAACCTGTATGCCACAAAATTGGAAAGTCTACATAAAATGGATGATTTTCTTAATAGAGCCCACTTACTAAAGTTAAATCAAGACCAGGTAAACAATTAAAATAGTCCTATAATCCCTAAAGAAAGAGAAGAAGTCATCAGAAATCTCCCAACCCGAAAGCCCAGGGGCAGACACTTTTCATGGAGAATTTGACAAGACATTCAAATTAGAGCTAATACCAATACTCTTTAAGCCATTACATCTCTTTCTCTTCCATTTTTTCCTCATTTCTTTCCTTCTTCATAACTACTTTGTTTTGCATATCTACCTCTATTTTGATATCTATCTCTGTCTTCAAGTCTGTCTCAGATTCCATATCTATCTCTGTCTCTATGTTTGTCTCTATCTTCATATCTACCTTCATGTGTGTGTTTGTCCCCATGATTATTTTTGTCTTCACGTAAACCCTTATTTCCATGTCTATCTGTCTCTGTGATCTACCTGTCTTCATGTCTACCTGCCTCCAGTCTCTATGTCCATTTCTATCTTCATATTTAGCTTATCTCTATCTCCATCTCTATTTCTAGCTTTATCTCCTCTACCTCCACCTATCTCTCTGAACAGCACTTTGGCATGGGAACAAATCTGAATTCTTACCTTTTTACCCATTTCAGATTCTTCAAGATGGCATGTCAGAACTGTCAAGGTTCAGCCTCAGATTTTCTTTTACACTTGATTTGTTTCTATTCTTGACCCCTTTTGCTTTCAGACACATTCTATTTGCATTACCATGATTTTACTTTCAACCAGGGCCTCAACCTTAGTTCATTATTACAAGAAATCCTGGTCTGGGAAAAAAAAAACTTATTTTAGAGTCTCTTAAATTTTTATGTGAAAAATCAATTTGTTCTCATTAAGTGAGTAGCCTCTTCTCAGAACAATAGATCACCCTCAAGGGTTCATCACATCATCATTTGCTCCTTTAAAACTCTTTGAGTGCCTGTCCTCACTGCCACACATTAACCTTATTCTATTAAACTATGAGCTTTGCTCAGAATCAAGCATAGCATGCCAAGCCTTAAATATGCCCCCAGACTTCAAAAATGCTGCTTCCTAACAGAACACAGAATAAATGTGTCAGAATGTTTGCAAGGAGGTTTTAGACATGACCTTAAGACCACAGGAAGCAAAGACAAAAATAGAAGACAATTTAAAAAAAAAAGAACTTTCATCGAATTATGACATGTCCTCACATCTGTGAAAAACAACAGGATGGGGAGACAATCTAAAGCATGAGAGAGGATATTTTTCAACACATGCTTTTGCTGAGGGCATGTGTCCAGCATCTAAAAGAACACTAAGAAGTAACAGCAGCAGCAGTGACAGTAATCTGATTGAGAATAGGCAGTAGATCTAAACAGACAGTTTTCAAAAGTAAATATTCATGTGGCCAGCAGACATCTGAAAACAAATCTGGTCATCTCTGGTTACCAGGGAAATGAAGATGAGAACCACACTGAGATATTACCACAACCCAGTAAAAGTGGCTATTTTCAGAAAGACCGAAGATAGCACTGGCAGGGGTGTGGTAGGCACAGAAAATGGGTCAGACGTTGTGGGAAGTAGCTCGGGAGCTCATCAAAAGATAACAGTGACCCAGCAACCTCACTCCTGGGTATCCTTTAGACATTCATGCCCCTTTATTTATCATACAGAAACATCGGCCTCTCCCAAGGATGAGACCCGTTATTGATTGTTCAGTGCAGATAGTTGGTCTTGAAGCTTTTACACACCACCAACAAAAATAGACTTAGCTGGTTATATTTTTATATTTTTGTGTATACAGACACAAGTTTATATATAACAGTACTAATCAAAGGAAAAGAGACTATCAACTTGAGAAAGAGGGAAGAGTTCAAGGGAGAGTAGCTGGGAGGGGCTGGAGGGAGGAAAGGCAGTGGAGAAACTGATGCAATTCTGTTTTAGCTCAAACACTATTTTAAAAGAATTAAAGAAACAGAAACAATGGGAAAGTAGACCATGACTGAGCAGATAGAGAAAATGTGTTGCAGCTATATCATGGATGCTAAATAGTTAGCAAAGAAACAGATTTTATCATGTGTGAGGATGGAAGTGGACTGGAAATCATCACGGTCAATGAAATAAGCCAGACAGATAAAGACAAAAATCACATGATCTCACTCACACATGTGATCTAAAATGCTGACCAGTCGGTCAGGTAGGAATGAGAAGCCCTGCTGTGTCTCTGTGCATCAGGTAAATGTAGACATCAGGAATGTGCTGTCTGGACATTTTTTCAAAACCAGCAGAAGGGATTTTAAATGCTTTCTGAATAACCATGAAGCAATGATAAATACTTGAAGGGACATACATATTCTACCAGATTTACATAGTGTTTGATGTGTAATATATAGAGCATCTCATGACGTTGGATTTCCATGTATCTGTAAAGACTAATTTATATATGGTTTTAGAGTGAAAGGCAAGGTAGCAAGAAGTACTAAAGGGCTGATGTCAAGAAGATTGGCTCACTGTAACAGGAACTTCCCTTACCCCAAGGCTATTTTGTTTTTAAAAGTCTTTTTAAATGCTGGCATCTGAAGTAGAACCTATTGTAGCACAATAGAGGTCTCTAGATGCATCCAACCTGTCGGATGATCCCTTCTTATTGTGTTCCCCTCACCAAAATGATTAGGAACACACAGCTGACCAAGGCAGCTTACAGCCGGTGTAGCAGAAAGCTTTTATCTCCCTTCAGGAGAATTTTACACTCTCTAGCACTGGATATAAATGCTGTCAATTTCACGATAAGAGACAAAGGAAATAATCTGTTTTTTTTTTTTTTTTTTTTTTTTTGTTGTTGTTGTTGTTGTTGTTGTTGGTTTTTTTTTTTTCTAAGCAGGAATGGTAGAAAGACAGAGTTTAATAGGGTTGTGAATCTACCTCTTCATAACAGCTGTTAAACATGGTACCTGGTGCAGTCATGTGCCAGCTTTGACAGTGTTAGCTTTCCTTGAACACCATGTACTCTTTCTGAATAGTTACAATCACTCCAAAACGTAAGCAGTGATGGGTAGATTTAAACTGTAGCCATTAAGATCCAGATGTCCCATGAAAATGTCAGAGCTCACAGCCAACAGTTGTTGACAAGGGCTGGGTGAATGTTTGCAACACTCAAGTGCTTTCTAGGTGATGATGTCCCAAGATGCCAGTGAAGGTGCTGAAAACTAGGGAAGCCCACAAGAATACTTAGGACAGACAAGGCAAGATATTGCGGGAAGCACATACCCTGTGACCCAGTTTCCGGTCCCTGTGGCTCACTGGGCCTTCGGTTGTCTCGTGTGTTTGTTTTCAACAGTGGAGCTCAGCTGTTTCCATCCTTCCTGTGCCACTTAAAAGTGAAAGAAAAAAAATCTTCTTATTATGATGTAAGTCAGGTACTCCTCTGTATCCTAATAATAATAAGCACAATATGGCATTTGTGTCAGATGGCAGTAAGAACTGATTTGTGTGTAGTTTGTCTATCAGTCATATTTTCCAAGAGCATGGGTAGTAATCACAAGGTTGATTATAATTTTTGCTTTTAACGTGAAGGATTCTGTGAGCCCTAGACCATCCTGTGAGGTCGCAACAGCTTGACTTTACAGAGAAGATTGTGTCCAACCAGAAGACATGACTTTCTATGGGTCACATAGTAAATCACAAAACCTGAACCAGAATCCAGAACTCCTGTCTCCTAGAAACACTCCCCTTGTCTACAATACCCAGATCCCTGCTAATATATTTAAAAATAATTACAGAAGAGATGTTACAGATCCCTCAGATACAATCTGACCAATGTTCATTTTGAGGAAAGTGAACTAATCCAGACCTAATTTAAATTGCATTCTCTATTCGAGAATAGCAACCATGAAAAAAGAAATTAGAAGATGGTGTTCAAAATTAATTTTCTCATCTTTATTTCAACTCCTAAAGCCACAGGAAACATTCAGCAAGTTCTCCTTGGGTACGCTTTGGTTTTGTTGTATCAGAGTATGAAAGACAAACTTAGAACATACTTAATTACAGTGGGCATGGACTCAGGCCTAGCTTGGTGGGTGTTTCCATACATTGCAAACAGATTGTCTGGGCAGAAATGTCCTCACTTGTGGAACAGCAGACAATTTAACAGATATCTTTAGATTTCAAGTACTAATGTACTAAAGGTACACTGAAAATCAATGGTCCCATTCAGCATACACCCGTATCATGCATGTGAATGCAGGCTCTATGGGCTTGGGGAACTTACCTTAGTTCACACAGCTTTACTTACCTGAGCCAGAACTTGAACACAGGTCTGAATGAGTCTGAGGTTGCACCTTTGTTCGACCACTCTGCTGTCACAGCTTTGAGGTTTGGAGGGAGAAAGAGACGAAGAGGGGTTCTGGAGAAGAAGGGAGGGGAAGGAATATAGAGATAGTCTGACAGAAGAGGTTAGGCATGTGCACATCCCTTGGAGAGATCAGACATGGTTCTGGTCCAGTCTAGCCTGAAGGACAGGGTTCTGAGATGCCACCTAATGTTGTGTCATGCCCTTGCATTGCTAAACCTTACCACCGTTTTCTAGACCAGTTCTGAGTCACAGAGACTGATTTGGCATGGTATTTCAGAAGTAGGGTTTACCTTCGAGGAAAAAAAGCCTGGATAGCAAAACAAGTTTTGTTTCCACAAACCACTTAAAATGCTCTTTCTCAGCCTCTGTGGTGTGTAATATGCTTACTGAGTTCAGAGAACATTGTCTTTCCAATCACAGAGAAGATACAGTCTGTAAGACAAGTAATAAACGGGGAGCTACACATTATGGTGGATACTAGCTTTAAAAGTTCAGGATGGTACTGGTCATGGACGCCCATGACTTTAATCCCATCACTCAAGAGGCAGAGGTAGTTGTTCTCTGTGAGTTCCAGGCTATCTAGGCTATTTGAAGAGCCTCACCTAAAAAGAGTTTAGAATAGTATAAATTCTGAGAATTTGTAACAGATAATATTGAGGTTAGTGTAGGCATAAAAGATCTTTCAAAGGGAGGGGGACTTACACTAAGATCTGAAAATCAGAAAGAGAGGGAGAGAGAGGGAGGGGGAGATACAGAGACTGAGAGACAGAGAGAGACAGATAGACAGAGTGAATGAATGAATGAACAAGTGAATGAAGACTGAAGAAGAAATATTTTGAATCAAACCTCTTAACAGAAGAGTTCCATTCACTGGGTTCCCCCAGGCAGCAACAATCACTGGGACCCCATCAGCTACTCTAACAAGACAGTTACATTCACTGGGATCCCCCAGTACAGCCACATTTACTGGGACCCCCTCAGACCCTCTCGTTGAGGTCAGACTGTACTCTCCTTCTTTACTCTTTGTTGTGTGTAAGTAGCTTCAGGATGGGGCTGGTCTTGAGCGACTCCATTTTGTAGACAGCATTTGATTCCTGTTTGAGGGCTGATGTGGAGGCACAATGCTCTCAGATGTCAGCAGCACCACTGATGAGGTTCATACAGACTGATAAATGACATATTCGTGAAAGTACAAAAGTATTATCTTTGAACTTAAAGTAAGTTGTAATACATGAGGGTATTAAAATCACACCAGGAAAACCAGGTCTGGAAATATTTAAACACAGAAAATCAAGAAAGGTTGAAACACCCTCACTTGAAACCCACAAGAAGAAACACTCCTGGGATGACAACAGCCCCACTGACCTTTCATGTGATCTCCTGGTGTGATTGTCAAGGGACCACAAGCAGACAACTACTGACTGTCTCAAGGATTACCAGTCCATGCACCCATCCAACCACAAATCCACTTGCCCAGCCATCTATCCATCTGTTTGTCCATCCATGCATCCATGCATCCATCCATCCATCCATCCATCCATCCATTATTCATCAGCTCATTTGAACCTGTTCCTGCATTTTACTTTAATGACACTTCACCTTTGTCACTGGACTTGACCCTGATGCCCCGTGACTTGGGTGACCCTTTAGCAACATTATTCTTAGTATGTAGCCACCTGTATTAATCCTCCATCTGTATTAGCTTTCTGTGTCATATAAGATGTCTTTGAACTTTGAATCATCTTGATCAATTTGTACCCATCCTGTAACTTACACACACACAAACACACACACACACACACACACACACACACACACACACAGAGAGAGAGAGAGAGAGAGAGAGAGAGAGAGAGAGAGAGAATGGAGTATGTGTGATTTAAGAGTCAGATTTAGCACTTAGGACTGAAATCTTTGCTATGACCAGGATTCATATTCAGACCTATACTCTTAACATGTATTCTTGATCTGTCAGATGTCCACATATCCAAAACTCAAGTCATGGCTTTTAACCCAAAACACTTATTTTTAGCCTTTTCTAGGAAGACTAATGAAAAATGAGATCAGTAAGTAGAAAATGGAAACGAAGTATCACTGTCATGCCCACTAGGTGTCCAGACTTCTAGGGTCTTCCTCATCTTATATTTCTCACTTCAGATTCCTGTAGCAGGGAGGAAGCTGAAGACTCATATATTTGGTGCTTCTACTCAAAAGCAAAACTACAAAGAATCATCTCGTCTTCTCTCATTTTGGTGGCCAAAGTAATGGCTGAGGTATATTTGAGGAAGCCACATTCACAGAAGGAAATATGTTTGGGAATCCCTGGTGATGGCAACAGGAAATTCCAAACTTAGCAACAGTCTCCCTCTGTTTTCTTGTTTTGTAAACTGTACTTCACATCTCTATCTGTCATTCTCCTTCGGAGACCTACCACAACACTAAACTTAACCCTAACCCTAACCCTAACCCTAACCATAACCCTAACCCTAACCCTAACCTAACCCTGACCCTGACCCTGACCCTGACCCTAACCCTAACCCTAACCCTAACCCTAACCCTAACCCTAACCTAACCCTAACCCTAACCCTAACCCTCTAACCCTAACCCTAACCCTAACACTAACCCTAACCCTAACCCTAACCCTAACCCTAACCCTAACCCTAACCCTAACCCTAACCCTAACCCTAACCCTAACCTAACTTTAACCCTAACCCTAACCCTATCCCTAACCCTAACCCTAACCCTAACCCTAACCTTAACCCTAACCCTAACCCTAACCCTGAAGCCTATGGACTGAGGTGTGGATCTTAAGGGACCCCTCATGGGGTTTCATCCAGGTATTCTTTTCTCTGGTTTTTCTTTCCTTTTCCTTGGTGGATTAGTATTTTCCCAGGAAGCTAGGACTTCTCTGACTCCATAGGCTGCATTCTCACCTGACTCAGTCAGTTGTTCCTCCAGGTTTTACTTTCTGATATTTAAAAGACAGATTTTAGTGTTTAGAAAGCTGCTGTCTTTTTAAATCTAGCTCTCAAGACCACCTCTGTCATGTTAAACTAGACCACAAGGTCTAATTTAAAATCAAATCCATGCAATGTACCCTTTGTTCTGGGGTACAATTCATACCTTTCCTGAGGGAAATAAACATTACTGTTTTGATGTGTGAGAGGTTACAGGACAAGGCTTAGAAGGGACTGAGAAGGCATCAGAGAAACAGATGGAACCTGTTTATCTCCTAAGATTCATGAGGCTGGGAGACAGAGGGTCTGATCCAGCACTGTTAAGAGAAAATACTCTGTGAGTGAGATTGGGGGTGGGATAAACACCGTTGGGGCAGGGAGAATGGTACCTTCCAGAGTAGGTTCCTAAATTAACAAAACAAAAAAAATATACACCTTTACAATCTAATCTAGGCTTCTGAGTTTGTCTCTAGAAGGAAGAGAAGTGAGTGTCCTCTGCCAGCAGGAGAATGACTGTGGTGGAAAGACCTATGGGGCAGGGAAGCCTGGCTGCAGCATTGGGACCTCAGAGGGCCTGTAGGGTGGGCATAGAATTGCTGGTATGGTTTTGACCCAGTACTGGGATGTGTGTTAGGTTCCGGTGCTGAGGGGTGGAGAAAGAGGCGGAGACAAAGACAGAGAGACAGAGAGAGAAATAGAGATAAACAGATAGAGACAGAGACAGAGAGACAGAAACAGAGACGATAGACTGAAAACAAGAAAGGGGTATTTAAGGGCATTCACGGAGAGACAGGAGTTTTTTGCAAGGAGCTGACAGGCCGCAGGACTGGGTGTGGGATCCTTTCCCAGGAAACCAGCCACAGGCAAGGTTGCAGAGTAGCACCTTGTAAGCAGAGGGTAGTGAGAAGCCCACAGCAGCCAAGTCCTCCAGTGTTGTTGAGGAAGAGAACTGGGTCTGACAGGTTTAAGATCATAGTCAGCAAGGGACCAAGAGGCCATTCAGAGGAAACTGAAATTTCCCCACAGTGGGATCTGGTCGGAGGCCATTGAGGTTTTATACACCCAGAATTGTCTCCAGGACTGGAAGACTTCAGTGAGCCGAGGCCATACACAAATGTTAATTGCTCCTTCTAGAAAGTCTCTCTCCTTGGACATTTGAAAAGAGCAAGGATCATTTCCTTGAGTGAGAAACATTTCTTTGTTCTTACCAGAGTTAAGAGAAAAGGTCCTATGAGGAGGCAGTTCAAACTTATAATCATAATCATATGGGTCTGGAAACATACTTCTAAGGACCTATGAGGGTTCCGCTGAAGAAGGAAGATCCATTCTAAATGTGAGAAGCACCACCCCATGGAGTGGAATCCCACACTGAATAGAAATGAAGCAAATACACCTTCATTTCTTCCGTGCCTGCTCTGCAGGCACAGTGTGGTCAGCTGTGTTTGTAGCTGTGCCTTCCCCATAGAGATAGACCTGACTAAAGTCAAATAAACGCCTCCTCCTTTAGATTGCTTTTTCTTAAAAGTCTTATCATAGTAATGATGAAAGTGCAGAACACACACACAGTCACACTTGCACACATGAGCATGCATGTACACACACAGAGGCACATAATGCACACACACAAAGGCACAATGCACACATAAGCATACACACACACACACACACACATGCACACAGGGTATGGGGTGCACATATGAGCATGAATGCATACTTCACTGAGAAATGAGGTCATTGCTCTGATAAACCTGACCATATGGTTTGCATGAGGTAAGTGAAGAAAACAAAACAAAACTGAAGCTGCACACTAGAGAAGTGTCAGGCACTGTAGACTCAGCTCAGTGGGCCAATCTGCTGGGGGTTGGAAAGCTAGGGCACTTAACACAACACACACACATACACACACATGCACACACACACATGCACACACACATGCACACACACACATACACACACACACACACTCGAGCGCGCACACACACACACCATGGCTCATGAGGTTTCAGAGGGGAACAAGTCGTTTTCCAGAAGTTAGCTAGAAGCTATTCATGTTGTGTTTGACAGAAAATTTAGCTGTATTCTGACAAAGCTTTTGTTGTTATTTTGTTTCTGTTTCTGTTTTTAATTTATTTTTTCCTGCCTGTGTTTTGAGAACTGGAGTAATAGGATAGTTTGTTTGGTGGAGAAATTTCAAGACAGAATCCAGGCTACAACCTGGTTACCACCCATTAAGACTTCACTAGGGGGCTGGAGAGATGGCTCAGTGGTTAAGAGCACTGACTGCTCTTCCACAGGTCCTGAGTTCAAATCCCAGCAACCGCATGGTGGCTCATAACCATCTGTAATGAGATCTCATGCACTCTTCTGGTGTGTCTGACGACAGCTACATGCACTTATGTATAATAAATAAATAAATCTCTTTTTTTTTTTAAAAAGACTGCTGAAGACTACAAGATGCATCAGGGACAGGGGGTGTTCCCCGCCCCTGGGGGGGCCCTCTCAGAAGCAATGGGGAGAGAAGATAGGATGAAGAATCTCTGAGAGGGAGAGAGGAGGAAAACATTTGGGATGCAGATAAAATAATTAATAAATTTAAAGGAAAAAGAAAGACTGCCGTGGGCAAGAACGGAGAGGAACAGAAAAAGGGAAATGTGGTGAAGAAAAGAGCAAAACATGGTTAAGAAATACAGACAAAAGCAGTAGTAATCATTAGATGTCAGATCAGCATCATTAAAGAGACCGCACTCCACACCCCTGCTTGGCATTGAGACTCTACCCAACAAAGGTGCCAGCTAGTGCAAGTTTATCTTGAGAGCCTAATGCCACCAAAAAGCAAACCTAGATGAGCCTGGAAGGTATATGGAGGCCAGTGTAGCCATGGGTCAAGGGACCCAGGCTCCATTTCCAAGTGGCAGCAGGGTCCTGCAAGTGATAGTGGTGTTGAAGGAACAAAAGGAGTCCGGGTGAAAGGCTTGCACCCCCACTGAGTCCAGGTAGTCTACGGAAGGGGCACATTTTCTGCAGAATATCCCTTTAATATTGAAGGCAGCACACTGTAAGGACTTCTCAAGGCTGTTAAAGCTTGAGAAGTTTCCATTAAGAGCCAAATGCAAGGTTGCCTTGTCAGTAGACATCCAGACACAACACTTTATGTCCTAACAGTCCAAATCATTTATATCTCATTATTAGATGTGTGTTTAGCACCCATGTAAACCTGAGCTCAAACATTCATATCAAGAATAAATATCCTGCCTATATCTCCAGCATGTAGATATATGAATATGTTTTATACTTCAATGTACATAGACATACACCATTTTTAATTTTAACACATTTGCTGAACAATTTTAATAGAATATCTGGAGATTGAAAGTTGTTTAACTTTATTCTAGCATTCCTTTTCACTTCTGAAATGTTCCAATTCTTTTGGTCAGCCTGTGTGATTTCCTATATTTTATTCCTGCAAAAACAATTTTTAAATCTGCTAAACTCACAACTGTTTCTCCACACCTTTGCTTATTAAAGTTCCTCCAAATGCCAAGTCTACACCACCCATACTCCCAACTCTCAAAGTTTAGCTTTCCCCTACCATGCAATAGTTAATTTGGATGATTGTGTATGTGCATATGTGTGTCCTGGAAGACAGATTTTACAAGTGTGAACTAGAAGTCATGCTCACCTCAACAGTTTAACTTACTGATAACTATACCACCCTCCATTGACTTGCATTGCTAGAGGCTAGTGGAGTATTGTGTCCTCTGAACACAAATGGTAAAATAATGTGGGTATAGGGGTGGATGGAGATAAAGAGAATGAGACTTAACTTTACCCTAGTCCTTTATTCATCTCTTAGCCATCTTCTTCCAAAATAAAAGAAAGGGAAAATGGATTTTGCCCCAAAGTTTCATAGGAGGAATATTTCTGCCACCCATACATTCCTATTTCTGGTTTCCCAGAGGAATGGGCACCAGTTAAGGGGCTCATTCAGGGACAGGGAGTCTTGAATCCATGCATTGAGGTAGCTGTCCTTCCTTCCTCCCAAGATGCAGCCAATTTCTTGGCTGTCACTCAAGGAGGTTCTCCAGCTTACATTTGTAACCTGAAGGCAGAATGGGACTTGCAGTTTACATTACAATGGGGGGAAAGTGGAAGCAAGCAAGCAAACAAACAAACCAAATAAATCAACCAAACAAACAAACAAACCAAAAAAAAACCAAATTCTCTCTGGGCCTGGGCCTGTCTATAGCAGGGAGCAGAAATGAACTGTGAGTTAATCCTGAGGAAAACGGGTGTATGTATCGGGAACAACCCAGTAGGGTGTTTGTTATTCCTCAGTGGCCTTACCATTACACATATTGCCCAGTACCTGACAGTCAATTGCTAATGAAACTCAGGAAATGTGAGTTTATCCTATGAGAAACATAGAAGGGAGGAGGGTCTCACATCCATCTATCCTGTGATATATGTTGCACGAATGCACTCATTTCTGAAGATTTGGGGCCATCTATGCCAGGCTTTGTGGGGAGGAATTCATTGCAAATGAAATAGAAACCCAAACCTCCTCAAATCAAACTGGAAGGGGCAAATGTCTACTGAGAGAATGATGAACTCATCAGGCAGATCACGCTGGAGACTTTGAAGATCAACAGTGTTATCTGGGCTGGGATCCATGAAGCATACAGACTCTGGCATTTATAATCATAATGGAGTCTCAGGAAATAAGAGTGTCTAATTACAAATCCAACTTCACGGTCCACGTTAGTTACATTTGTGTTGTTACCAAAATGCCTGACAGAAAAGAAACAAGGCAAGGTTTAATTTGTCTCAGTTTCTGGGGGTTGTGGTGGAGAAGACAGGGCAGAGTCTCTAACCAAAGCAAAAGCAGAGAGCTGACTACTAGCATGGAGCCCAATAGCCTGGGTCAAGGGGCTTATCCTTGTTCACTTCCAGTCAATGCTGACCTCTTAAGAGCTCCACAGCCTCAGAGACAGCATTATGACCTGAGCCGACCTGGTCTCAGCCAGCAGTGCTGAGCTCTGGGGGAGGGTGCTGACGAGCACACTTCAGCTGATGCTGTTCTCAAGGAAATGAGTGTTTTCATCAATCTGATGCTAGACAGGAACATGGGTGGCACAGAAAAGTGGCCTTGCTGGTCATGTTCTCCTTTTCTGGGTTGGCTAATCTACATCCAGAATAATCAATCATCGGGTTGTGGTAAAACTTGGCCATTTAAACCAATGAACTGTGCTGAGAGATGGCCAGGCATCTCTGCAGTGGACGAGCATTTGTTGTGCTGCCTTTCTTGTGCCTGCTGGCAAGCTCTTCACACTGTGTGCACTGTCTGTGCCTAAAGGAAGTCTTCATCTTCCTCTCAACGCCCTTCCTCAGTTTGCTGCCCAAGTGCTGTCTGTTGGTAGGCAGGCTAGCCTTTCTCATGTGTAAGAAGCAACATGCAGTGGTGTACCCTCCTTTAGCGTTCAGTGGGGTTACATCCTGACAAACACACATAAGATGAAATGTGGTGTACCAAAAATCTACCCAGTGCGCCCTATCTGCAGAACATGAGCCTAGCAACAGGGTCACCAAGAGTGCTGACTGGATGTTTACTCTCACAATCTCTGGCTGGTGGAGAGCCGTAGCTCTCTGCCGTTGCCCAGCACCGAGAAAGTGTTGTCCTTTCTGCCCTTGGCTGTGGAAAAACAAATCAAAATCTAAAACCCAAAGTACACTTTCTACTGATTGGGCCCTTATAAAGCTATGGAATTATAAGTCAAGCCCTTGTCAATCACCATTTACTCTGCCATTCTCACAGTTCCAGAACTTTCTTATGTGGTCTTCCTTGCTCTTCATTCCATAACTCAGTGTCTATCTACCAATATATCTATCTGACTATTAAATTAGGTAAGTTTGGAAATTAAATTATTTTTAAGAGCAGTCTTCAGAGTTAGCTGTCTCTGGATACTAATTCGTAATTTAATATAACAATAAAGACACTGAGCAATCAACCTGTCTCTCTGTGCTGGGACACTCATCTCAGATATCTGATTCCTAAGAAAGCTTGAATATGCTGTTATGGGAGGAAGAAAAGCAATATGAAACGAAGTATATATCCAGATGTTAAATCACAAGAGCTCTCTGAGGTGCAGCTATGACTGACACTCTAGGAGACAGAGTTGAAGACTATATACACAGACATTCCCCATCGACACACTTATTCTGAGGAGACCATTGGAAGTTCATATTTAATAGACCTACACTGGTTTTAGAAAAATTGTTATAGTTCTTGTATATATGGTCTTATTTAAAATAAACACATTTATTCATATTATATAATAATATAGGAAGGGAAGGGGCACAGAGGATACCTAGGAGAAAGCACTGCTCTAAATTTGGAAGGAGACAGGACATCAAAGAGGGTTTCTGTGGAAATAGTATTGGAGAAACTTGAAACATCAGTAATTCAAGAAAACCAAGATTATCAGGGTATGGGTGTAAGGAGAAAGTGAGGGAGCAAGGGTTCAGGGCTGAGGAAGAACATGCAGCTCACATTGCTGAAAGTGCTCATCATGACACGACCCAGGGGTAGAAGAAGGTGGCTACAGATTGCATACAACACCAAGTCAGAGGCTCCTGAACTACAGCCCCCAGACAAGGCAGAAGTATAGATGGGTTTTAATCTGTTTTGTGTACTAGAATTTTTTTCTCCTGCTCAAAGAATGAATTTGTGTGCTACAGAGACCAGAAGAGCATGTTAGATCCTCTGGAACTGGAGTTACAGGTGATTGTGAACCACTAGATAGAGGTGCTGGGTACCCAGTCTGAGTCCTCTCCTAGATCTTGCAGAAATTGCTCTTAGTCTTTCCTTAACACCCTCTTTTCCTTTCTTAACATAGACATGATGTATGATACAGACATTGTTTATACTAATTGGATCTCATTTTATTGATCAGTAGAAAATTTGGAAACACTTTAGTGAACTCTAATAAAAAACACTTGGTTTACAATTCATACATTGGGCCCAGGGAACTGAGAGCATAGTGATTGTCCCAGGGGTCTGTGGTCCTATCCAAGAAAACAGTGATTCTCCTCTGTGGGGCCGCACAGGCTCCTCTGCTACTGTACAATAGCTGTTGTTGGATGGGAGAAAGAAAGGAACCATATTGCATCTCTCGGATGTGTCTCCTGGTTGCTGGTAAATCAAGCTCAGTGTGGCCATGGCATGAAAGAGAGTTTGTCAGCACATCTGACGGTGAAGATGGAGTGATGGACATCAGGCATTGTGAGCCATCTCTCTGTAGATGACTGTGCTTCTCAAGTCTTGTTTCCATGAAGAGAAAAGATACAACCATTGATTTCTATGCTATTTTCAGCTTCATTGTACAGAAGCAGAGCTCAAATAAGAGTCATCGGGAAAAATTCATAAGACAACCTGCTAAGGAAGTAGATATGGGAAGTGGGGAAAGTGAGGGTGCACAGTCCAGCAGAACCAACTGGGAGGGACTCTGGCTCAGTTCCCAGAGGATTTGAGGACACCATTTTCCTTTTAGCATTATTGTCACTAGTCAGAGCTGAAGCCAGGTCTCTACCCTCTTCTGCTTCTTATCCCTTTCTGAGTGCAGGCCTTTCTGCCATCACTCCTCCTCCAGTGCTGTTCTTAAAGCACATGTGCAGGTTTTTTTGGAGACATGTTTCATGTTACTTAGGTTGACTTTAAACCATGGATTCTCTTGCCTCCACCTATGTGTTAAGACTGCAGGTGTACCCTTCACGCTTGGCACATAGGCAGCTCTTCAGGGATTAGTTTACTTGATGTGGGAACTTTGCTTAATTATGTATGACCTATGTTCTGTTCATCCAAATCAATGTATTCATTACTCATGCTTGTATGTGCATGTGTATGTGTGTGTGTGTCTGTTGAGGACTCAAACTTTGCTGTTTTAACAAAAAAGAAATAAGTCAGGCAACAGCACTGACTATTCACCACACTGTAATAAGATCCCTGGGAATAACTGGCCTTGTATGTGAAAGTTTGTGGCTGTCACTAGTATCTGGCCACCCCCAATCCCCATTCTTGACAACCACCAGACAACTCCACTCTTCAGCTGTGAAGGTGGTATGTTTAGACTCCAGAGATGAATGACATCACACAACATTCATCTTCCTGTGTCTGGCTTTTCTCACTTGGTCTTTTTGTGGATGCCACCCTCTGCCCTCATGCCCTCCCTCGCTTCTTATACCTACAGCCTCTGCTGCCCTGTTCATGGTGATTCTGAGGTAAAAAGTAAGGACAACAAGGAAGTAAGGATGGTATTTAAGGAACGCTTGCTCTAAAGAACTCGAGCATTGGTGGGCTCTGCACACTGCCTCCTCCTGTGTGTTGGGTACTTCTCTGTCTTCTCCCCTGAAAAGTACAGCCCTGCAATGTTGAAGTCATTTCCTGTAGTTTACAGATGAAATGGGTGTATATATTTCTGAGAACATTATATTTAGTAATTATGGAAATTAAGATTGAATTTTGCTCCTAAAGTTTCTACTTCTACACTATGTTAAATGCAGACACCTAGGACCAGCACTTAATTCAGAAAATAGGCCTGAAAACATATATTGCTGGCAAATCCTATGATTCTTCCGTGTAATTTGAGAAACACCTACAAAACAATGCAGAACATCCTCAGCCCACCCTGGTAAAACATGACTCTCCAGCTGTGACTCCACATCTTCTCCTTCAACTTACCAAGTCTGTTGGAGTTTGCTAGCAATGGCGGACCACTCACTGCCTGGTAATACTGGGCATTTCACATCTCCAACACTCATGCCTGCTCTCCCGCCTTTAGTGAATGCCAGCTTCATGTTCCTGTCTCCAGTTAGCATTCTTGCTGTTATGAGTGCTCCCCCTACTCCTGTAGCTGTGGCTGTCACTTACTTCCTCTTGTTTATTTCTGTGACACCAAAACCACCTGAAATATGTGCTTGTGACAGTAGTCTCACTGTGTGCTTCATCACGCACATTTAGAAGTACACAGAGGCTCTTCTAAATACAAAGGAAATAAAGCATGCAGTAAAACTAAGTATTTCTTATTGAAGATGAAGGACAAGGAGAAGTTGTGTGTGATGGTTGTAGAAGACTACTTCTCATACTCTCCACAAAACTAGCCAAGTGTTTGTCTAGTCCTAGAAACATTTCTGACATTGCTATTGTATGTCAATGAGCTAAGTTGACTTAGCTCCCTACATCCAACCTGTGGGGTTTTGGTGAATATCTTCATCACTTGATGCACCAAGCTCCAATGTCCTTTCCCCCCCCCCACAAATAAATATATTAATAGTCTCTCTCCTAGACAGTTGTAATCCTAACTAAACAAATCAGTATGAGCCCCATGTGCTGGCCACATGGCAAGGATTTTAATAAGGTTTTATCTGATTTTGTTATTTTGCCCATCACTTTCAAAGAAGAGGCTACAGGAAATAGAAAAAGTGGGGAATCCAGAAATAGCAGGAATGGTGTTGAGTCTCACTGTAAAATGGGAAAAATTCTTCTCTTTCCTATTCTCCCTGTTCATGTCCTTGGGTTTATATTACGTACAAGAACTCACTCAATATGGTGCTTCTCTATCCAGAAGCTCACTGCACGTGTATGCAACACACTGAGCAACCAGCCCACCAGCAAGCAATTTTTTATTGTTGATGGAATGCTGGGGACTGGAAAATAACTTTAGGCAAGTCAGCCATGGTGCTATTGTGTGCTTGCTTATAATGCAATGGGAAAAGACAGGACAAGAAAGAACTCGTTGGTTTTTTGCCAATACCCAAAACAGAAAATTGAAGTGTCTTAATCCTAGGAGCTAGAGAACACCCGTGTTGAGAAAGAGGCGTTTGTGCTAACACAAATATCAACACTGAAATTGATCAGGTAGAGAGGTCAGGCTGCTGTTGTATTGCAGTGGTAGGAAGTTCTAGAAGGATGCAGGTCGTGTGTTACAGGTGTCTTTCTCCTCTTACACCATGTGGGTTGCTTCTAGGTAACCATGAGTTATTTGCAGAAGGTTAAAGAAGCCAGCTTATATAAGGCCTTGCATTTTCTTTCTCAGGTTTCTCTGAAGTAAGAAGACACTGGTAAAATAATCAGGTAAATTCTTTCGGGTTCCAGCGAGCTTCACATTTAGGAAGGTTGTATTTGAGCAAGATGCTTCCTATGTTGTTGCTTGTTTCTTAAGGCAGACATCTGTAAGTGTGACATGCAACTCAAATGGTGTTGCTTTTCTGGAAGAAGTCACAGGGTAAGAGAGATTAACCAATGCCAAATACACACCTCATTACCTGAAGAAGTTGTCATTTCTCAGACATGCTGGCACAGGGAGCAGCAGAGAGAACGGTGACTTAGTATCACTAGAAACACAACATTCGTTATTCACTTAAAACCAAATGTTAGTATTTCTGCCTTATGAGAATCAAAACTTTGAAGCACTGCTTGGGAAATGAGAGAGGAAATGTATTTCAATTCTCTGGACTAGACTGCGCTGAACAGGAAGCAGGGTTTTTAGTGGTTCCTCATTGCTGAGCTGCATCTTAAACCTGTATCAGGTTTCCCACTCCTGTGTGGCCAGTCAGTGCTTAGAGCACTTCATCTTAAACCATGTAATGACACATGACCACAGGAAGCACAAGCCACAGGAAGCTCTGGGGGATCAAGGACTCTAGGCTCTTCCAGATTAGGTCATTAGGTTAACATGAAGCATAGACATGCTTGCCAGTAACACATGTGTAACATCTTAGGCTGGGTTAATGGGAAACTAATTGGTACCAGTTTATGAAGCTTTGTAAGTGTGAATTCTTCTTTGGACAATTTCTTTTGTTTGTGAAGTTTATGGCCGAGCTCTTAAAGCTCACCACAATGTGAGTCCCTGTTCTCATTTGTTTGAATGCCGGACTGTATCACCACTCTTAATGGCTCAGAGATGATTGAAAATAACATTTGACAACTTAATTTCAAGGATATAAATATAAGGGTGGGGGAGATAGCTCAGTCGGTGAAATGCTTGCCAGAAACCATGTTAGATTCTCCCAAACCCATGGTGGGTAGATGGCCAAGGCGGCCATATGCACTTGTAATCCAAACTCAAGGGAGAGGGAGATGGGTGGATCACTAGGCTTCACTGGCTGGCCAGCCTAGCCTACTAGGTGAGTTCCAGCCTGTGAGGGATATTGTCTAAAACAAAATAAAACGAAAGAATGAAAGGAAGAAAGGAAGGGAAGGAGGGAGAGGGAAAGGAAGGAAGGTCTAATGGCATTTAAGAATGACATCAGAAGTAACTCTCTGATCTCCACAGATATACTCACCCATGGTGTGTGTGTGTATGCACCACCCCACACACACCTGTACACACATGGACACGCAAACAAATACATGTAGATATCTCCTTCAGGTTCAAGCATTAGTTCCTATGAAAGATGCTGAAATGAGGATCAGACCTGTACAGAAGTCTGGGTCTGTTTGCAGGTTAGTCAGTGTGATCTCTATTTTGCTATTTCAGCAAAACCAGCTTCCTGGGAATGCTATAATTGAAAACCACAGTTCCAGATGGTCAGTGAAGATATGAAGGTATATCTAAAGATTAAACCCCTCTCTCTCCACCCAATAAGGCTGCTGTGTTCAATGGGGACTCATTTCAGCACTATAGAGACCTCCAGGCCCTCCTGTGGGGTCTGCAGACTGACTGGCAAATAGAGCTAGCAACAGAGAAAGGTTACAGGGGCATTTTAATCATTAGGGACCAATTGCTATAAACAAATCAGTGATTCAGGATATCAAATGATGGTAGTCAGACTTTTTACTAGAGCTTAACAGGGAAAAGAACCACATCAAATTAGCTGGACAGTATTGAAATGCATGCTGACAATTGTATTTAATAATTATTTTCTTTTCAAAATTTGTAACATTTCTTAGATTTGTGATAACTACCCCTGCACTGGCACCTGCTCTCTTTCTCTCCATCACCCGAATGTCAGAAAAGTATGCTACTGATTTGCTTCTTCAGAGAAATTTTACTGAGCTTGAATGACCAGAAACTCTCATCACTACTCCTGCTTGCCAGCTCCAGGCTCTAAGAGCAAAAACTTTAGCCCTCACAGCAAATAAGATCCACAGACCGGCTTGTACTAATATTAACTCCTTGTACTGACCATTTGTTTAGCATCAACAAACAGACATTATGTATGAAACACTGGGTGTGGTAGAGCAGCATCATAACCCAACACTCAGTAGACACCGTCAGGAGGAAGAGGAGCACCAGAGGCATGGGGCCAGACTTGTCTGCATAGTGTGTTTCAGACAGGGCTATAGTATGAGGCTCTCCCTCTCTCTCTGCCTTCCTGTCTGTCTCAAATATGCATACATACATACACATAATATATATAATAAAATAGTAATCAGTCAAGATAATATACTGGTAGGAATGTAATCAAAATTCAGAAAAAAAGTGTCACCAGATGGGATGAAATAGATTATTAGATGAATTGTGCTCTAAAACTGGTGAGTGAGGACAAGATCAGGTTGGGTTTCTCACTGTAACATGCTGAGATTAATTCTATGTGAGTTGAACTGTATGATATAAGAGCAAACTAATTTTTAAAAATGAATGGATTTTAACTTGATACATTTGATTTGATAAAAGGCAGTCACCCCTAGCTCAGGGGTCATTGGTAATTGATGGCTACAGGAAAGGGAGAGTCCGTTTTCTCCAGGCATATGACCCCTGAGAGGCACTCTGGGCACATTCCAGAAGCACTGTGTGAGCTCAGTGGGTTAGAAGAAGCGAATGAAACTGGGGGAAATGGTGGTGAGGGATAGAGGAGGAGCAGAAGGGGAAGGAGTGGGTGGATTTGATCAATGTACTTTCTAGGCATTCATGAAAGTATCAAGCAACAAGGTCTATATGTAAACATACTATATCTGAAAGCAAACAATAACTAGAGTGTACCTTGTCACAGTGAATGACACCTGATCCGAGGGAGGAGCAGTCACAGGCACTTGGGCTCACAGCTTGAGGGCACAGTCTGTTCTAATGGGGAACACGTGTGTGAGAAAGTGTGAGGCGGGTCACATTGAAGCCACAGCCAGCAAGCAGAGGTGATGCTGGGCACTCACCTCCTTTCCTCCTTTTCCAGTTTACTCAGTCTTGTGATGGAGAAACAATGGACTTTAAATGCTACTGTAGAAAATATCCACATAGCACAAAAGCAGGTAAGAGAAGAAGATCACAGAAACAATTAGGATATAAAATACACAGAAAATGAATAGCAGAGTGTCAGACATAAAAATCTTACATATCAGTGATCACGTCAGTAATTAAATGTAGATAAAATAAAATGTCCTACTTAACAGTGAAAATTGGCAAAATGAACTTAAATGTCACAATCATAAACACACACACACACACAATTAGATTTAGAGAAACATAGACCAATCTTTTGCCAGACATAGAAATGCATTAAAACATTAGCAACATAAATTCTACAATATTTAAAAACATGCTTCCCAATCAGCAAGAGTGGGAGAAAGAGATGTGTTAGTGATATCAGTGAAGGTGTTAAATCTGTGGCGATCTATGAAGGATAAATAATAAAACTGAGCGTTCATTCGTGATTAATTCCTTTTATACTTAGAACTAAAAGTTTTCTTTGAAAGGTAAATGAAAAAAAGTTTTTCCTCATCTCAACACTTCTGCACACGGGCTTCATGCCTGCATGTATGTGTGGGCTTCATGTATGAAGCGCTGTGTTCAGGGCTGAAGATGCAGAAGTGAAGATGATGAGGTTTTCTCAGCAAAAGCCTGACAGTGACTATTTAAATCCCTCTCAGTATTTGTTCATTTTTAGAGGCCTTCTCACCAAAGTTGGAAACAGAGACACCAAGACCTGGTCTTCAAAGGACTATTATGTACAAGAAAAAGGCTTGATGTAATTAAGGCGGCCATAGGCCCTTCCTCTCAGATTTATGTGGTGCACAAATACAGCTTACATATGTTGTGGATAACTTAATTGTCCACATCTTGGTACTGTTGTTCCCCTGCCACTGGGTTTAATTACATTACATTATGATGGTAATTAACAGAGCCAAACATCATTACATCATTAATTGGTTTTATGAGGCTTTGGAGCCTTTTGCTCAGGGCTCTTGCATTTAACACAAACTCCTACCGCTGTGAGTAGTTTTCCTAGATGTTTTTTTCAGCCACCCTGTTGTTAGGTAGATGGTGGCAGACTGCTTTCCATTTGAGCTGTGGATGGTGGCAGCTTGTATGCCATATTCATTAGTCTTGTTAATTGTTCTGTCTCAGAGGGGATCAGAGATTTCGAGCAGGCCTGCCCAGTTCATTCCCACTGCTATGCCTGTGTATGATTAACATAGAAGTAGTTGCCATTTGTAACCATCCCAGCGTGTTTTGTATTGAATACTGATTCTGCTAGCAGAGGGTGGGAATGGAAACACACTGTGTAGAGGCACTGTGCACAACAGCTGCGATTACAACCCAGCTCTGTACAGCTGGGTAACTACACATCTTTCAGCAAAGTGCTTTTAGCTGTAAGTTTGTGTTTCTTAAATGGACCATGTTTTACCCCCTCCGTCTATGGGTATACTTGAAAGCTACACTACTGACAACCTGAGCAGTTTTTCAGAGGATGTATGAGCAGTCCATTAGATACTACTTCATTCTAGGAACTGGGTAACTTCTGTGGTGTCATAAAATTTCACACCCACCAGTGACATCTGCTTGACAAGTTCTACAATCACAGAGGAGACTAACCTGATCATGTTTACCAGGGAGTTTCTAAGTCAGGTAAACTGAGATGAAACACACTGAGTTGAGCACAAGCATTTCTATCTCTCTTCTTCCAGACTGTGGATACAATATAATCAACCCTCCAACAGTGAGAGATGGCCCCTACTTTAAGTTATTTTTGTGAGGTATTTAGTCTCCAAAACAAGAAAAGCAATACAGTCTTCATTATCACGACTTTAAGTATAAGAATACTAAGACAAAATTCTTTGCTTTGGGGAAGCTGTCTAGAGAAGGACACATCTGGTATTTAAGTGTAGCCCTTCCTGACTTCAAAGCTCAGAACCATATTTCCCTGTTATTTTTGATTCTGGAGAAGTTGCTACTTGATCATTATGTCTCATTTACAAATATTGAATTGATATGCAAAGCAGAGTAGAGCCAGGAGTGTGGTGTATAGCAAGGGAACTCTTAAGTGTCTATAGTTTGGACTTTACAAAAATGTAAGAAATTGGTCATAGCCAGTGGAGCCACTGAATTGACTGACATGTTTGAGCTCCTCTGAGAGGCCAATCTCACTTTCTGTTGACTGTGGTGAGGAGCACTGTTGTCAAGTTCATTCTATAACAACAGAAGAGGAGCTCTAGACATCTCCCCAGGCCTACCACATTGTATCCACTGTCCTTGGAATCTACTCATAAGTAAAAGTCTCTAAAGACCATACTGTTCCTTAAGATCTTTATTTTAGAGTACTTTTTTATATTTTAAGAGAGTTATTAATACAGTGTTGAAGCTTATACACCCTCTACCCACTGTCCTCTAACATTACAATGTAACTATGGTGCTTATGTTACAATGTAACTCTGCGGTTTCCTGAAAGGAAGAGATTGATATCCACACCTTGTTGTCTTAGTATCTGCTGACTGCAGATTCAGTTCCCACTTTGCTTGCTTTTCTACCTTTCTTCTTCTCTTACAGGGTTGGTTTAGGATCTCATGTCATACTCAGGCAAAAAAAGAACAGTTTTCACCACTGAATGATAGTCATTAAAAAAACTGGGCAAGGATTGAGAGATAGTTCAGTGGTTAATAGCACTATCTGCTCTTGCCTGGAAACCAGGCTTAATTCTTAGCACCCACAAGGTGGCTCACAAACACATGTAACTCCAATTCCAGGGCATCCCACACTTTCTTCTGGCCTCCTTAGGTACTGTACACATGTGCACAGACCTACATGTAGACAAAACACTTATACACATAATATAACAATAAAACAGGAGGGAAGGAGGGAAGGAAGGAAGGAAGGAAGGAAGGAAGGAAGGAAAGAAGGAAGGAGGGAAGGAAGGAAGGAAGGAGGGAAGGAAGGAAGGAAGGACAGGCCTCACATATGATTTCTATAGAGGACACATTTATTGTGGAAGTATGAGCATTCTTAGAATCAAAATGGAGTGCCAGCGAGCACCAAAAGCATACAAAGCTGAGAGTGACAAAGGACTGTCTCCTGTGTCACCTCATTAAAACTGTTCTAGATCCACAGAGGCCACCACAAGGTTAAAAAAAAAAAAGGCTGTAGCCCTGTCCAGGGGCTCTCTTCAGCCTTACCCCAACACCATTCCTCTGCAGGATTGCTGTTTCTAGAGTGATGCATCCCCTTACATTTGCCTTTAAAACGTTTCTGAGCATCTGTATGAATCCAAGCACAGTTGACTGATGTGCAGATGTCTGTGTTCCACAAACATTTATCAGGAGCATTAGTGTTGTAACTTAAGCTGGCAGGCAAATCAGAGTCTCAGAATTCTATAAACAGAGTAAATCCCCTGTGGCTTCTCTAGGAAAAAAAGAGGATAGAGAGAACTCATGAGTCAGCTTTCCTTATTGCCCGGTTTCCTCCTCTGAAGGGTAAGATTGAAGAGGTAAACATCTTCCATTTTGCAAGATGTCAACTCCTGCTCCAGGGACCTCCTTGCCTGCAGTAGCTCTTGGGGTACCTGGTCCAGTTGCTCCCCTGCAAAGAGCGTGTGCACCAATTGACCTCAGGGTCTACAGAGCAGAACAGCTTTGTTTTAGGATGAACATGTCAATATCCAAAGGTCATAAATTGACCTCTGTGCTATTTGTTGTCCTAGTTAAATCACAGAGGGCTGATTAGCTGGTTACACAGTATGGAACAGAGGGCTTGCCAAGGCTGTCCTCACCCACTGTCAGCTGTTTCTCAGCACAGAGGGTCACAAACAAAGAGTTGTGTCAGGACTTTTCCTGCCTTGAGAACCAAAAAGAAGTAACAGAGGAGGAAAGATTTATGTTGGTTGCAGAGGGTTTAGTCCAGAGTTATATGGATATTTTTGTTTTAGGCATGAGGTGAGAAAAAAAATACCTCCATGTGAGCATTTGGGGGAGAAGGGCACTAAACTCATGGTAGGGCAGGAATGGGAGGAAGTGAGAGAGAGGCAGGAAGAGGAGAGGGGGAGGGGAAGGGGAGGGAGACAGATGGGGATATAATACAGTGAATATAGGGTATATCTCTTTGAACTTGGTCTACTGCCTAATAAGGACCATTAAATTATAAATGTATCAAAGGGATAACACATTAATGGGACCAAGTCTTCTGTACCTGAGACTTTAGGGGTATATTATATCAAAACCACAACAATTGTGCTCCCCCCCCATACAAGATCTTTCTGTATAGCCCTGTCAGTCTTAAAACTTACTATGTAGCTCTGGCTGGCCTCAAGCTCACAGAGATCCACCTGCTTCTGCTTCCTCCCTGTTGAGATTAAAAGTATGCACCATGCCCAGCTTGAAATTTATTTCCTTTAAAAAGCATAATAATAATGAAATCTCTGGGTCTTGACTAGACAGGGGGACCATCTCAAAAACAGAAGAAAGAAGGAAAGAAGAGTAAAGGAATGCACTGTAAAGTTTTGTCAACACCATGTTAGCTGTATAGTTAAATCAGCATCTACTCTAGTTGCCTGCATGCCTAGAAGTGCAGGCAGATAGTTGTGTAGAGATCAGTGTGCTCAAGACCCTCAAGACCTAGAAGACCTTAGGTCTTCTTAGCACAACTTCTTAGCACAAAGGAGATATATTTGTCCTAGAGGGACAAAGAGCAGGGAATAAAAGACAAAGACAGGAGATCAGAAGACAAGGGAGAAGGGGAAAGGACAAAGTACTTACTCTGGGTAGAGAGGTTACAGACAAGCCTCACAGGCAAATAGGTGAGACAAAGGGGATTTTTGATTGTTGCCTTCAATACTTTGATAGCTGGAACTTGGTAGTCAATCTCAGAAGGAAGAAGTGACCAAATAAGGGAATAGACCTTGGGGCTAGCTTTAGTAATACAATCAGTTTTTAGGAAGACAGAGGTAATGGGGGAGAAGGGCAAAGCCTACCAGAGCTGTTTGCCATGCTCTGGCTACCTACGGTCTTTTCAAGGTGCACATGTGCATGACACACACACACACACACACACACACACATACACACACACACACACACCTATCCAGTTATTGCTACGTGACAATATATTGCTCATTGATGGCCCATAACTCCACAAACTATATAATACTTAATGACGTTATAGCCTTGTTAGTTTGTGTAACACTCATGGTGTTTGTACAATGGAAAACCCGGTGCTGCATTTCTTACCACGCATATAGATCTCTTAAGTGATACATGGCTGCACATATATAAATTTATTATGTTTGTACATAGGTACAAACACATATATACAGATCCATGTGTGAGTGTGCACATGTGCGCTCGCACACACACATACACACATACACACACGTATTCCTAGTCTTAAAAACTGTTATCCTCAGTGCAAATTGTTGGTTTCAAGAAACCTTCAGGAGTACGCCTATGTTAGCATTTCCTCAGGGAAGGAGTAGGCCCTCACCTGAATGTGTCTAATCAGCCCCCACACTTTGCCCCAGCCATTTGTATGTACTTGGGCCTTAATTGCGTGTTGAAGGCTGTAATTGTCTAGGGGAGAGACTTGGAAATACAGGCTTGGGAGGTTGGCTGAGGGGCTCTATCAATGCAGCCATAGGAAGCTGTCACTCATGCTGGGTGTAACCCTTTTGGTTGGGCAGCTCTCCTGAGTCTGATTTTTGTGGAGTTCTAGCATGAAGCTCTTGGTGGGAAGTTCCAGTGGGGGAAGTGTTTGACCTCTGGATTAAGAGTGTGGCACATCTCACTGCCAACTCACCTGCTCTGTCCAGCACGTCTGAGCCCTCCAAAGCTCCGGGGGGAGGTCAGCTTTATACTCTGTCTTCTGTGCTACTCACAAGCTGGTTTTCTGAGGGAGGAAGAATAGCTTCTTGACGAATCATCAGTGTGGAGGAGGGGCTGTTAACCACCCCAGTTTCCCTGGGACCTGGCAAGAGCTACCATAAAAAGGAGTAATTTGAGTTTCATAAGAAAAACATATCCCATCCTTCTGCCTTGTGGTGGCCTTTGAATCTTTCAGCCCCACACATTTGCTGTTACTGTGGCAGAGACTGTGGGACATCCCCTTGTCTTGATTTATACTGTTCAGAATTTCAACACCAACAGCTTGAAGTTTAGGCTATTTCTTTCTCCCCTTTCTTAAACAAACAAAAGTTAGCCCGACTCAGTAATTTTAAAATAAACCCTAATCCATGAAACTTCAACCAGGATTTGCTTAAAATTATGTGAGTGCATTTGAATATTATACAGAACTCAGAAAGATATGTACAAATTTGCTTGAGAGCTACATTTTTCTCTAGGCAGGGTTTGCCAAGAGAGTTCTGGGCTCATGAGAGCACTTCTTCCTTCTTGTCTTGACCTGGGCTTCAATTCCTTCCTAACCTTAGGCAGGAATTTTAGATTAGACTATTAGTTCTGAGGACCTGTGATGTGTTCACTAGACTGGAGTAGAGCAGGTGGCAACCCATTGTCCAACCTGAGCCTGCATCTAATGTGAATCAGACCTGACTGGCACCTTGTTTTAGTTGTGTTCAGTATGGGTGGCAGGCCCAGAGTTCCTCCCTCCTCATTGCTATGTCCCTACTTCCCCTTAGCTAACCATGGGGGAGAACGCAGAAGATTGAACAGGGACAGATGCCAGGAGCCCATTTATAATCTATTAGCACAGGAAAAATTAACCAGGATCCATAACCTTTTAAGTGAAGCAAAATGGACATTAGGACTCATCCTCTACAAAACAAATCAGTGCTAGATCTGGGTAAAAATCTACACAAAGATGCTAAAGGAATAAGGGAGCCATCTTTCCAATTGAACCTCTTGCCACCCACAACTTGATGTCCTGATACGCTGGTAAAAGTACTTGCTGATGGTCCAGTGGATTCGGGCAGGCCTAATAGCCTGAGGCTGATACCCAGATCTCACAAGTTGTCAGGAGTTGTCATCTGACCTTCACTCCCTTGCCGTAACATGCAAATACCTGAATGCACTCACAAACACACTAAAAAAAAATCCCCACAACTTTAAAGATACTCTTCTGTCCCATCTGTGTTATCTGAAAATTGGCAGCTCAGTTCACAGATCAGGAGGTAGCGGCTGCTGGATACACTCACAAACACTACATGAGTACACTAGTAGTCCAGTTCGGTAGAGCCAGGTTAGCAACAAAGGTGACATGACCTGCAGAGGCTGCCTCAGCCTTGGCTCGAGTCAGCAGAAGAACCAGCAGCCTCTCAGGGAAGTGAAGATCAGTGAAGAACTGAGACTCACAAGCGTTGCATGGCTAGCTGTACCAGCAAGCCTCACTCAGCATCTGTCACTCCATCTAGTCCTATTTGTACCCGCCAAACATGATGTGTCCTCCGTGCACCCTGCCTCAGCACAAGTCTTGCCTCAGCCTGTGCATGCGAGCAGCCCGAGTCCTCAGAGTCCTGACAAATGGAGCTCAACTACGAAATGTCAGGCAGAACAATACATGCGTGTCATCAGCAAAGAATCCTTCATCGGGTGTCATTTCACATGCTTGCTTTAGCAGAACATCCTCTCTCCTGTGTCTGCTTCAGTGGAACATTCCGTCACGAGTCTGCTTTAGTCCTTCACCTCTGTCCACTTCAGGAAAACAATTCTTCATGTGTTTGTCCCCCCAAAACACCATCCAACACAACTGACTCTTTAAAGAACCCTTAAGTTTCCACGTCACAGGGGTGGTGCCACCCTGTGTCGGTGGTCCTGAATGGTATAAGAAAGCAGGCCAAGGGAGCAGTGGGGAACAAGGTAGTAAGCAGCACCCCTCATGGCCTCTGCATCAGCTGTTTCCAGGTCCCTGCCTAGAATCCCTGCCCTGGCTTGCCTCAGTGATGGAGTAGAGTGTGACCTGAGAAACGCAGATGAACTAATCCATTCTCCTCAAGTCACTTTTGGCTGTGGTGTTGTGTCACAACAGAGAAACCTGACTAATATGCATATACATGCAGGGAAAGTAGAAAGCAAGCACACTAGCACCTATGGAGAGCGGGTGGAGAGGAATGGGTAGGGAGCCCAGCTGTGCCTTTTCTTTCTTTTCCTTCATGTAAAATAGAATAAATTCAAGCAATGTGGTCTTGACAGCAACATAGGTTTTTTAAATTCCTCACAAGCTCCTCCTGAAAAATAAGCTAATCGGAAGAGCAAATGAGGCATTTACCAAAGGCACATCAAATAAAGCCAGAAGGAACTCTTTATGTAACTAAGATCATGGTCATGGTGTTTAACCCCGAGAACAGAAGAATAAAGTTAACTGAATGATAGAATGTGGAGAAATGAACAGCACTATCTGTGGAACCCATAAGCCCAGGAGACAAAAACATTACAGTAGATATTCATTCTCACTCTAGGTGGGAACCACAGAAATATTCCTGAGAAGGCTCAGAAGGGAGAGTCTTCTATGGCTGAAAGATGTGGGAAAGCCTGCATACAGACCTGAAAAGAGCAGGAAATATTCAAAAGAAACTTCAACTTAGAAGTCAGTGACGATGCAGTTATACCACCAGCTAATTTGCAGTTAATATTAAATTATTGGTAAAAAATAGTAAATAAGATAATGTAAAATTTGTATTTTATAGGCAATCTAGCCTGACCTCTGTAGAACAATAGACATGGGGAACAGGACCCTTGATTAATTTTCCTTTCTGAAGCATCTTGGTAAGCTTCGACGTCCCCTAAAGGGTAGGATGTAAATCTAACAGTGTTTTGCAGCCTTGGTTGGTTTTGCTATTCAGCAAGAGAAGAAGAAGTAAGTCTGAAATCCACAGAAATGGTGGATTCATTCCTAAAATTTATATTTCAGTGGCATATTTTCATATTTGAGCTAGTGGGGAAATGTTTGTCTTGCTGGACATTAACAGCACATAAAATACGAGGCACACAGCATAAAGTCTTGGTGCCTTGTGGAAGATCCTATCTGCCACTTTGTTAAACATCAAGTGCCTGTACAAACTCATCAAGTCAATGGTCAAGAAGAGCTGGTGTGTTATTTTGAGCTAACTTTGAGCTCTGTGGCATTAGAAATTTCAGCTAAACAGTTCAGAGTGTCACCATGCTCTGGTAGGTCTAAAAGGCTGGGCTCAGCGACTTCCTCAATACATCAATTCAAGAGACAACTAATAGTGAAAAGCTGAGAAAAGAGACGTATCCAACGGTCTCATTCTGAAGAGAAACTGTAAAAGAAATCTAGTAATCACACCTCCAAGTCCATCTGTAGGGCCCCATCAGGAGGTCTGCATTTAAACAGAGGGTAAGAAGTGAGCATAACTGGTCAGGGCAAAGATGCAGCTCCTTCTGTCTTTGTCTCTGTTCTCATGCCTCTTCTGCAAAGGGGTCCGAACAAGTTGTCAGAACTGTGTGACATCTCCTTCTGGTAGACAAGTTCCCCCGATGGCTGGCATCAGGCTCCCAGTATGAGATTTCTGGGGAAATACCAATTCCTTGGGTTCATCATAATAGACTTATCACCAAAAGAAGGGGCACCTTCCCTCTTGCCTGGAAGGTTATAATTGTTTCCATCTCTATAAAAAGAGCAATGGAGGAAAAACACAGTGGGCTTTCAGTGCCTGAACGCCATAGCTGCTCTTTCCCTTGGTTTGTGTTCATTTCACTGTATATCATCCTCAGGAAGAATATGTAGAGAGGGAAAAGCACAAAATAAAATCTAGTGCCCAAGGTAAGCAGTAATTGTAATTGATGTCTATCCTGTTATACCCTGAAAACTTATCAATGTGTCTTCAACTCTTATTCTATGAATAAAGACATTCAGCCTTGAACTTTGATCAATGCCCAGCATAGTGAAAGCTGCGTAGGGTGTCTGTACAACAGAGTTAGGACCGTGTTTGCCAGAGACTTCCGGAAACTTCGGTAAGCTGTTCTAAGCTGGTATCTCTTATTTTTATAGGTGATTAGAGGCAAAAGAATATGAGATAGTAGTGACCTACTATGTCACCTACAGAGAGAGGGTAGAGAAATATTTTATTGCAATGCCTGGGATCAGTTGGTATTCTGTATCTAAGTGTAACCTAAGTAGCCAGACCCTGGCAACTGTGGCTGTGCCAGTGTAAAGCACAGTGGTATCTGTTTCAGTTGCCCAATACAGATCTCTGCAGAACAAAGACAGCAACAGAATTACCTCTCACTATTGCAGGAGGAATCAATGTTCACTGAAGTTCTAGAGAAGTTTTGAAATCTCCGAATTATTTGTTTTTCTCACGTGAATGCTTTTGCATACGTCAAAACCTTGATAACTATTGTAAACTAGATAGCAATAGCAAACAGTGTGGTGTTACACACAGCAGACGTTGAGACTTTGTGTTTTCAGCTTTTTCCACTTACTCAACTGATGGGAACAACACCTGCTGCCTTCCAGCTGCACCGAGAGCAGGGAAGGCCGACTCTGTAGGCCTTGGCCTTGAGAGAGACAGAGACAGAGACAGACAGAGAGATCTGTGATAGACCCACCCTCACACTAAACTCTAACCTCAGCTTCTTACAGTCATGGATCACCAGTCAGAAAGGGATGAGCTGAATAACCGAGCAGACAAAATAATCACAATGTACAATGGCACCCTTTAAGTTATACAGCATGTCCATAAGTTTGGTCAATTTCTTAATGAGAGCTAGAGAAATTATCTACTTATTCCACATTCCATTCCACATCCTAAAGGACCCTACTTATTATTTACTGTTAGTTTTCTGCAGTGTCCTTTTGATGGCTTCTTCACCTATGTGCCTTATGATTTCTTGGCTTTGTTTTTATATCTCTTGCAAGTTGTAAAATTTTATTTGACACAGTGTTACTTTAGCACTTGAGGCCCATTCAAGGAAAGCTATTTCCTCTTGGTCAAAAGAACCACATCTACCTCTGAGTGGAGACAATGGGTGGTCTTCCATAAAGGTTAATTCCACTGGGCATGTCAGTCACATGACCAAGGAAGGAGTAATTATCCTTTTAGATAAATGTCACAGTTAAGATTTCTGTTGCTGTGATGAAACTCCATGACCAAAAACAAGTCGGTCTTAGGGTTAAAGTTAGGTTTAGGGTTCGGCTTACACATCCCTGTTGCAATCCATCATTGAAGGAAGTCAGGACAGGAACCTGGAGCTGATACAGAGGTCATGGAGGGTGCTGCTTACTGGTTTGCTCATCATAACTTGTTTAGCCTTCTTTCTTTTATAATCCAGAACCACTAGCCCATGCATGACACCACCTACAAAAGGCTGGGCCCTCCCCTATCTATCACTAATTAAGAAAATGTCCTACAGCCGGATCTTCTGAAGGCATTTTCTCAATTGAGGAACCCTCCTTTCTGATAACTCAAGCTCGTGCCATGTTAACGTAAAACTGGCCACCACAGAAAGTGTGCCCTACAAGTCATCCCAGAGTCTTCCTGGGCTTCTGGTAGGTCTTGTCTTCCTTTCTGATACAAAAAGGGGGGCACTAATTCTTAAACATTATGTATTTTTTTCTTATTTGTTTGAAATTAAAATGTAATTACATCATTTCCCTTCCTCTGTCTAACTTCTTTCCTGTACCCTCTTTCTTTTTTTCTTTAATCGTTGATATGTGTATATATCTAGATATATAAAAAAAAGTGTTTAGTTTATATAACTTCACTTGTGTGTGTGTAATTTCATGGCTTCTCCATTCCTTCTCTAAAGTGCCCTTCCTCCCTCCCAGCCATTCAGCTACTGCTGCTTGTGGATGTCCAGGGCTAAATCAGAAACCAAGGTTTCCTCTCCTTCTCTCCTTCTCCAGGCAGCTGCTGAGATTTACAGTTTCCTTGCTCTGTTGTTTTTAATTCTTCTTTGGAATTTAATTCTTATCCATATTAAAGCTGAAGATGCAAAATTTAAAATGAAAGTAATAATGAAACATTCCACATGAACACTAAAAAAGATGTAATACAAGTTTCCAGCCTGGATCCCTTGGGGAGTAATTTTCATAAAGATTCACTCTCCTTCAGTATAATTTTAAAGCCAATCTAACCGCAAAGGTCACTCGCTACGCAGAGGAGTGGTAGCTTCCCCTGCTTGTCTTGGATTTTTTGCTAATGGAAGTTATTTTTTCCTCTTGAAGCTGAATACTTTTTCCTCATTCATCTTTGCTCAGTGTGTGACCTGGCACAGTTCAAGACAGTAACTTCAGAATATTGACAGCACTGTCTGAAGTGTAATGCCATCTACAGATACGGAAGCATGTGACTGTTTCCACATCCCCCAGGGTCACAGGTCTGCACAGAACCTCGCCTTACCCTCAGGACAGAATTCAAGTAAGGCAGAGAATTCAACCACCAAACCCAACCAAACCAAACCAAATCCAAAACGCAGCTTCCACCCTAGCCAGCTTCCTTCAAGGAGCACAGGCCTTTGTAAATGATTTTAGGCTAATGAGGATTGTGTTTACAGCTGAGTGGCAAAATCTACTAATGAGTTGTGAAATCATCTCAGTGAATAACAACACACTTGTTTTGAAAATAGCCAGGAAAAGGCTAGAATAAAGTAGGATTAAAAAAAGTCAAAGCACCTCATACCTAGAACAAAGGAACATTGGGATCACCATGCATGACCAGGACAGAGATGAAATGCCTTTGTGGTGACAGTAACAACCCCAGTCAATGGTGAGCGAATGAGTGTGTGTGTGTGTGTCTGTGTGTATGTGTATGTATATTTGTGTGTGTGTTTGTGTGTATATGTGTTTGTGTGTATGTGTATGTATATTTGTGTGTGTGTTTGTGTGTATATGTATGTATATTTGTGTGTGTGTTTGTGTGTATATGTGTTTGTGTGTGTATATGTGTGTGTGTTTGTGTGTGCATGTGTGTGTGTTTGTGTGTGTATATGTGTGTTTGTGTGTGCATGTGTGTGTGTGTTTGTGTGTATATATATATATATATATATATAATCTATCAAGAAGCTCACAATCGCTATCCTCAGCACACACAGTTGTAACATAGGAGGTGAAACTGGACCCTGACCAGACCATTGTGCTAACTCATGAGTAACAACATCCTTCTGCAGGCAGAGAACCACAGTAGGCTCTTGCTCTCAGAGGTGTGTGTCAGGACATCTGAGAGCTGTGCAGAAGGCTCCTCCAAGCAATAACCAGATAGCAGTTGCAGCAGATGAGGAACAAGGCCTATGTAAACCTGCCCTCTTCCTGCTGCAGGACTTAACATGTGTGGCACGTGCTGCCTACGTCTCTCATGGTTTCTATGGCACTGCTGGGGCTACGAGCGTCTCATGTTTCAGCAAAATTTATTGACCCTCAAGGTCCCTAAATTTGATAGCATCTTCATGGCCAGATAATTAGTGGTGCTTTTATTCAGTGTCTGTGTCCAGCAGAAGGAATGTGTGCTGTTCTCAGGTGCATTTTCACAATCCAGCCTGTCTCACACAATGCTGTTTAATGCATGAGGGATTAGTGACAGCACAGAAAGAAAACTTCAGAGCAAGAATTCTTAGAAAGGGAAGCCAGAGGGACTCGGGTTTTACCAAGCAGAGCAACCAATGAAACAAATACAAAACCATGCTTCCTTTAAATACACATTATTCCACATGTGCTCTGGGCCAGGTACTGTCCTGGACCCGGGAAAGTGACATGGCTCAGACATGGTGTCCTAACAGGACATGGTTGGCAACTGGATAACATTTCCTAGAAACCAACTCCTGCTTACAGTACTTTATATACATTACTCTGATAACTTTATGAGGCAGGCAAAAGCTGTTATTGCTGTTACAAATAATAAAACCGAGCTACACCGAGTAAGTGCCTTGCCTGAGCACCCTGTAAGTGGCAGAGCTGGGGTTTGGTTTTATCTTTCATGCACTGTACTAGATCCTGCCTGACACTGAGACACAGGAAACAAACACTCAAGAAATGATACCATTCAGCTGTGCACACACAACCTACAACTGACAGAGAAGACTGTCTGTCCAGAGAGATGACCAGGGAAGGAGCCTCAGGAAAGCATGTATGATGGAACACTGAAGGAGATATTGCACTTTGCTTGTGGAAAAAGTAATGGTGGGCATCCTAGGGGTCAGACTTTCAAGGCAGGAGAATAAACTGGACTTTGGGGTGTGATATGGGATGGGTTTGGAGTCTCTGGAGAATACTTAAAGTCAGAGAGTTAGAGAATATATAGGAGGCTGCTGGACCGGTCATCAGCAGAGGGCTGTCTGCCACTTTATGGATTCAAGTCTTGAGCCTGAAGGTTAGGAGACATTGAGACAGCATCCATGATTAGACCTCTGTGTAGTACCAAGGGCAGAATGAATAGGGATGAGCAGAGGAAAGAGGGGGAGGGGAGAAATCGAAGGCAGCTGCCATCACCAGTCACAAAAATTAAGAATGCTACAGTCTTGGGAGGGTGCTGGGTACAGGATGAAATAAGAGTCAAGTTTAGGATATTTTTAAGGTTCTTGACTTGAAAACAGGGCCACTAGGGAAGTGATTGGGGTTGTGTAGACTCTCTCAGAAAAAGTCACAGAAGACACACTGATTCCATTCCAACTGCTTCTAGTAGGAGTTATTCTCAAGCCTCCAAATAACCCATGCTAATCTATGGAAATCCTGTCTCCTGCTAACTTCCATATGAAGTCTTTATCTAGCTTAGCCCATTTACTCCAGGAGGTCTTTCCTGCCATTAATCCTGCCAAATCTGCACCAGCCCTCCTCCAAGAATTAATTAACCATGCTTGTATGCAAACTCCTGTTGTACAGAGCACACAAATGACATGTTCACATCCGTGTGTCACGGGAAGAGGGAATTGTGCAGTTCCAGAGAAAGCCAGTATCCTGCAGATCTGTGAATGGGGGCGCAGCTATCCTAGAAAACCCAGTGGCTGTGGGAATTTAGAAAAAGGGCTGAGGGATTGGAAGGCTTGTGTTGACACATGGGCCACTAGAGGGCGATGGCAGCTCAGTCAGTTTGGAAGCTGTTATCACAGGAACACAACAGTTGACGATGTTTGAGAGGAAAGCTGAACTTGACCCTGAATCTCCATATTTCCTTCAGAGAGTAGACACGGCGGATGTCCTTATTTCCGGCTTACCTTCTTGGCTGTGAATGCATTACAGGATTCCAAATGATCATCTGCCCCATTTCTAACTTGTAGTATATGCTCACCTCATTAGAGGTGTGTCCACAGCAACCTTGTCTGAGGCTGTTTGGCAAGACCCTCTACAGTCACCCCCCCACCTTTGTCAAGGCTTGCTGACCCCTTAGTTGGTGTTAATGCTTTCTTTTTTTCTCTCCACAAGAGAGACCTTCCTTGACACCAGCTCTAAGGATTGAAAGAACAGACCGAGTCATCCCTGCGGCCAAGTGCTCATTGCAGTTTTGAGTACTTCTGTCCATTGTTTCCACAGAGTCTGTCTCTTTCTAAGTTTGTGGTTCCAGACTGACAAAAAGTGAGATATATGTACGTTCTTAGTAAACAACGGCATGTTTCTGTTCCCATGCACTCAATCCACCTGGGAACACCACAGAGAATTCTGAATACTTCTAGAACCTATTTCAAACAGGATGCAACACCGGGTTCCATCCAATAGATTGAGTCAATGGTAAAAATTCATGCAGGAACATCCACCAATAGAAAGTAGGATGGACCGGGGAGATTATGAAAGTGTGAGCTGTAGCTATTCTCTAGTGACACAGGAAGGTAAAACTCCTCCATGCTGAGAGATGCCCTCTGGGTCAGAATGAGGGGCTCTTGCAGCCACGGTAAGAGTTAGAGGCAAAAGTCAGCTTGAGCCTGGGAGAGATGGGAAAGAGATAAGAAGGCAAAAGGTCCAATTGCCAAAGTCTTGACCTGGTTCTGCACCTGGAGACACATGACTAGAAACGTCTTCACCATTAAACCGGGTGGTGTCGTTGATTTCTAATGTGCTACTTCAGCTTATCAAATATCCTGGTGTGTTCTCCTCCCTCCCACATTCTCTTAGAGAAGTGGCCGTGTCCCATAAATATCTATTCAGGTCACCGGCCTGCTCGTCAACAGTTTCAGTCACGGGGAATTGAAGTTCTCTTTAGCCTCAAGTGTGGTCATGTTTAAGGAAAGAAGGGGAAGGAATGGGAGAAAGAAGGCATTTTAATACTATTGAGCTATGGGGAGCCTGAATGGTTTCTCTGCTGCTCTTTCCCACGATCCTGAAGCATCCTAACCTGAGATGCCATGGGCACATGTACTAGGTTAGTTAGTGACTGTGCTCTCATGCAGTTCTTTCTGCAAAGGCCGGGATGTTTCCTTGGAGAACTATTCATGCCTTATTATTTGGCAGATAGTGCACATGGCAGACAGCCTTTTCAATTCTGCAACTGTTGTCCAAATATTTTGTATCAGTGTTTTGCCACACTTCTAGTAAACCCATTTTCAAGCTGAGTAAAATGTATGATCACTACTGGCTGCTTACTGTGTTCTGGGGACTAAACTATGTCCATTGTAATCTTTGCTCCTAACAACAATTCTGGTAGACTAAGTTCCACGGTCATCTGCATTATATACATCTTGGAGAAGCTGAGTGTTATAGCCACACACCAGACAAGGTGTTGCTCTTCTGCTGGTCACATCTGCAAAGAAGCACACAAAGCGACCTTTGGTTTATAAGTCACCAATGGCTCCTTGATCTGCTTCACGAAGATGTAACTATGGCTGCTCTAGGGACATTGTGTCGCTGTGCTGAGTGTGTGTGACTGCTCATATCACCCGAGACGCAGTAGTTGGTGCTGGCCCACAAGGTGCCACTGTGGGCCTGAATGTTGCCCATGGTTTGATTCTTCCAACCTGCACTCTTCCCCCTCACACAGGCATGGCTGGGCTCTCTGGGACCTGCAGTACCACACTGTGTCCTGGCACACCAGAGGCCCATACCATGCCAACATGAAGGGCTGCATGGATTCGATTCCCTTTCTGTCCTGGGAGCCACAGTTCCAGTTCCATCATCTTCGGTGTCCCCTAGTGACTCTCTTTGCCCCACCATCTGGATAATCACAGCATAGTCTTGCATTCTTAGTTCTAGTTGATCCACGCACAAATCTCAACTCTCTCTTGCTTCTGTACTCTGCAAAAATGAACGAATCTCCCACAGGCCTTTCTGTGTCTCACTAGACAGCTGATGTGCAGGAGTGTGCACCCACAAATAAAGAGTGATGACACTGTGATGTTGTCTTTTCCCTGAAAGTATAGTTTACAATCCCATTTCCAGGATCACTGTATTTCTTCTAACCTCCTGGTTTATTGCTATGTTCTGAGCGCTGAGGGTCTGTACTTCTCTGCCCACAAGCCATCAAAAGACATTTCATTCTGATATGTATTGTGCACTGATATTCTTGAGAATACATTTCTAGACTGAATTTTATGAAATAGAGATTTAAAATTCTGCACAGCACATGCCAGAGATAGGAGAAATGTACTACATTTTCTGTCTAACTCCCTTAAACTTTAATATTTCTAGCTTTCATTTTGAGATCACAGATTGTTCTCATAAAGAAAAGCCATTGCTTTTATTATTGGGCCAACCATTAGTCCAGGAAGCCAGGATAAGGCCAAGTGCTGCTCAGAGCCCTGAGGGTCCTCACACCAGCTTTCTCCTAGGCAGCTCCCTAGTGTCTCTCCCAGCTCTTCAGAGCTTGAGAGAATTGAATTTACTTCCACTTAGGTCCCAGTAGGTTGCCATGCTCCCTGCAGGTCCTCAATAAATACTGATTAAGTTGGATACTGCCCAGTTATCTCTCCCTCCTTGTTCCTCAGGCAAGCCAGTCCCTGATTCTTTGTTCTTGTAGTCCTCTTTCCATTCCTCTCATCTCTGTCACATACACACACACACACACACATACACACACACACACACACACTCACCTTTCTGTATCTATGCTTATTCCCCTCCAGAATCATTGTGTTTTTCCAAGAAACTTGACAGACTGATAAATCTTTATATATGGAATGGTCTGATTAGCAGCCCCCCCCCCCCCCCCACTGGAAACAGTTTTCAATCTTCTGGAGGCACCAGGGAAAGTGGAGTGGGCTCTGTCTGTTCCCCTCCAACCATCACAAGTCAAACAGTGGGCTGCAGGCTGTGGTCCTCTGGGCTTTCTTCTCAGCTTTTGCCCAGACAGACTGCATTCCTCTGCTGCTACGACGCCAGGCACACTAAGCCCAGAGGGAATACCCTGCTTCTCTTTCCTCTACTGTTTTTATGGCCTGAGATACTGGCATAAGAACACAATTACACAAAATCCTTGGAGCCTTGTCCTGTCCCCCCAGCTCTTGATTTCTTAAGGACTGTCTATGGGCATAATTGGTGCTCTCAGTTCCCTCCCGCTACTGTCTGGTGACCATAGGAAGAGAGGGTTGGCCGCTGTGCCTCACTGTGCTACCCTTGCCATATTTCTATAAATAACAGTTGTGCCTAGGAAGTTAACCACCTAAATGGCACTAAGGGCTTGGGGTGCCATGTATGGACAGCAGAGGAAACCTCTAATGTGTATAGGAGAAACTTGTGGCCTGAATACTTTATTGGAGTGTCTCATTTAATATGCTGTGTATTTGTGTGTTTGATTATATGTGTGTGCACATGGGGGGGGGGCGTCCAGAATACAATCAGGGTCTCAGGGTCTCTCACTGGTCTGGAGGTTGTCAGTTAGGCTAGACTTGCCACTTTGCAAGTTCCAATGTTTTGCCCAGTACCAAGTTCCCAGGGCTGGGATTACAGGCATGGACCATAATGTCCAGCTTTTTAAATGTGGGTTTTGGGTACTGACTGCAGGTTCTAAGGTTATCATAGTGGCTTCCTGGTGGACAAGGAAAGTGGCTAGAACAGTCAAGTGTTCCCACTTACCCACTAGCAACACCACACATATTAAATGTGCATACTTTATGTTCTCAAGGGCAGTATTTATACCTTGAACAAAAACTCTTCAAGGTTATTTTGCTATAAAGTGTTACTCATGTTTATGTGCTAGTTTTTGATTACTATTAACACATTCATAAATTAGAAAATATTACAATTACCTTGGAGTAATTATTTTAATTTACAGCCCAACTTGAGTCCCATAATACATAACCACTTTCATTAATGCAATTTATTTGTGTTGCTTTTTAAGTGTATCAACTCATTTGATTTAACAGACCTCTTAAGTACTTGGTCTTATAAGCCTGATAAATGAATATTCGGTGTGTCAGGACCAGATTCTCGGCAGTGATGTGAGTAAGATTTCAGTCTGAGGCTGTAATTCTAAAATAATGACCCAACTAAATTGAAGTTTAACCTGAAGCTGCAAAGCTAACTGTTGCTCTAAAGGCCCGAGTTTTCTCAAACTTAATTTTTAAAAACTAAAATTCTAGGTGAGCACAGCTTCCTAGATACAAACATTTCACAGTTGTCTGGATGCCTGGGTTCTCAATATATAATGGTGAGTATTGTCACCATGACAAGGAGACAGCGTCACCATCCTGCGTGCCTGCTTTCCTTTGTGATTCTGACACTCTGGAGCAGTACTGCTGGCTCTCAGGGGAGCTGCCTGATCAGTCTCACCTGTTTAGTTCTCTCTCCTGTAGGCAGACTGTGTGAACACGAGGGTCTGTCATGCCAGTGGTAACTACGTTATATTCCCAGAGGAATTTTTCAGATGCAATCCAAACTCTTAACCAAATTGGTTTGGCGTTAATCCAAAAGGCAAATTCCCTGGGGTCAGGCCTCCAATAGGCAATGCTTTGAAAGAGAGATACACAAGAGAGAGCTAGGAAGTGAACCTGAGAAACAGGGGTCTCAGACAAGGACATCACAGCTGACTGAAATCTTGGCTTCATCTGAACGGAGAACCTGCCTCCCCTCCTCCCACAGAAACCATGGGATCTTAAAGCCCAGGTACCTTAAGTTCCTAAGCTTGTGGTTTGTTAGAAAGTGATGGAAACCAAATGCAGTCCCCAGCTGGGATGTTCTCCTCATTCCTGGCCTTTGAGTTCTTCAGAGCTTTTAGACATCTTCACCTGTGGATGCAACATCCTGTTCCTAAGCTCTCACAAGTAGGAACTGGGGGCCAGGGGTCTGTACTTACGGTTGCCCATTCTTCTACATATTAAAGTGATGTGCCACTGCATCTAACTCCACAAGGCTGTTTTCCTGAAAACACTGGCATCCTATCAGTCTGATTCCGAAGAACTAGGCTCTATTTTGAGAGACCATGGTAAGCACAATGACAGTTAAACCAAATCTATGTATAACAAAGAATCGAGGACACTTCCAGTCTGTGAGACTTTATGCTCAGGTTGGAAATAAACTTGTAGATGCAAAGCTATGTGTTAAGGAATCCATTGCTAGCAGTGGGCACCCTCCGCTTTAGCACGTGGCTGGTAGGAAGCTCTAATTCTCAGACCCTAATGACTCCTGGAGTGTTGAGGAGTGGGGAGAAACTGAAGTTTATTTCAGTTCAGGCCTCTGCCCTAATATGATGGATGGTTTACTATTTTTGTCCATAGTTTCTAATGAAGTGTCTAAATAATTGTCTCTGTATATTTAAATTTCCAAATTCTTAAGATCTTATAAAGCAGAATTTTAAAGGATCTGTTTTACACGTGAGTTGGCTGATTTATATCATCTATCATGTTCTATCTGGGTGGCTCTGCTATTTCGTAATTTACTGGTACATAAACAAGGGCAGAGATCAGAGGAATATTTTCTTTCTTTTATTATGTTTGGACATAAGATTCTATTCAGAAGTCGGGGGAACCGAAAATGAGAATTGGGAGAGGCAGGTTCCAGGATTTTAGCCCAACTGGGAAACAGTGAAGTGGTCCAGCCTCTCTATTCTATCTTGATGTCAATTAAAGCTGTAGTGCTGTGGATGTTGATGGTTTGAAAGTCAGAAGAATCAGGATGTGCAGTGACCAGCTCCACACAGCCTTCTTCAGGCTGTGTTTCTGGGAGTCCAAGAATGCCCCATAGGTCTCCAGAAATCACAAGGGACCTAGATAGGGTACAGGAAGCTCCTCTCAGTCAGGAGGAACCAGAAAACCTAGACCAGAATTCCTGGATGGGTGGGTGGCTCCTGCGTAAAGAAAATTTAATGATGAGAAAATAAGTAAAAGGACTGTGGGAACAGCGTCAACAGGAAAAGCATGTGCTAGATGAGGTTCTAATCTCTGCTAGTGGTTGACTTTTTTCCTGTGGTTCCTGTCCCATGCTTTTCTTATTGGAGGGACAGTGTGTTACCAGTTTCTGGTATGGTGTTTTGAAACTTGGAGCGCAGAAAGCAAACTGTCAGCTCCTTAACACCCTTTGAAAGACATCCACAAACTCTCCTCTCCTTGGAATTAATTTGCTCTCTGTTGGGACTCACCCTCCTTCTTGGTTATCATGGATGTCTTTCTGTTCATCTTAGAACTCCCCACCCTCTCTCTGATTTTCTCAATGAGAATTGCATATTATGGGTTATTGACCTCAGAGGTAAACCAAGTTCTGTGGTACTTGGGTCCAGTGAGTTTCAGCTGACCCTTGTTCACTTGACTAGTGGACAGGGGGAAGGGAATGCAGACCTGCCCCCTAAGTGAACTTTCTACAAATAGCTGAATCCACGGTCCTGGTATCTACTTCCTCAGGGCCCAAATAGGCATCTGTCTGCTACATTTACTCTTTTCAGCCTTGAGCGTCACAACTCCGCCACATGAATGTTCTTATATTATCTTACCAGCAAGAACAATAGCAATTGTAGAGGCCAAGTGTGTTTCTTCTGATTAGAAAGCTGGCAAGAGAATAAGTGATAGGTTTGAGACTCAAAGTGACTTCACAGATGGAGCATCTAAGTCCAAGAAACTAGGGATGGTGATAAGAGAGGTATATACTACCTGACCTTAAACTCAGGTAAGCAGAGGCATGCATGCCTTAGTTGGCTTTGAGCACCTCTCTACCAGGTTCCCTTGAGCTTATATCACTCAATAAATGATACAATAAACCACTGCAACAACTTATCTTAGGATGAAGCCTAAACTCCCCAGTCTTACCAGGAAAAATCTCTCTTCATGCTGGCTCTTGATTCTCTTTGGCTTGGCCTCTAGAGATACCTGATGATTAAACATCCCTCCAGAGGGATGCGTTTGCTTCCTTTAATTCCATTAGCATGCCCAGCTTGTGCTTTCTTACCCGAACTTACACACCATCATCTTTGAAACCAGCCTTGCCGTGGTGGCTTCTATCCACACTCCTCTCAGTTGGATTTCCCTCGTTGACCTCACCTAGCTGTGCTGAGAAACTCCTTTGAATTGTGAGCACAGTCTGTAATTCTGTTGTGAATTAGAGCAGGCCTGTAGTAATATACACGAGAAAGCAGCCTAGTCCATGGGAGCCAGCTGTCTATTCCTAGCTCTGGACCACAAGCATGGTGCAGGCCGGGACTGCCACACATCACACCAGCACTCAAGGGATGATCAATGAAAGAATGAATGAAGCTCTCTGCTGTTTGCACTTCATTGTGGAATGGATGTCTTCAATTCTCCTTTCGTTAAGCCTGAGTTAAGATAAAAGTGACAGACCTGTGGTGAGATGTGACAGGCCACAGTAAGGTGTGGCCTTACAATCAATCATATAAGATGGATCTATAATGAGATACAAACTACAGTTGGAGATGATATGCCTGCAGTCTGCAATAGCAGGCCTGTAGTAATATACACGAGACCAACAGTTAGAACAAACACAGCCGTGGCAGACCTGAACTCGGCTATGGCAGACACTGTCAGATGTGACCTAGCAGAGACACCCTAGTAACCTCTGGCCTGATGCTCCACTGCTTTGCTTTTTCCTGTTTTGTTTTGTTTTTGATACACATTCTCTCATATGCTACTTAACTGATGAAAACGAATGCTAAAGAGAGAATAAGAAGGCAAAGCCTCTCCACCTGTTAAGTACAGGTGCTCCCATAGTGGCCTAAGACCACCACAAGAAGTGAATGGTTGTTGGACCAGCGGTCCTTATGGGTGGAACGCTGTGCTTGGCACAGCCCGCTTGTTTGGGCACTTGCAGTCTCGAATAGCATTCTTTAGCTCTAACTACAGCAGCCATAAAAATAGCAAGGACTCTTACAACCTTGCTCATAGTCCAAGGAAGGAATGATGCAAGATTGTGCCAATGTTAGATCACAAAGGAGATCAAAAAGTCCAGGTCCTCAGCAGATGCTTCATTCAATGTGGAAAATGCTATAACAGAGGCAGAAAAGGCTTGTGATGTGAGTCTTGGGAGGGGGCATTTGAGTAGCAGCTAACATTGGCGTATTGCATGGTCTGTGATCCCAAATCTCATTCCCCAAGAAGGGAAAATCAAAACAGAGCAGGATAGGTGCTGACAAGTGCTTCCTGGGCCAGGCGGTTTTTTCACATCTCCTATGAATAATTATTTGGGAGTCCCATTTAGTATGTGTGGCCTTCAGTATGGGTTGCAGTTTGGGTCTGAAATGACCTTAAAAGCTTATGTTAAGAAGCCTGCTTCCTGGCTTGTGGTACTGAAGTACTTGGATCACAGGGGTCCTGATACCAGTGGATTGACTGGTATCAAAGTTTTGCAAAGGTTATAGCAAAATGCACTATTGTTGCTTAGAGGAGGTGGGTTCTTGGGGGTGTGCCTTTGAGGGGAATATTCTGCTTCCATCTATCCCTTTCCTGGCTCTTCTACAGCTTCCCGTCTTCCCTGAGATGAGAGGCTCCATGGTAAGAGCTGCCTTGTCTTCCTGCTGCCCTGATGTGCTCACCACAGGCCCACGGCCCAGATGTTCAGCCAGTCAACATCTGGCTGAACCATCAAGTGCCACACCTGCCCCTGCCACTGCTCCAACCAGGAGTTGGTTTTGTTGGGTATTTTTGCACAGCAACAAGGTTAGCATGGAATTAATTCAGAGCTGAAGTAGCAAACATGAGTTTCCAGGGGAGAAGCCTTGGGGAAGACAGACTTGTGCTTTGTTCTCAACTCCATTACTCATTGGCTGTGACTGGACTATATCACATCTGTGATTCCTCACCTGTGCTGCTCTTGATAACCCTGCTCGCAGGTTCCCAGGACACTGCCTGACACAGACAGATGCCTGGTACAGGCTGGTTTCCACCTGCTGACATTTGTTTAGCACACCCCCAACAGGTCTGATCCCTGTTCAATGGGAAGCCTGCAAAGAAAACCGGGAGTGAAGGATCATCTCCAGAGGTTGCTCCTCTCCCTCTGTCGGCTGCAGTCCTCCTGAGGTAGCTCAGTAGTTCACCTTTGTGTCTACCTAGCAGGTGGCATTGTGCCACGCCCACTGAAGATCCTGAAACACACATTGTATATTTCATCAGTGGGTAAGATGACTTGCTCCCTGAAAGCAGAAACCATATTTTACACTAGATTTGAACAAAGAACAGAAACTAGTCTCTTAAACAGTACCTGGTCTATGAGCTCAGGCCCACAGCATTTCAGATCTTTGTCTGCCTGGCTCTCCCTGATGCAGGCAGTGATCTGGTGGTAGGAACTGGCTTCCCCACTGTGTGGCTGGTTCCTCACATGTTTCTATCTGTGGGTAGCTGAGACACTGGTCTAAGTCGTTGGGTTAGCTCTGGAATGCATGGCTGCTTCTCCTCAGTTTACAGTGCTGCCTGGTTTCAGAGGGAGGAATGAAGTGGCAGTAAGTGTTGAGAGAGGACTGCTGGCTGGGAATGGTGGTGCAGCCTGCCTAGACCTGCTTCATACACACAGTGTTCTTGTGAGTGCTGAGTATTTTGCCTTGTGTAACATGTGACAAGACCACAGAGAGAAACCAATACTTTCATAATATTTTTTTAACTTTAACTTTTTTCAGTTTTTATTGGTTATTTTATTTACTGACATTTCAAGTGTTATCCTCCTTCCCAGTTTCCTCTCCACAAACTCTCTATTCCCTCCCCCTGCCTTTATGAGAGTGCTCTGCCACCTGCCCACCCATTCCTGCCTCAGTGCCCTAGCATTCTCCTACCCTGGGTCATTGAGCCAGGATCAAGGAGCTCCCCTCCCAGTGATGCCCCGGAAGGCCATCGTCTGCTATATATGCAGCTGGAGCTATGCCCCTCCCCCATGTTTACTCTTTGGTTGGTGGTTTAGTCCCTGGGAGCTTTGGGGGTCTGGTTGGTTGATATTGTTGTTCTTCCTATGGGGTTGCAAATCCCTTCAGCTCCTTCAGTCCTTGCCCTAATTTCACCACGGGGTCCCCACACTCTGAGTTTGGCTGCAAGCATCTGCATTTGTATTGCTAAGGCTCTGGCAGAGCCTCTCCAGGGATAGCAGTACCAGGCTCCTGTCAGCAAGTGCTTCTTGGCATCAACAATAGTGTCTGGGTTGGTGTTTGCAGATGGGATGGATCCCTAGGTGAGGCAGTCTCTGGGTGGCCTTTCCTTCCATCTCTGCTCCACTCTTTGTCTATGTGTTTCCTTTTAACAGGAGGAATTCTAGATTAATAGTTTTGAGGTGGGTGGGTGGCCCCATCCTCAACCTGGGGCAGTGCCTATCCACTGGATATGCTCTCTACAGGTTCTAACTCCCCTTTGTTGGGTATTTCAGCTAATGTCCTCCATGTCAGGTCTTGGGAACTTCTTGGTTCCCTGGCATCTGGGACTTTCTAGTGGCTAGGTACCTCTCCCCCAGTTGAGCATAGGGGCACATGTGTATACTTCAACACTTGAGAGTTCTCTTCAACTACTTAGCAAGTCTGAATTGATCCTAGACTATATGAGAACCTGTAAAAATGATATGATGGTAATAATAAATAATAATAATAATAATACAGCTTGATTCAGCTTCCTAAGTTTCTACGTTCATGTTTGTACTGGGTGTTTTTGCAGGTATTTGAAATGCTTTGTACACAAATAAGAACTAGTCTCTAAATAGTACTTTCTCATGAATAATTAAGATGCTATTGTACACAATGTTTAAATAATTCAAGAAAAATGTTAAGTATCACTTTTGATAAAATTCTTCACTTGTTCACAAGTCCCTCTGATTCTGAATACAAAATTACTACAAGAGGCAACTTGTGGATAGGTTTCAGGTATCTGTTTAAATACTTTCTATGTTCTTCAAATCTCTTAAATCGAACAATATTATTCCTAAAATAAAGATAATATATATGTGATGGGAAAACTGGTTACACATCACTTGCTTAATTTAAAAGTGAAATTGTTTATATCAAGAAGAATCAAAATGGAAAGAATGCTTTGAAGAGCCAGATAAACTTAATTTTCTTATGTAGCTTTGGGGTCATCAATTTACTTCTGTTAACTAACAAATTCCTAAATGACCTTAAATAGTGTAACACTTAGCAGAACCTTCTGGGTGTCTGTTATAAAGGGGAGCTGGTCGTCTTCTATAATTCTGAAAAGCAAATTCCATTTTCCACCCTCCCAAAAGTTTGCTATGTAATTGTTCCAATAAAAATTAGAATATTTTAATAAAATGCTGCTACAAATGAGAATCCCTGTGAAATGTGGACTGTTGCTTCTTTTTGAGCAAAATTTTGTTTACGATTCTGTTTCTTGATGCTTTTCCCTCTAATTCTTTTACCAGCAGAGATTGGGGATTGAACTTCAGAGTCACAGAGGCCATTGATCCCCATTTATAAATAATAAAGCCATGGCTGTGGAGTTCATCTCCCAATAGGAAGCGTCCACACACACAGGGTTCCACATGACTTCACTAGCATTACTTCAGTTTTGTTTTTGACTTGTCAACATTGAATACAGAGGATAAAATTTGGAAAAGAAATGACAAGATAAAGGAATTAGTGATATAGAAATGAAATGTCTGCTTACCGTTTGTCATTTTCTCAAATATATCTGAAAATCACCAATGCATGCTTTATTAGTAACGTGTGTCACTGGTCATAAATACCAACTCAGGTTGATGTGGTCCTCTGCGGGCCTTGCTGCCTTGCCCAGAGTGTCAGGGAGGAAGAAGGTGAACTTAACAACTCTGTAGCAGCACAGCAGGCTACAAGTTCTCCATCAGGAAAGTAACTTGCACTGAAGAAAGCACTATATGTGGAATTTAATCTCCACAAGATAAATTTAGAATGAGAAAACAAAAAGAAAAGCAGCCCACAAGCCAACAATGACAAACAATGAATGTGTTGCCTAATCTAGACTCACATGGCACAATCTAGAATCACTCTCTAGGGAAAGGAGCCTCTGGGTGTGCCTGTGAAGAATTATTCAGATAAAGCTAGTGGAGGTGCTGACACCCACCCTAAATCTGCGCATGCTCATTCCAAGAAGCCAGGGTCTGAGCCGACTATGAAGGAGAAAGTGAGTTGACAGTCTTTGTTTTTCTGTCTCCACCTCCTAACTACAGATGCAATGTGAGCAGACGTCTTGTGTTCTAGCTGCCCTGCCTCTCCGCCATGGTAGGCTGTGGAGACTAATCGAAGCACTTTTACATTGCTTTTGTTATATGGGATCACCCAGCTTGGTCTAAATCCGACTGCACAAGACCTTAAAAGAGAAAAGCAGACAAAGGTGGTGTGAGAGTTGAGAGAAAGGACACAAATGGGTGAGGCTAAGTGATGTTGTCCCAAGCCAGGAGCTCTGAGCTGGAAGAGGCAGGGCAGGGCATTTCTCTTCTCCAGCCTTCTGAGAGGCGTGGCCTGTCCATACCTCCAGTTCAGCTTGTCTTTCCAGAACTGGATGAGGAGAGTTTTCCACAAGTCACCGAAGCTTCGGGGAGCTTGTTGTGTCCCTGAGGTTAACACAACTCTCAATCTTGAACATGGCAAGAGAAAGTGTAATGGCCTGAACCGGCATTACACCCTTACAGACCTCCCCTGTGGGCGGAGTCTTATTCTGATCATAAACAGGGGATGCTCTGCGATGTCCAGGAACCTGAGATTTAAAGAAATAACAACACTTTTCAAGGTTGTTCTGTCTCCAGCTGTTTTTTTTTTTTCCAGAAAATGAATCTGTTCTCAAGAACTCTCTCTTCTTGCCACTCATCCGTTTTCAATCGTTTTGAACAGTATCCAAATGGTCCTTGTAGGCCTGAACTGGCAGATAGATGAAAGAAAACTGGAGAGGTATAGAGGAAAGTGCGTAGATCGTAAATTAGTAGGAGATTAAAGAGCCCTTTCCCAAGCTTCCTGAGTCTCAGATACAGATTTTGCAATATTGGGTTAAGAGTTTCAGACTCTTAGAGTCTTTCTTTTTCTGTTTTATGAAATATGAGTGTTAATTCCTACTTGGATTGGTTTAAGAATTAAAGAACTGTGTAAAACAACTTTGAAGTCTGCGAGGAAGTTACAAAATAGCCATTCTACTTAGACCGGCTAAAGGAGGCAGCCCTCCCAGGGGAATTCTCAGGAACTGCTCAGCAGCTCCTGCCTGCCCAGCACTCCAGGACAGCAGATCCTAGCTCTCTTAGACCTCAGCAATATGATTTATACATCTTCCAAACTACCGTCATACCTGCAGCCAGTTTTGAGAACCCCCAGTGGAGTGGAGAAAGGTGAGCTGCAGAGTTTAGTTTATCTAGGGATGATTCTCACAAAACAACAGTAAGTTCCAATCTGCAGCTTCAGTGATATGAGGAAAACAACTGCTTATTTTGTAAATTAATCTTGGCTGTCGACTTGTAGGAATTAGAATCACTGTACACATGTACCTTTGGAGGTGTCTAAGGGTGTTTTCAGAAAGAGTCAACTGAGCAGACACCCATCTATTTTGCTATTTTATGAGAACTATATGGATTTGACTGGAGAGAATTTGCTTTGTAGACCAGGCTGGCCTTAAACTCACAGAGCTTCAAATGGTCTTGCTTTCTGAGGACTGGAATTAAAGACAGGGACCACCACAAGACAACAGAAAAAAACCATCTTGATTATGGGTGGCACGATCCCATGTTGGCTCCAGACTGAGTACAAAGGAGAGAGTAAGCTTAACACTAACATTCATTTCTTTCTGCTTCACAGTCCTGCCTTCCCTGTGTGGCAGACTGTATCCCAACCGTGAGCCAAAATAAACCCATCTTTCTTACGTTAGGGATTTGTAACAGCAATGAGAAACATTACTAATGCAAACCTCTTCAATGCTCTGCACCCATAACTGTGAAATGGCAACAAGACCAGCTAATTCTTTTTTTTTTTTTTAATTTGGTTTTTCTGTGTAGCCTGGGTGTCCTTGAACTCACTCTGTAGACTAGGCTGGCCTCAAACTCAGAGATCTACCTACCTCTGCCTCCCAAGTTCCAGTACACTGTAGTCCACCATTAATCCCAGCATGGGCAGAGGTCAGTGGATCTTTGAGTTTGAGGCCAGCCTGGTCTACAGAATAAGTTCCAAGACAGCCAGAGTAACACTTTGTTTTATAAACACTCTGTAAACACCCTGTAAGACTCTGTTTTGAAAAAAGAAAAAAGAGAGAAAAAATTTTAAAAGATTAGCTAACTTACCATGCAGTTTTTTTCAGAACTGATTAAAAGGTGTTTTACATGCTAGTTTGGCTCCTAACACCATTCTTATGTTGGCACATCAGAAAGCTGGAAACTGAGGGCTGTGCTTACCCCTTACGAACACATCTGAATATTAGCCCCGTGCTGCATGTTCTCAGAGATGAAGTCTTAGGAGGTGTGGCTCTTGTGTTGCATATAGACTCTGATCACATGTAATTGATTTCCCATAAAGTCAATAGTTTCTTTTATAATTATTCATATTAACTAAGAGACTAAGTGTTTCTGCATTAATCAGTGCCCTAGGAAAATGCCAACTGTTTCCTGTGCATAGTAAACTGGATTTCATTAAAGTCACAAGATACCACTTCCCAGTCAAGGACATTTGTGGTCATGGAGAGCTAGATCCCTGTAAGAATTACGGTCTAGTGGGGGAGATGTTCAGGTATTAGATGTCTGTCAGCAGTTTCTGTTTTTTGTTTTGAAATATTAACCGTATCTTGCAATGCATCTCATTTTTGCCTTCATTTTGGGGTCTGTAAAGAATTAGAAATACTGTTTCTTTTCTCTAAGGAATTTCTCACCAGCTCCTGTACACACTTACTCCATGGAGCCCCATGTCATGTACACAATGAGTCATATTTTAAGAATCTGATTTGTAATTAGAGTTAATAAGAGGTCACTCAGTTCTATATTTAAAAAGTCATACAAGAAATTCCTAGTTTCCGGTTGTTATTTCTATTTGACCGGTGTCAGTGTTACAGAAACCAATCAAAGGGGTTCAATGTGGGCAATAAAATAAATAAAACAGTATTAGATATAACCAAAGTGCAAAAGGAACAACCACATGTCTGCATTTATATAAAAAGATACACAAATAAGCAAGAAGGAGACTCTATTGAGCAGAATTTTAAATCCCTTTCAAGATGCCTCAACCCAAGGAGGTAGGCATAACTCTCCAGTCTTTAACTTTACACTTTTCACAGTGGTTTTCTCTCGGTACAGTTTGGATATGAAGAAAGAAAGAGAAATTAATGAAGACTTCTGAGGAGTTAATTGGGATCTATCTACCTCTGCTGTGTCAGATCATACTGAGAGCATGCTCCTCCACTGAAACAAGAAAATGGCCCTCTGCCACTGTCTTCTTCCCAAGGATCCACAGACCCGGAGTAATAACAGACAACATGAGACAATTAGAAGAGAAGAGTGTTTTAAGACTTATCACCAGTCTTTAAAACTCTAGTGTCAAAAAAGGGGGGTTCAAGAAATTGCAGAGATGGTTTAAATGCATCTCTCACAAAGCCTTTTCTGTAGTAGGTGGCGGGTACAGAGACCCATAAGTCAATGAGCAGAGAATAAGAGAATGTGGACCACCTCCTCCCCAAAGGCTGGGGGATCATCACAGAAGAGGGGCAGAGACTTTCTAAGAACCAGTGGAGGTGTGCCCCTGTAGGGACAGTGTTCCCAGGTATGGCAGTGCTGTCCTACTTATGAATTCATTGTTTGTGTAAGACCTTCCCTAGATCAGGCCACCTGCAACCATAGCATGAATGGGGAGGGCCACATGAAGTCCCCTTCTCAAGTCATGGTTGCCTGAGGGGTGGGGAATAAGTTTTCTGCAAGGAAGTGACTCCTGAAAGGCTTTCCACACCCAAGATGGTTGTGGTGTACCCGTGTGCACACAGGCAACACTAAATGGATTTGATGGGTTTGAAAACACACACACACACACACACACACACACACACGGTGATAGAATACATTATATGCACATGTGAAATTATCAAATAGTTAAAAGAAAACACAGTGAGAGACTGAGATTCAAGATTCTGCTGGGGTCCTGCGGCAGGAGATGAGGAAGCATAGGTCAGAGGATGTCGAAGTGTGGTCTAGCTAATTATGACACACCAGTTCTAGCTTATAACTGTAGCAACTGGACCATACCAATAGAAGGCAGCATGCTGGAAGATTCTCTGTAAATTAAAAACAGCTCTAAAATTTATTTAAAAGTAAAGCTGAGTCTATGGGATGTGTTTGTTCTCAGAGAAGGCAAGAATGGTAAGGTACCTTCTCTTCACTAGGCAACTCACTGTGTGATACCGGGTTATAGAGACAGGAAAGATGAGAAGGTGGGTGGGAAGGAGTGAGTGCCTATTTCCTGAAAATAAAATTGATTCTACTTTAACTTACTTATAAGAATATAGGTAAATAATGAAAATAATATAGAGTAGTAGAGAAAACAGAATTGCTTTATAATGGTTTCAGTGGAAATATTTTAATGAGCATTTAATGAGAGGTGTTCAAGATTTAAGTTGCAGCTATATGGAAGAAATCTTTCAGAAAAGCAAAAAGACTCATAAACACCAAGGCAAGGATGGAAATGGAAAACAACTCATAAGTCATTAGTTTCCTGAATCGAAAGGCAAGTTTTAAAAACATATTAAAAAATGGCCAGTTAGACAGAAAGATTGGTCAGTACTGCCCATTAGTGTTTACAGGGAGATATCAGAGCTTTTTGTCCAAGTAATAATATATGCAATTTTACACACATAAAAAGAAAAGCAAAGTGCTTCAGATCCCTCAAAGTTCCAAAGGCCTAGTGTCTGATGGCACACAGAGAAAGTGGGAGTACTCTTAAAGAGGATGCAGGGCAAAGGCCAGAGCAGCTTCCGTGGCGGTAACTCAGCCATGCGGTAGAAGCTCTCCATGCCCAGCCTTAGCTCTGTGCTGTAAGGTTGCTGCATGCTGATTCCTAGACACAGTCATCTGCTGAACCTCAGGACGACCGGCACCATCTTACACCACGTGCCCAGAAGAGTGCTAACAGTGGGATGAGAACCAACTGGCAGTGGCGCTAACTGGTGGCTCTTAATGTCACCAGTATATTGAGAAGAAAATAATACAAGCTACCAGTCACTCAAAATGCAGCCTGGTATGTTCCCGGGATGGAATACTAATGGGGTATGTGACCAGGTGGCTCTCCATGAGCTCTTTGCTGTCAAGTCCTCCGAGTTAATAAGTTGTGCAGGCACGGCAATAGCCCATTATACAGTGGATGCCAAGCTCGTGACGAGCCAAGAGTATGCCAGGCATGCCTGGAGGGCACACTAAATTATGTCAGCTGGTATCCAGCTCCACCCATTACCTGACTAGTTACAGCAATATCTCTCCCTCGGGACACAGATATGACCTCACAGAGGGTTCTCATAAACATCTGTCTGTCAGGAGATAAAAATCACGGCAGTTTCACAGATGGCTGGTCTCTGCGTTGAAAGCAGACTGCTTAAGTCCAACAGTCTCCTTAACTGCTGGTGGCCATTTAAGACAGCAGACAGGTGAAGGTGACCCGTGGAAAGAGCTTCAGGAAGCCCCTCTGGCCACGTACAGTCAGTGTGAATTGGGTGGAGTCCATCCCTTCAATGTGCGTAGTGTGGCCCGACTGTGTCCTCTCTAGCCTAGCCTGCCACCACTCCAACCACCGCAGAGCACTTTTGTCCAGACCTGAATGAATACCTCCCAGGCAGGGAAGGCAGGGAGGCCAAGCGGACCAGCCGCTAAAAGGAGTTAGGATCTTATAAACAAGGTATACAGAACTTTCCTCCCACGGTGGTGGCAAAGATCTGAATGGCTTTAGACTGTTCTGTTTAAATGGGCCTGAAGATGATCTTGTTGGTCGTTGGAGGCAGCAGTCCCTTGCTCACCATCAGCTGGTGAGCACCCACCGGACTGGTGTCATGCGCTGACATGCCACCTTGCTCACCCTAGAAGGTATCTCTGCAGGCTTCCAGAGTTTGCTGAGCAGGGTTTAACTGCACTCACCCACAACTCACCGCAGGCTGGCCAACCTGATGATGTACCTTTTGTGTGTGTGTGAGTTCCCTTCTTTGTCCCATTTGCCTTTCCATGCTAAACTCTTTTGGTGCCCAAATAACCATTTGTATTTGTACCTGTGTCTCAGTGTCTGTTTCTAAAGGAGCCTGGTAACTCCCTAATAATTTTAATTCTAGGAATCAGTATGTAGCAATGTGCCATATTACAACACACAGGATGACAACAGGCTGTAGGAAAAACGCTGTTCCCAAAAGATTACCTTGTCTATTGATATCATAGCTATAGGGTTGGTACTCTCTCAGTATCCACACATACAAAATGTATCTCTACCATTAATTGACATATAACTGTACTCACATCTGTGCCCAAATGTATATGTTCTTGAAAATAATAAATATTATCAGGTGCTTGTGACACAGGTCAGAAAGTACTCAGTATGTAGTAACTGGATTCTCAGAAAAAAATGTTAAAGTTGACTCATTTCCCACAAGGAAATGTGGAGCCTATAGAGGCTAACTAGCTTAGTTCTGTAAGACTGAGTAGAACCGATCCGAGGCTCAGACTCAGGGCTCCCGAAGTGCTCACCAGCGGGAGGATGGCTTTGTAAGCTGAGATACACCATGCAGTAAAATGTTTGTGACTGTTGTAAATAAGACTGACAAAGAGAAGTCCAAGAAATTCCCAAGTGACTAAGTGCCAGGCACAGGATACTGCTCTATCCCCCCAACCCCAAGATACATGTCTATGTGAGTCCCATCATGTACAATAGCTGATCCTTTAGAGAGACCTGTGCCCGTGGTCTGAAGGCACACAACCTTCATACTATAAACCATTTCTTGCCTCTTTAACTCCATACAGCTCTGACACTCACTCCGAAGGCTTCCTTAAAATTTTGAAAGAACAAAGCAGATGGAGCTATAGGTCATGGGGGCAATGACAGGCCCAAAAGAGACATGGCTTCTCAGTGTCAGCTCTCATGTGTGGATTCTCATGGAGGAGATGATAAAAGTAAAAACAGACTATTTAGGCAAGTTAAGAGATCACATGGAAGGGGAGACACTGCTGTAACAAGTTCCATATTCCCAATGCTATGAGTCACAGTTAACACCACCCCATTGATTCTTGGGCAGCTTCCTTATCCCAGGTCTCAGTCTCATCCCAGAGATGCCTCCCACATCCTCACCCCCGTCAGTTGCAGATTTCATTCACCTCAAGACTCAGCTATACCACTCCCGGGCATATACCCTAGAGATGCTCCGCATCCTACAAAGACATTTGCTCAACTATGTTCATAGAAGCTTTATTCTTAATAGCCAGAAACTGGAAACAACCAAGATGTCCCTCAACTGAAGAATGGATAAAGAACCTGTGGTACATCTACACAGTGGAATACTATTCAGCTATTAAAGACCAAGATATCATGAATTTTTCAGGCAAATTGACAGAACTTGAGAATATCATCCTGAGTGAGGTGACCCATTCCCAAACATGCACAGTGTGTACTCACTCACATATAAGTGGATATTAGTCAAGGTAACTTGTTAAACTCCACAGACCCAAAGATGCTAAACAAGTAGGAAGGCCCAAGTGAGGAAACTTGAATCTGACTTTGAAAGGAGAATAAAATAGTCATAAGAGGCAGATGGAGGGAGGGAACTGGGAGGGAAGATGGAGATGGAAGGGGATCGGGTTCAGGATCTGGTGTGGTGAGGGACAGGATAGATGGCTCAATGGTCATGAAGACCTTTGGCATTTTTAATAGTCCAAGGTCATCAGCAGTAAGGGCTAACAACCCCTGCTGTCTTTTTATTCCCAGCTTTTTCCTTGAAGTTGCTCTCTGCGCTCTCTGCAAGGATTTTCTCATTTGTCTTCAAACAAGAGCTGAGTCTTTTGTATGCATTGTTCTTCTGTCTGCTGTGAGATGGAAAGGAGAATGTCGGAAACTCAAGTTAAGCCTATTAGCTTTTTCTTCAGATTCTGCATCGCTTCCCTGACTCCCTCCCTGCTCTCCTCCTACCCCTCTTGTTTACCCTAGCCGCCTTTCTTCTCTCTCCCTCTCTTTTCCCCTTTCTCTTCCCCCCTTTCCCCCTTTCTCTCCACCCTCTTTCCCTCTCCTTTCTCCTTCTCCTCCATTCAGGCCCTCCTTTTTCCCCCTCCCTCCCTTTCTTCCTCTCCTTCATACTGACCCTCCTTTCCTCCCCCTTTTTTCTCTCTCTATCCCTCCCTTCCTTCCTACCTACCTCCTTCCCTCCCTCTCTTTCTCTCCCCCTCTCCTTCATACTCCCATTCTCCCTTCCCCCCTCTCTCATACACTCTCATACTTAAAGCTCAAAAAGAATGAGACTGTTTTCCAAAGAAATATCTTTTAATCCTCATTCTGGCTTTTGTAATTCTCCTTATAATTTAGGCAAATTTATGGAAAACATCAAAAGTGTATGTGGGAAGAGGAGGAAAATAAAGTAATTAAAATTAAATGAGTAATAGCTGGAAACCTTGTGAAATATTGACCACATCATTAACTTTGTCGTGGCCAGCCTGGTTAATCAAACACCCTGTGATACACTTGGTATTGAAATGGTTCTCTTGCTCTAAGCCAGGTCTCTGTTTACAGCCCAGTGGTGAGCTAGAAATAATGGTGAGTAAGGAGATAATTCCCTCCCAGTTCCCAGAAGTCCCAAGGAAGCAGCCTTATCTCAGCTGCCCTCTAAGTTACTGGTAACTGAGAAATAAATAACACTTTCCACTTCTAGGGGTTTATTTGGTCTTTGAGAACTCCAGTAGAAAGAGAAGAATTTTTCTACCAGGGGGCAGTGGCTGAATTACAGCGGTAAATGAAACATGGGTAAGAGGCAAGAATGCTTCTGACTTGGGTGAAGGACACTCCTCTTCAGTGCTGGCCAAGAAATATCTGTTGTCTACCTGTATTGACTTGTTTTATAGCCTCAGACTTTTGGACCTGTGTTTATATCCAAAGATGAAGCCCCCTGTTCCCTCCAGCCGGTCAGGCTGTAGCTGGGAAAAGATGGTGCCTGAAAGGGAAGACAGAGAGGATTCCACCTGGAGATCTTGCTCTCCTTGCTTGGCCTTGCCTCCGACAGCCTCAGTCACCAGAGAGCCTCCTTGGACACTGTACCCATTCTAACTGTTGATGCATTTGGCTTTCTCTACTTCGTGTCTAACCCATGGGCCAAGCTTTATTCCTCCTTCTCCACTTCCTTCCCCTCCTCTTTACTCAATGGCCATGCAGTCATGTCTCATTGGATCTGTGTTTTGTAGGTCGTGTGTCATATTTGATATTAGTCCATTGCACTATTTATTTTCATGTTAATGAATTCCATGGTTTAATCACAAGCCCCCAAGGAGCAGAACTATATCCTTGTGCCTCCATTCCTGTCATCTCATCATCCTTTTTAAAAGATTCATTTATTTATTATAAGTACACTATAGCTGTCATCAGACACACCAGAAGAGGGCATCAGATCTCATTACAGATGGTTGTGAGCCACCATGTGGTTGCTGGGATTTGAACTCATGACCTCTGGAAGAGCAGTCAGTGTTCTTAACTGCTGAGCCATCTCTCCAACCCTCATCTCATCTTCTTTGAGTTGGAGTTCATCAAAGCCTTGAATGAGCATAGATGGATGGGTGGCCATTGTTCTTCATGAGCTTTGTGAGTCTCCCTTGCCTCTAATGCTCTATTTACTGCTTCTCACTGTCATCGACTTCCCTGATTTGGATTTAATCTACCCTGTTAGCAAAAGGCTGTGCAGTCTCTTGTCATTGTCTCCATGTATCATTCTATGCTTTGCAAATGTCTTTTGTGGAAACAATTACAGATTTCAGTCTTTGCCCCTCTCCCAGAAGACAGTCAACAATGCAGACATGGCTTCAGACCCGTTCATATTTGCAGAAGCCAAATAGACTGGTTCTAGAAACCGGGAAGGTGAGCAGTTGAGAACATGAGACCCAAACTCTCTACCTATGTCACAACAAGGAGTCCTTTACCAAACAAGGCATAAAGCAGGTGCTGGCTGCTTCCTAGTTTTAAAAGATACTTGGTCTTCAATTTTTTTCCCTTCAGGGCCTCCGGGAAATACCGAGTTTACAAAGCATGGTGACATTAACAGCCTTGTTTGTTTATTTTTAAATTCAGTGCTTGATATGTTTTCACTGCATACAGTACTGGGTTTATTAAGACAGTCTCTCTCAACTATAACAACTGTTCTCATATTCCCCCAGCCACTTCCCCAGTTCCTCTTTGCAGTTTCTGTTGCCACCATCTCCTGCTTGCTTTCATAAAATACCATTTTGAAGGATTTTATGCACCTATAAAAAATCTATAATCCATAAATAAGAGAATACACTTGATGATAATGTTTCTGAGTCTGGCCTGTTTGCTTTAATGTGATGGTGCATTATCCCACCCACACTCCCAGAGGGGACAATATTTCCAGATATGAGAAATAGCTGAGGAAACATTTTTGATAGATGACTGAAAAATCTAAACAGGCTCTGTGTGTTAGAGTCAACAACCACATGGAAGAACAGACAGCTCCTGCTATTAAGAATCAAACCTGTAAGCATCTCATTTCCCTCACAATGTGCACAACTGCACCTTCTATGGAAAACTTTATGTTCTAGACTCAGGCCAGTCTCGCAAAGTTTCTTATTTATTTCACTTTACAACACTGAAACAAGTATCACAGGATCCTTCCCGTAGGTGAGAAAAGTAAGGCTCAAAAATGTTCGACAATTTACCCAATATGAAGTATTTATCACAGTTCACACAGTATTGGGTATTACTACAGGGCACAGTTCAGTTCTAACCAAAGCTCACAGTGAAAAATCAACTCTTTTCAAGGATCTACTATGTATGTAAGTGACCCACACTTGTCACAGTGGCTTAAAAGGATGACTTTAAACTCATCCAAAGGCATTAAGAAATGTACAACACTTACTTATCTAGAAAAGGGAACTCATGAGACCACACACTGAACTAACCACAAACCAGGGTAATACTAGCTAACCCCAGCCAACACTGACCAAAGCTGCAAAATCAGTCTATTATGTTATCTTATGTCTCTCAGAATTAGTCCATAGCAGCCTGCCCCATGAAGAGTGGATATCAGTGTCAAGATGTGCAGCATGACTCAAACACACGTATCATGATGTTTCCAGCCTCAGGATCATAGCCACTTATGCTAAGGAAATGAAGTTTGGCAAAGCTGACCTTCCTTCAGTGTGCACTGTTCTGCATCAGTTCTGCATGTGGGAATTCCTGCCTCTGGGCACTTGGTTTCCATGTCAGCAAAATCATCTGTTTACCCCAACATAACTTTAAAATCACAGTCTATAGCATTGCTTATGATAACATGTAAGGAGATGCAGGTCTCTTTGCAGATGTGTGATTGCAGTGAGGACAGACACAAATGTGGTCATTCTACTTACCACCCAAATCTTGCCAAGTGTGCTTTGTAAAACACAAAACACTCTTAGCAATAAAACGTTCACAATATAAGTTTTCTTATAAGCCAGTGGTTCTCAGCCTTCCTAATGCTGGGACTCTTCAATACAGCTCCTCATGTTGTGGTGACTCCCAGCCACAAAATTATTCTTAAGCTGTTTTATAACTGTAATATTGTTACTGTTTGGAATCACAATGTAAATTTGTGTGCTTTCTGATGGTCTGAGGCTACCCCTGTGAATGGGTCATACATAGGCTAAGAACCACTGTTAAACTGTAATCTCAACTGACTTCTTTTGGTTGGCCACCTCTAGACTTTCTCGCATTGGCTCTTTGGGATTCATTTGATTTTGATAGCAAGCAGACCTGTCTTACATTAAACATCATCAACGTGAAATATAGTTTATATTTTAGAGATAAAAGTAGAAAACTGTGCCTACAGTGAAGGCACCAAAAATGCTTCAGTCTCAAAGTGAAGCAGATTGAGGAATCTCAGACCGACCTGAGATTGAGGAAAAGCACATTCAAGCAGAAGCCATTCACAGCCAGTCAGCTTTAACCTCTTCTCAGCTCACTGCAGCAATGTGTCTTTGTCCTTCTTGCCTGCTCTTTCTCCTCCTGCTCAGTTCTTATAAACAGACATAGCAATAAATATATCATTCAGCTATTTAGTGTATTTTAGCTTACGTTAGAAATAGAACCTGGACCTGAGCCTTAGTGGGAGGACTGCCTGGACTCATTGAATTGATTCTTAACGTTGAGCATGAAACACAAGTAAGTTCTATATAGAGTGTGTCCTTCTTGGTAATGTTTGTCTTTGCTTTTATTGTCCTGTTTTCAATTTGTTGTCATATCTCACAAATAAATGGGTCATTAGAAAACACCTTTAGCAAGACACGACGTTGGAACTCCGGATATGAATATAACTATAGCCTGCCTCCTACCTTTGGTCATTCAGAATCTACCTGCACAGGTGTTTGTAGTGGTCGACTCACATAGAGACTAGAGAGAGGGAAGCCATGGGGTGAGTGAATGACACCCAGGACAGTCGAAGAAACCTCTGCAGAAGGAAAGCACAGGGAGGCCTCAGCTTTCACTAGGGAAGGCTGGAAAGCAAGCTAGGAAGAGGAAAAACCATCTCCAAGGTGCGTGTCTTCCAGAAAAAAGACAATGCCAGCAATGTCAGGACAGACTGCTTCATACCATTATGTTCTCCCGTGTTCAGTGGCACGCGCAGAGCCAGCACAGTGGTGCTTCCTTCCATAATGACTCGTGACTGAATCACACAGCTCAGTAGCAGAGCATTAATTGTGGGTAGTGGCCCTACTGAGAAAATTTAATCTTATAGTGTAATTCCAGAATTCAAGACATTTAGGTTCTTCATACTTCTTGTAGCAAATGAGGAGACACTAGGAAGATCCAATTGCGGAGCAGGAGGAGACATTAACTCCCAAGGATGCAACAAGTAGGTTACATCCTTGTAGGTTCTTCGGCTGGACCGTAGAAAAGAACCAGTCCACAGGGCTTTGGGAAGCAAGCATTTTAATCCACATGACAGAAGTGAACAGAGGAACCTTAGTTTTTGCTAAGCTATTGTTGAGTATTTAAACCATGCTCATCATAGTGAGAGCTGTGCTATTTGAAAGGCGTCCCCACCTGCCAGGAATATCTACCTCATATCTAGCCTAGTTCTAAAAATTACATTGTTCTAAAAATCTTGTGTGGACTTCTCACACCAATTCCTGGGATAGCAAGTCTCCTATCAGCTAAAATCTAATAATGTTTTAGTAACTGAAAAGTAGTAGAAAAGCAACAGTCTTCATCAGGGGAGAAAAGAATAAAGGACCAAAGCAAATGAATAAAATACAGTAAAACAACACTTTAGAAGATCTTCATGTCCAAGATATATCCTCCCATTTCACATGCCTGACTGGGGCTCCTGTGGCCCCAAACAAGGTTCACATCATTTAATGACAGTATAACGTTGGAGATTGATAGTAGTCTCAGAGTAGAACAGAAATTACTGTTATAAACACAGTAAATTTCAGAGGAGGGAGGATTATCAGACACAGATCACCAGGGCAGCTGCAAGCTGGAGCTGAAATCGGTATGCACTAAGCTGCTGTGGGGTTCATTTATTATCTCAAAGACACCTGAAACTCCGTTTTAACACAGCACACAATGTTCCTGATAAACCTCAGGACATCACTTATTTTCTTGCCACTAAGAAGTAAATATTTCAATGTCTGCAACTTAATGTGCACACTGCAGCATAAACCACCTGGACTGAAGGTGCTGTGTGTGGTGGAGATTCTGAGGACTCATCATTCATGAGCATAGGGCAGTGTCATTTAAGCCATTATGTTTCTGACCAAGTAAGTCATCACAGACCATGTTTACTCCAAAGCACTCCCAAAATATGAAAAAGAATAGAGAGAGAAGGGGGTGAGGAGGAGACAAGGGGAGGGGAAACAGAGGAGTGGAGAGAGAGGAGGGGGAGACAGAGGAGGGGACAGAGGAGAGAAGAGAGAGGAAGGGAGAGAGAGGAGGGGACAAGAGGAGGAGAGACAGAGGAGGGAAGACAGAGTAGGGGAGAGAGAGGAGGGGAAACATAGGAGGAAAGAGAGAGAATGGGGAAACAGAGGAGGGGACAAGGGGAGGAGAGACAGAGGACGGGTGACAGAGGAGGGGAGAGAGAAGAGGGGAGACAGAGGAGGGGAGACAGAGGGGGGACAAGGGAGGGGACAGAGGAGGAGACAGAGGAGGGGAGAGAGAGGAGGAGAGACAGAGGATGGGGAGACAGATGAGGGGGAGACAGAGGAGGGGAGACAGAGGAGGGGACAAGGGAGGGGACAGAGAAGGAGACAGAGGAGGGAAAAGAGAGGAGGAAGAGACAGAGGAGGGGGAGACAGATGAGGAGGAGAGAGAAGAGGGGAAACAGAGGAGGGGACAAGGGGAGGAGAAAGAGGAGGGGAGACAGAGGAGGAGAGAGAGAAGAGGGGAGACAGAGGAGGGGACAGAGGAAGGGAGAGAGAGGAGGGGAGACAGAGGAGGGGACAGAGCAGGGGTCAGAGGAGTGAACAGAAGAGGATGGGAGTTCTTTTACAGGAGAGTTCCTTTCCAAGTCACTCCAGTCTTCTTTGGTCTTGTTGCTATGGAAGGGTTGTGATTGTTGTGTTCTCAGACATCAGGAAGAGATGGGGCTATAGGAAGCATTCTGCCTCCCACCCCCAATCTCTCAAAATTTCCTAACTCAGTTTCTCTACTTGTTTTGAAGAAGGGAGAAAGAACAAATTTATTGGCAGGCATCCTAGCGGGTTCCATTTGTTGTTTAGGCGATTTTTTTTTTTAGGGAATTGAGCTATTCTTGGTAACAATAAAATGAATGTCATTGTCTCAATTTTTCTATATGGAAAAAATTGAATTTAACAGAGTCACTTGTTACTTGGTAAAAGAGGTTTGGGAGAAAGTGCATGGGGCAGTGATATTTCCTGTGAGTTGGATTAGAGCCAGGAAAAACCATGGTTTCACCTTAACATACGTTGACTTTGTTTCTGACATGTGGAACTGAGAGTTTTTACAGGTATCTGTGAGACCGTGACAATTTTTATAGACTTTGATCTTAACAAAAAGTCACAGTAATAGCAACTAAGACACTGTCCATGACAATTATTTGGTCACAGCAATGAGAAACACGGAAGTACATGGGGGTAAATGCTAGCTCGTATGCAGGATATGGACCTGGAAATATGAGAGGAAGTGTGACATGTTGGCCAAACTACAACCTACAATTCAAACACTGTGCAGGATAGATTAGTATGAAATGCTATTTATACTCCTTAGGAACAAAAAAAGAAGGATCACTTCAGACTCAGAGAAGAGCATTTTAGACTTAGTTTTAACACACTTTTATGTTGCTCAGGTTAGCCCATAGCAACTCTGCACGTTACTGGCGATTAAATCCAAGGTCTTGTGCATACTAGGCAGGTACTCTACCAATGGAGCTTCATCCCCAACCCTTAAAATGTCTTATTTAATACACTTTATGATATTAAAAAGAGAAAATCAAAATGCAGAAGGGAGTTAAATTAGTATCCAAGAATCAGTCCCCAAATATCTCAGGATAGATATTAGTTAGATGGAACAAGAAATGCAGGGGTTTTCATCACAATTAAGTCAAATATAATTTGTAGGTGATGTTTGCTATGTTTGATGGCTTACGCAATTTACCTCAATATTCCTCTCTGAAATAATTACTTGAGGAAATGCCTGTTAACAGTGCTATTTAAAGATATTTATATTTGTTCATATTAACATGTCAAACTTCCTAACAGTCACTTTTTATGATCTTTTTTTGGATCACCTCTCTAGCTCAGGAGTCACATGACTGTCTTTCCTCCGGTAGTGGTACCTTGTTGCTACTCTCATTTGAGCAGGTTAAGGAAAATGTGTACTTAGTGGCTCATGGCTTCAAGAAAGAAGCTGCTTCTAGCCAGGAAGCCCTGGGCTGGGGGGGGGGGGGGGCAGCAGGGACATAGACACCTCTTGGTGGTGTACTTACTGGGTTTTCATTTTAGAATGTTCTGTTTTGTTTTACCCTTTTCTTCATTTCTTCGTTTTCTCTTTCCTTTTCAGTGGCTTCTAATAAGTGCAGATTTAATACTTAGTTGTGCACCTCATAGCAACACTTGCCTTCGGTGTACTGTATAGACACTAGGGACGCTCTGTAGGATTCACCTTATTATAATATTTGAATCTCAAATCGTTGAGAGCATGCATTTTCTCATTTTGACATTAAATAATTGGAAAATAGCTAAAACAGTAATTTGTGATTAGACATATTTAAACTGTTTCTTTCACTTAAGAGCCAGTCGGCTTGGCCTTAAGATGGGAATTGTGAGGCAGAGTTCTTCTGCTAGTCCCAGGGTCCATGGGTTCTGTGGAAGACATCATCCACATGTGTACAGCATCCTTTATTAATTTCCTGGTAACTGTAAATTTTATTTTTTCTTTCCTAAATTGTGATTCTGTATTTTGTATTTGCAGCTCTTTGGAGAGGTCATCTGGGTCCTACCCAGTCCTTAAGTTCACTGTATTTTACAATGGGCCCTTCCAACTTCTCCTCTTCAATAACATTGCCAAAATCTTGTCACCTAAGCCAGATGCTATGGACTTCTAAAATTTTCTTCTTCCTGTCCCCTCCAAAGTGATCCCAAGAACTCTGTTTCTGAGTGTCAGCTCCTCTGCTCCATCATCCACCATCATCCCTATCAATCAGCCTTGCTCTGCTTCATCATCCACTATCATCCCTGTCAATCATCCTTGCTCTGCTCCATCATCCACCATTACCCCTGTCAATCATCCTTACTCAGCTCCATCATCTATCATCATTTCTGTCAATCATTCTTTCTCTGCTCCATCATTTACCATTATCCTTGTTAATCAGCCTTGCTCTGCTTCATCATCCACTATCATCCCTGTCAATCATCCTTGCTCTGCTCCATCATCTGCATCATCCTTGTCAATCAGCCTTGTTCTGCTCCATCATCCACCATCATCCCTATCAATCAGCCTTGCTCTGCTCCATCATCTACCATCATTTCTGTCAATCATTCTTTCTCTGCTCCATCATTTACCATCATCCCTGTCAATCAGCCTTGCTCTGATTCAGAATTAACAAAACCATGTCTGGAGATCATGTATTTGCTGTGAATCCTGCTCTTTAAACCTTTCTTCATGGTGGTAGCAGCAATATATTTTAAAACTAAAACTGAGCTGGATGTAGTCCCTCATGCCTGCCAGTAATCCAAGCAACCACTCAGGAAGCTGGGGAGGAGAAAAGATGACCTTCACACAAACTTCCTGGTAATTTATCAATTACCTTAATTATCTTTGCAACTTCATTCCTTTACCACTTTCTAACTCTCATGTGTCCTAAACTCCACCAAACCAGGCAGGCAGCATTCCAAGCTCAGCCATGCATGTCGTTGTTTCTGTGCCTTTGTTTCTCCTCTTCTGCCTACAGGAACACACTCTCCCTGCATGACTAGAATTTTCCTCATTCCATTTTTTTGGGATAAATCCCATGTCCCTCCCCAAATCTATACTGTAGAAAAAAGCATTAGTCTGAGTAATAAAAATGATGACTTAAACTACTGGAACTGTACTTAGAGACCTGGGGACCTGAGGAGGCTCACATAGGGACACTGTGACAAAAGATTCTTCAGATGTCACTAGGTGTTTCAGGGAAGGAGAAGGCCTCGAGGATTCATGTTCAGGTTATAGCTGAGTGCAGTGCTCAGCCAGCTACAGGATATCCAGGTCGGGAAGTCAACCCCAAGTGTCTCCAAATGTGACTTCAAGAAGGTAATTAAAGTTAAATGAGATTTGCGAGGAGGACAAATGTCTGATTGTCGTCCTCATAAGAAACGAGTTTTGGGCACAGCAAGACACTGATGATGGACAAGCACAGAGAGTGAAGAGAAGACATCCCTCCTTCTAAGGATGATCCTCCTTCTAAGGATGACTGTTGACATGTGATGTTAGACTTCAGCCTCCACCGTGGTGGGAAGTGCTCGGCCTGTGGTATTCAGTGATGCAGCCATGCCAGCTCCCAGGGGCGGATCATTCCTTCTCTGTAGCTCAGTGTCCCTAGTTTCCATATTATCATTTACTGTAAATGTTTTTCACCCCCTAGTGCCCTTGTCTGACTCCCTGACTAGGCTGTCAATGTGGAGGAAAATTTCTGAAGCCTTGAGCAGTAAGAAATTCAGTGTTGGGGTCCCTCTCACTGTCTACCTCACCTGAGCATATGCCCTGGGTACCAGACAGGACTGATTTGACACTTGGTGGCCATGTCATAGTCTCTGGCCTGCCTCTGTAAAGCTTTTCCTCCCACAATTCTGTGCACTTCTTGAGTCACAGAGGTGAGCTCAGCTTCCTAGCATTGAGTTCTTCTTTCTAGTGACGGTGGTGTTGTAGTTGCTACTTCTTGGTGTCCTGTGATTCTGTTATCAGGGTAGAAGGTGTAAAGGGGCATACCCTAGGCCAGACCTTCCACACCTACAGCTTGCTTTTCCTCCAAGCTCTGTGCTACATTTGAGCTGTTTGATAATAAAATTCTATTCCATGAAATTTGAATTGAAAGCCAGAGAAGCTGATGCTGATTTCTTCTGTATAGTTGAAACCACTCCAGGATTGTGGGGCAGTTCTGAGCATTTGAGAAGTAGCAGCACCAGACAGAAAGGAGACATACCCACTGCAAAGAAAGTGTAGAGAAAAGACTGAATAGGGAGGGTAGAAAAAGAAGGGGGGCTCACTATTGTTCCTAGGCACCACACTTCCTACTCTCAGATTCCACTGGATTCTTGGAACAATTTCACTTTGCTTTAAGCTACTTCAATGGATTCCCATTACTGGCTTAAGTCCATTGTTTGGTGTAGCTGACATCTTAGACTTTAAACACCTGATGAATTTTCCCAGGAGTCTGATAACCACATTTCAGATGTTCCTTTTAAGTCACTTTACTCTGAACCACAAGGTTCACCAGGACCAATGCTAGAGTAAGGGATCAGTTTACAAAGGAATTTGTGGCCCAGGCTGAACCAATATTTTATCAGTAACATTTGGAGGAAGTACTGAAGAACTGTATCGAGTGGAAGTTCTGAAACTGCTTCAGTGGCTAGAGTGACAGCCTGAAACAGGACTTACTTGACTTCTTCTTACCTGTGTCATTCCATGTTCAATTTACAGAACTGGAGCTGGAAAACATGACGGTGCCCTTTGACTTAGAGGGACTGGTAACAATGAAGACTCCTGTTCCTCAAAATGCATGCCCACGAATTCCTCTCATACCATGTCTACGGGCCATTTGCAGCCTTGCAAGAAGCTGCATATGATGGGGTTTCTTTCTCTTTCCTCTAGAATAGTGGGCTATGATTTCTATTACAGATTCCCATAATCAGTGCAAGCTGTGTCTCTGCCTTTCAGATGTGTGTCTGAGAACACTAGAAGAGAGGAACTCACAGGATATGGGACAGTGGGGGAGTCACAGGCCATAGCCTTATAGGATGTGAACTGGCGCAGGTTTTAAACAACACAGCTTTGCATTCTCAAATGCTATCGTGGTAACAGCAAGCAGGTCTTGCTATGCACTGCCACAATATCTGCCAAGAAAAATTCATAAGAAAAAAAATTCCTAACAGAAAGATATCTTTCCCATTTGTGGATGACTATTCGTGGAAACATGTTTTGAAAAAAAGGGGCTTAGTACTCTTTGAAATCCCATCCCGTAATACATGTGTAAAGTGTTTCTCTTGCTTTAGAAGGAATTTGTTGTATAGACTATTAGGATTCTTCAGGTATTAACTGAAAATTTCTCAGAAGCTACAGAGCAACTAAATATTAAATTAAGATGGAGGTGGAGAAGGCTGTAAAGATGTCTCTTCTCTTAGAAGTCCTTTCTGCTCTTCCTGAGGACCCTACTTCAATTCCCAGCATCCAGCACCCAGCATCCAGCATCCAGCATCCAGCACTCAGCACCCCAGCACCCAGCACTCAGCACCCCAGCACTCAGCACCCAGCACCCAGCACTCAGCACCCCAGCACCTATGTCTGGTGGCTTAGTACTATCTACAGCTCTAGTGAATCAGATACTTTTTTCTGTTTGTTGAGGGGACACTACACATGTTTACCTACTTGAAACTACAGACACAGACACACACACACACACACACACACACACACACACACACACACACACACATTAAAATATCCTGGGGCTGGAGAAATGGGTGAGAGGTTAAGAGAACTGGCTGCTCTTCCAGAGCTGGGTTCAGTTCACCCAAGGGCTGGTTCACAGCCTTCTATAACTCCAGTTCCTGGGGGTTTGATTCCCTCTTCTGATCTCCATGGATACTACACACATATAGTGTGCACATGTATATGCAGATTAAACCTTCACGTGCACAAAATTAAAAAAAATAAACCTTTAAAACATAAATCTTTTCTTTTTAAATGTGGAGGTGTGTTCAGTAATGTAGAGATTTTTAAATATATGGTGAACACTGGGGCACGTTTCTAGAAGAGACTTTAAGAAAGACCTCCAGTTAGCTCATATTTCCATTGAGGCAGCATCCAAACTGAAGTAAAAGAAATGAGGAATCTTGGGATGATGTTGATATGTGCCTTTCCCAGGGAAGATTCCTGAGATCTCTCATTCACAGGCAGATGTCTTTACTGGACTCTTTCCCTTCAAGACCCACACTACATGGGCAGAGCTCTGGGCATGTGTTCTATGTGGAGCTGAGTCTCCACATCCACATACATTACTTTGACACCAGACAGTTGCTCAGCTTCCTCCTTGTTTGCAATGTACATATCTATACCTAGGAAGTTCTTGAGACAGCCCGTTTGGAACTCTTTTTATCCTAACCTGAAAAAAACAAACAAACATTATGTATGCTTAGCTTACAAATGAGTAGATACAGAAGGAGCAGCAGGCAGACCAGGCAGCTTAGTTCCAGAGATTATGTTCCTTGTCCTTACACAGTCTGTCATTAAACTACAATGGATAGTTGGATACATGTGCTTCCTCTTCTCTATGGGTCACTTATCTGAAATAGTTCATGTAAAGTATCTTACAGTGGAATAGGCAAAGGCATCCATTGTGGGCCCTAAGATTGGCTATTGAGTATGTGCTCCTGGGTGGGCAAGTTTTGCTTGCCAACAAAACCTTCTAAGGCTCTGTTTACACACCTGGGCTTCTGTTATCATTTTCCCCCTTGATTTTCCCAGACCTACCCCTAGCTTTTTGGCTGGAGTCCTGATTGTCCCCAGGACTTCGGTGTGATGGTCACATGTCTTGTTTTTCCAGACTTGCTGTACTTTATTGATTTTCAGAGTGGTTTTCCCTGTGTCCTTGAGAGGTCCTTCACTCAAATATAGCAGACCGAGATATGATTTTAGTAGTCTTCTAAGGGCTGTCCTGGGCACTCCAACTCTTTTCTGTTTTATTCTAGTACTCAGCTGGGCTCTGCTAATGTTTCCATACCATGGGAGACAGTTGCAGTCATAACAGAAGCCACAGGACTGCACAGCCCAATAGAACAGCACAGTTGTGGCTAGAGCTTCGTGCTTGGATTGAAACATTTTCTCAGAGTCACGTCAAATGCATTTCCAGTTTATCTGTGGAGCTGATCTATTATGTGGAATGAAGGATGGAGAGAAAAGTTCTCCATGTGGAGTAACTGCACACATGCACACACACACACACACACACACACACACACACACACACACCAACATACACGGATAGAAATACAGAAGACTGAATTCTTGCAAAATCCTGAGAACAGCCTCAGTCCCCAGGGTTCAGCAGTCTTCCCTTTTGAAGTGTTTCATAATGTCCTATGTACAAAGTAGACCCGCCACCACCTTTTGCCCCAAATTATTTCCTGATGTTAAATTATATGAATAGCTAACCAATATTAAACAAAAACCTATATGTCTATGTTGTCCAAAAGGATTACGTGCCTCCTCTTGAAATGTCCTGTAAAACCAGAGTTGAGACACTAAGGGGATGGAAAGACTGTCCCAGATCATGACAGGAGATGCCACTACTGGTGACTGAGGGCTGATCTGAGGGGATCATGCAGTGGATGTATGGTGATGACCATGGTGAATGTGGCAGAGCTGAAGAACTGCCAAGAGTGTTGATCCTGAGCTTGTCAAAGAGTTTTGCTGAGACTGGCACACTGTAATCTGAGTGGGTTGGATTTGAGTCAGCTTGTCAATACTTTCTCTTACTGTTTAAGGTGACTAGAAAATAAATCTATAAGTTGAAGAAGCTGCTGATAAAAAAATTCAGAAAAATCAGAAATGCAATTAAAATTCTGGTAAATTAAGCTTGTAACAAAAGGTGAACATTTAATTCTTTTACACACATCAGAATCAACTCAGTAGTAGTGTCTTTATTTACAAAGAGAAAAATTAATATACAGCATAAAGCATTAGGAAGTACCAGGTGTTATGTCTAGAAGGTGAGCCATATGTATGAAACTTATATGTTTTAGCTCTCTGTGGAACAGATGCCAGCTTGTGGTCTTGTGTGTTTGGTTTTCTTTCATGCATTAAGTTTGATTTTGTTGGAAAGCCGTGATAGCCAGTGTAGCATCTGCTTCGCTTTAAGGGTGTGACAATTCTGCTTAATGAGTTTATGGAAAGAAGCTTGAAAGTTGGAAGGGTGAGTAGTGTAATATGTGCTCTAGCTAAACTTTCCCTTTGTCACCCACTTTATTCTGGAGTCAGCCTCTTCAGATAGAGAACAAGTGTTCAGTTGAAAAGAAACCATCACAGTTCTATATGAGCTTCATCTTAAGGACATCACTGCTGGGGCAGCAGTTTCTATGACAACACACTCCCCATCTTTGCAACTAAAGGTCAACATGGGTTTTATAGAATTTTAGAAATAAGTATTTTGTCAAGTGCAAAATTTGGAGTCAGAATATGCTACATCCAACACCCAAGATTAGCTACTTGGTTTAAGAACCCACAGACTTTTTTTATAGGAAGGGTCACCAGATTACCTAAGCACTCCAGATACATTTTCTCTATACAATATAAGTCAAAATACCCCTATACTTCTTCCAGTTGAGGCTTCAACACTATGCTGTATCTGGACATTTTCCCCCTGCCTAGAGCAGATGTCTTGGCAATTCTGAACCCACGCTGCCACCACTCCAGGCCTGAACTGGGTCGTAAGTAACCAACTTGTTTTTGCAACTTTGCTAAAAATATGCTCAGATCTGCCCCTGTTTAAAACAGCCCTGGTTGCTAATGAGCTGCCCTTTGCTGGGTCACTAGCCCTAAGGTAAGTGGGCTTGGAGTTGCAGACAGGGACATGGAACCTCCTTGTGTGAGTGTACTCATCGTCTTTATTTTGTGTTTCTGATGACATTCTGGTGTGGGTTCACACTGCTTAGAACGTTGCATTTTTTCTTTTCTTCCTTCTCTATTGGCAGAGACTTCCTCTCAAGTTTGCGGGGGATGGTGGGTAGGATGGTGGATAGGATGGTGGGTAGGATGGGGGGGATGCTGCTAAACTACACTGGAGTCTCTCCCTTGCCATGTGAGGACATCTACCAAGATCTGAAGCTCTTTTGTGTGGTCTTAGCCTGTCCACCCAGTCCCAGCACATGCTCATGTAGGACCTGAGGACCTACACCATTTGAAAACAGGAAGATTTCAGTTTTGTGGTATATGTTATGGTCTCTGCCTCTTGTCACCTGGTCTTAACAGGCACAGGCTCCTTCACATTTAGGATAAGAAGGACTCACAGATTTCCAGATGAGAAAATGCTACATTGACAAAAAGTGAGAATTCTGGTTGGGTTTAAGTGGCCATGGTGGTCCTTGTGCCTCCCTTACCCTCTGAGCTGAGTCTTCCAGCAAAACAGTGTCAGGATACTCAACTATGTAGTTATTTTGAAGCAGGCTCTAGAAAAGATTTAAGAAACAGAAATGTGTTGCATTTGCTCCAAGTGCCATGAGAAGCTGACAGGGAGTTTGGGGAGCCATAAGGGGAGAGAGTACTATTGCCATGTGTCTGAGGAGCTCCTGGTAGGTGACAGAGCGTTAGCTGATCTTCACATTGGTCCCTGCAGCCATCTTCAGCTCAAAGCTTTTAAGTTACACTCTTCATAGAGAATATGTGAAAAAGTTCAGACCCAAAGCTAGTACCTCTGGTGTCAATCTAATTATTCCTTCTCCCCTTACTATTGAATTTTTTTGTGTCTAGACAAGAAAATTCAATATTGTCTAGGCAATATCTCACTCCCGGACAGTGAAGACAGTTCTTGTTAGTCATGTAGTAGGAAAGTGTTATTCTGTTTTCTATATTTATCCAATGACTGAAAAAAAAAGGAATGAAAAGAAGGAAGAAAATAAACTATAAATAACCTTTTTAAATGATGTGAAGGTGGTGGTGTACAGAGAGATCTATATTCTAGCCAAAAATACCCTTACCTATGCCTACAGGACAGAAGAGATAGAAATGGAAAAGTCTGTTGGAAATAACATGTCTATAAGAAATTATCAGAGTGTTCTTATGACTGATGCAATTCCTAATAGCCTTAAGTCAGGAAGTAAAGTAGCATTGAGACTAAATAAAAGTTGGTAAGTTCTAAATATTAGTGACATCTTAAAAGTTACATTCAGAACAGGACTTAGGCTGGGGCATGGGAGTGAAGCCCTGTGATTTCAGTACCCAGGGGCTGGGTCAGAGAATCCTGAGTTTATGGCTTGAGCTACATAGTGAGAGCCTGTTTCAAAACATAAAGACAGATAGACAAATAGAATTTGAGGTCAGGCAAGTAGATTTTAATTCTAATTTAATCATGTACAGCTACTAACCTTGGGAGAGTAAATGGACCTCCCAATGAAAAAACAGACCCTAAAATGGAAGTTTTCGGTAGTAATATAGAAAGGTGACAACCAGAGAAAGGGTGGACAGGAAGTAGCTGTTCAAAAGTTCCACACCATGTGACACTAGAGTCCCTGATTTCTATTTCCAATAGGAACACAGAACAGAGACAAAGAAGGAGAGAAGGGAATGGAAAGGAAAAGGAGAGGAGATGGGAGGGAACCATCTCCAACAACTCATGTGCAGAGGATCTTGACTGGGTCTTGTTATTTGTAGCATGTGCAGCCTCTGCACATTTTGGGGAAGGCCATTTTGAAGAATCTATTTGCTCATCTTTTACTTCTCAGCGTGTGGTGCTGGAAAGTGAGCACAGGGTCTTGCACATGCTGGATGAGTTCTCTGCCACTGACTAAGAGCTGCAGCCCCAACTATGCTCAGCCTGGTATCAGATTATTGGCAACTGGCACTGGGCAAACACCATGGTAACTGGGAATAGAGCAGGGCATGTAGATACAGAAAGAACTTTACAAATATGCCCAAGGAATCATTATTTTTCCAAAAGCACTTGCACCCACACTTAGAACACAGTGCGTGTCTTTCTAACAATGATTTCCCCTCTAAAAGTGGGAGCAGAGTTTGTAAACATGGTGTTGAAATGGAGAACAACAGAGGGATAGGCGGCCACAAACTACACATCACGTAAGCTCAGCAGTATGTCCGCTAGAGACATACTGTGTGGCTCTCAGTAGCTCTGAGAAGCCACCAAGGCCCCAGGAGGAATTAATTTTGGAGTCTGGAGGGGCTGAGAGGGACAGATGATCAAACTCAAAAAGACTCTGATCTGTGATTGCAGTTCAGTTGTGAAGAAGCGCAGAATTGTTGGTTATAACCTTAACAAGCTAGAGCAAAGAAGACAATAATGGAGCTCTCCAGCCTCTGCACCCAGGAACGGCCATGGACTCAGAGCCCTGTATAAAAGGTCATACAAATCTTTAGTTGTCTTCCTTGAAGTATGTAACATCAGCTTCCCTTCACACTTCAACCTCTACACAAGTAAATAGCTCTGATTTGGAACCTATCAGGAATAAATCTGACATTTAAAGCTGTGAGGTCAACTTGAGTTTAAAACTTAACTCAAAGAATTTTTAGAAATCCCTGTGTTCCCAACTGTTAGTTTAATTTGGTCATTTAAAATTTGACATAAGGGGGCTGGAGAGATGGCTCATTGGTTAAGAGCAGTGACTGCTCTTCCAGAGGTCCTGAGTTCAAATCCCAGCAACTATGTGGTGGCTCACAACCATCCACAATAGGATCCAATGCCCTCTTCCATTTGGGGACAGATACAGTGTACATATATACATTAAATAAATAAAATTTGACATAAATAACACAAACACCTTTTCTACAACACACTTATGAAATGTGTACTACTTATTTTTATGGGGTAATATTCCAGGTATTTTGGAATCAGATACATGATTACAATTGAATTGTCTATCTTAATTGCAGCCCAGGCTGCCATAGAATGCTAGAGTTTTTATTCTATTCCTACATTCACTATATCCTACAAGCAATCTTCATGGCAGGCTTTGTGAACCGTTGTCCCTTCAGTGATGAGCTTCATTCTTCCTCCGTGAATGCTGAAGAAGTGTAAGGCATATACACGAATCAGATATAGAAGGTCCTAATCCAGGAGACCTCTGAGCAGAGACACTGTGAGATGTGAAGGCACAGTGTGATGTTCCTGCATGCCAAGAACTTTACAGGGTGTTACTGAGGCTGGAACAGGTCACAAAACATACTTTTTCTCATGGCCGATGGTAAGAGCTAAATGTGCCAGAGCCTTGGTCTTAGGCTTTTAATCCCCAACACTCTGGGGCTAAGTTGTCTCTGTTTAAGCTATCCTTGTGAGACATACCACAGAGCATCATTCACCATTTCTGGACAACACTATCACTGTACTAGACTACAAAACAGACTGGTGTCAATCAGGAAAATGTTAGAAGCTAAAGGAAGCTTATGGGGATTCAATGTGATATCACCAAACCTATCACTTACCCACGTCTCTCAGAGCTGGTTAGAGAATTCTGGCTACTCTTGAGGTTGTGAGTCAGTTTGATATGGAGTCTGAAATTTTGCATTTTATCAAATGAATTCTTCCCAGGTGATTCTTCCTATTGGGATCTACCTTTCTCTTTCTTTCTGAGAGACTGGGACGAATCTGTTTCTAATGGAAGCCCAGTCTCCTGAGACAAGCACAACTGCTTTCTGTTGCCTGGCTCTGACGGCAGGCTTGTCAAACTTTCCTGATTCCCTGGCCTCATACTGCAGAAGCAGCCTAGTGGATATTTGCTTTATTCGTTTTCATTCACACTGGTTTGTGATGGTGCAAGAGGACAGTAGCAGTCTTCAGGAAGTCACCACAGAACAAATTATGTCCAATACACTACACAGGACACATGAGACATATGTCACACATAGTAACTTACATATGTGTAATACATTATAAGGAGCCATACACACAATGCATGCAATATCTTATACAAGTATCTAACACCTATGCAGTACATAATATATTGCAAAGAATCCACTGCATACATGTGAAAAAGAGCAAGAATGCATGCCTACACATCCAATTAGCATATTAATGTTGCACAGTTTTGTGTGTTTAACCCTAAGATTTATGGTTAATCAGGACAGCAACTCAGTGGAACTTGTTTTATTTGGAGGATTAGCCCTTGTTGTAATCTTGTTACATAGGGATGAGAGTGTTTGCTAGTGAGACCTCTGGGCCTATAAAGAGATAAACTATCTTTACTTTTAATATCCACTACAACAGGTGGCACACCAACATGTTAGATATGTTTCCACTAAAAGGTTTACAGCTATCAGCCTGAGAGTTAGTTAAAAGGTGTTTATTTTCCGAGTAAGAGTGGGGCAGCGCCATTTTGAGTCACGTGCTTCAAGTGCAGGAACCTTAAGGCAACAGCCTTTGCTGACAGGCTGTAGTGTCCTGTGCCTAAAAAGGCAGGTGACCCAGGTACACACAGATAGAGAGAGAAAGAGAGAGAGAGAGAAAAAGAGATATTAGTAACTATTTGATTCCTTAAAAATTGTTTTTAAAAACTAAAAAGATTATTTGTTTGTTTTAAGATGGTATAAAGAATTGAGAAACAAGTCAAGTTTGGTTTTCTAGTCAGAAGAATAGAGTATAGAATTTATCCAAATCACATGGGAATTTTCACTGTCTGAACTAACATAAATTCTGTACACCAGAGGAGTGAATACAGATGAATATTAGGTTAGATATTAGTAATGAAGATCTGATTCTCCAGACTGAGAGAAAGGCAGGTCAAAATACTTTGGGCTAAGGTCCTAGATTTACAGAATTGTTTAATAAATGTATGAAAAGTTGGTTCAGAATTAGACAGAAAAAATTAGTCACTGACTCCAAGATAGTGATGAATTTTGTAGGTTAAAGGTGTCTCCTTGATAGAGATCTGTGCACCACAGAGGGTGGATAGAGACATATATTAGAGAAGTTATGAATAATTAAAGATCTGGTGCCCAGATTGAGAAGTAGACAGGTCAAAATACATAAGCTAAGGTCTTGGTTTTAAAAATTGCTTACTTATTGATTTGTAAGTGATAGTAGTTTGTTTTGTGAATGTAGGAAAAGCTTTTAAAAAAGGCTCATATCAAGTACTTTGAAATAAGTTTAAACAAAGACTTAATTGCTGTCATGCTTAACTGGTATCTAGTGCATTGCACACACACTTCCTAGATATCAAGACAATAACCTTATGGAAAATACTGTTTTCAGTTCCTAGATGGGTTCATTTTAGACCCACGGGACATGCGGAAATTTTCTCAAGGGCACAGGGAGTATTCATAGTGTATCAAGAGTCAAATCCAACTTTGCATCAAAGACCATGGGACTGCTACATCACCTGGTCCGATCAGTGGATTACCACTGCAGTGAATCTTAGTGGTGAGACTTGTGGAGAACAGAGCTCTCTCTTGCTACAAAGAAACAGTTCGATACCCACAGAAGTGGGCATTCTTCTGATGATGGTCTTTTTACCCTGTGCTCAGTAATGGCCACTGAACATAAATCTGAGAAGGAACCACCAGATCCAAAATAAAGCAGTGGAGTTGATAGCTGATTCACGGGAGGCATCGTGTAGTTAAGGGTGGATGGACTGAGAGGAAATCCTGCTACAGGACAAACTACACATCGCAGGAAAGTGTGATGTGGCAGTGCTGAAGCAGATACTGAATATCTGCTGAACTAAGGGCTGAACAGGGGAAAGGACGAGAGTCAGAAGGTGGGAGAAGGGAGAACAGGTTGTCGGATTCACAAGCACATGGAAGCTATTAAATAACGCAAATATCTTTTCAAACTCCACTGTTTAACACAGACAAAATCATTTTATTTCACAAAAAAGTCACAGACTTGGATATAGAATAACTGTCACTCAGTAATCCCCCCCCCCTTTGATTGTGCTGCCTGAGCACAAATTATGAAAAATCTTAAGTAGATAGTAGTTAAAAAATAACATTGAACTGGAACAAAAATTAGCTGGTTTTCTTTAAACAGCTCTAACTGAACATTTAGTCACCTAACTTTGGAACTATCAGTGACACCTGGAATGTGTCTTTAGCTAAACTTCTCCCTTTAAAAACAGAGAAACAATGGCATGATTCCTGAGTTACCGAGGGGCCAGTAACTAGAATTAAGTTAGAAACCTTTTTCCCAGTCTCGCTGAGGACACAACTCTGTGGTGCCCTATACCTGCTTGGCACAAAACACCCTTTGCACATGCTCTCCTGCCTTCTCACGCAGGCTTTTGTGTCTTGTTCAGCTCATGACTTATTAAATGGACATTTGCTCTCAACACATTGATGGTTCGCTGTTAAAAAGTTGTGCTGCTTTTTTAGATCTATGTAGTAGACACAGACTGTCAAACATACAATGGCATCCATGTCCACAAAGGTTCTGGAAGCTGGAGATGGAGACACTTCTGCACCGAGTCTCTGTGCTTCTCTATGCAGTCTTGCCCTCCTCAGATGCAGAGTCTCGATCCTTCACGGGAACCATCTAATGGCCCGACTTTCATGTTATCATAAGAGATCTTGTCTCAGTGGGTTTAATGGCAAGGAAAACTTAAAATATGAGGCCAAAAGAAGATACAATCTAAAATGGTTCAGTTATCCTTCCGAGGGGAAGAAATTCTCAGACCCAGGGAAGCCAGTACTGTAGTGAAAGTCGGCTTCAGGTTGTTCATCATCTGTTAACACAGAGAAAGGACTGTAAGTATAGTAGGGATGATTGTTAATATGTTTGTGTGTGAAGTAAAAGTAGCACATACATAAAGAATCCATATGTCATGTACAGGCAAAACACGTGTGTAGAAATGAGGTATGTTTTATAAATAAGGTCTATTAAAGGTACATCAAATACAGGTTAGCACACAAGTCCCAATAAGTATATAAATGTGCTTTTAAAAGCAGGAAGGGTGTCATCGAACACCCCATAAAATGCAGCTTTCCATCAATCGGTCAAAGACTTGCCAGTGCTCCTTAGAGTAAAGCAACTCAGAATCTCACTGAGGATTTCAGATCTCTTTTTAGAAGGCATTTTGACTGCATGTGGCTTTCAAGAGCATTATAGTTTACACTTTGCACACTCTTTGGAAGAAAGTGCAAGCATAAGAAGAAGCAACCTCGTAGCTGAGTGTGATACCTAGAATTCTAGCCCTCAGGAGGCTGAGAGAAGAGAATCAGGAGTTCAAGGCAACCTTCGGCTCCCTAGAGTTTGAGGTTGGCCAGGATTGCAAAAGACCCTGTCAAACTAACTAACTAACGAACTAACTAATGAACTAATGAACTAACTAACTAACTAACTAAAACAATAACAACAAATCACACCAAATAAACAAAACAGCAACTACAAACCCCTTCACATTCTGTCTTGCAATTACAGTGTAGATACTTGCCTTGGTACCCAGGGTGATTGCAGATCCTGGTTGAGTGAACTGCTATGTGCTCCTTGATAAACTCTTGGGTACACAGTATATTAACTTTCTAAAATATTTGCCAATAGTCTTAGAGGTGCATATTTTACATGAAGAAAAAAGAACACTATTTTTTCAAATCACATGTAATAAATGCCTTAAAATGCATGTAATAAATGTACCAGACAGACTTTTTAGAATGTACAGAGGGAGGCTGGAGAGATAGCTCAGCAGTTAAGAACACTTCTTGCAATCCAGAAGATCTGGACTTAGTCAATTCCCAACTCTGTTATTGGGCACCTCACAATCACCTGTAACTACAGCTCCAGGAGCTTTTGCCTTCCACTGACTTCTGCAGGCACCTGTACTCACACACACACACACACACACACACACACACACAGAGAGAGAGAGAGAGAGAGAGAGAGAGAGAGAGAGAGAGAGAGAGAGGGAGAGAGAGAGAGATGCATATACACATACTCACACACAAATAGGAACACATATGCACTCACACAAACATGCACACTCATGTACACACATATGCATGCATATATACAAGCATGCACATATATCTGTACATACACTCACACAGACCACACAGACATCTGCATCAGGATTATAACTGACAAATTATTTTTAATAACCTTACAGATACACTCACATAGACACATGTGTAGACATAAACACACTAAAAAAAAAAAAAAAAGGAATGATTTTTTTAAAAAAACCTTAGGGTGAAACTAACAATAAGAAGAAAATGGAAATAAGTGTCCCTCTCTCTTCCCTTCATGCTCTGTGATAATGCAGAGCAATGATGTGCCCAGGATACAACGATGTGCCTAGAATAACACATTTAATCTCACAGATGCTAAATAAAGGATGTGGAGTATAAATGTCACTTGTGTAAAAATTATATTGGTTTCATGACATTTAGAAATATTTAGTTTAGTTTGTGTGTGTGCATATGTATATGTAGAGTGTGTATTTTTGCTCTTGTGCACACACATAAGTATGGTGCCCTTAGAGTTCAGAAGAGGGAGTCAGATCCCTGAAGCTAGAATTACAGGCAGTTACAGTAAGTCCTCTAACATGAGTGCTGAGAACTGAAGCCAGGTTCAGTATAAGAGGTGTCAATGTTCTGACCACTGAGCTATCCCTAGAGCTCCAGTCTTTTCATTTTTAAGCTTTTCCAGAGTTCACCAGCATATTTTTGCTGGTCTAGTTTCCAACTTCATAGAAAAACATATTCAGTTTCTCTCCCCCTCCCCCCCCCCAAAAAAAAAAAAAAAAAAAAAAAAACCTGAAGGGTTTCTCTATCATCACAACCAGGAGGTGATAAATGGCAGGCATTAAACTCTTGAACAATCACATTCATAGTAACACTGTGTACTAAGAAGAGGTATTTCCAGAAGATGAAATAAAACTTTCTACTTACACCAGCTTTCTCCTTACTTAATAAAGCAAATGTGCTGTCATTAAAAACAATAAAACCTCTTCCTTCTCATCCTCTCATCTGGATATAGGCTACAGACCAAAATCAAGCTGGCTGACTTCATTCAGTCTACCTGTGGCTCGGGAGTGCCTAACAGACATGGTGAAGACAGTGCTAGGGAAGAAATGATGCTCTAAATTCAAGAGACATTTCAGTCTTCATTGTGCTCTGCTTTCCAGAGCACTCATTCTGCAAAAGACAGAATTCATACAAATCAAATCAGATCCAAAGAGGAACTGAGAGTGAGCTGGCCATGTGGGAAAACATTGGGTTCTGGTGTCTAATTAAGACACTGACTCAGTCATAAGACACTTGTTATGCATCTTATTATGAATACTCAGTGACACGGTAGAGGAATTGATTTATCATGAGACCAAGCTGGAACCACTCTCAGCTGGCCCTCATGAAAAGGAAATGTCTGAAGAGTTTTATTTTTCTGGATTAAGGTGAGTGTGATAACATCCAGGTGTGTGTGAAAGAGTGTGCATGTGGGCATGCATGAGCGTGTGTGGTGGGGGTGGGGGCAGTGGACAATTGTGAGTGCTGGTCCTCAAGTAATTTCCACTTTTTCATTAAGACAGTGTCTTCCATTGGAGGCTTGACCCTGAAACTTGATTATGTTGGCCAGGCTAGCTCAGGCTATCCCCCTCTCTTTTTTCCATCACTGAGATTATAGGTGCATATCACAACCATCATTTAATGGGTTGTACAGGTTGAACAAAGGTCCTCATGCTTGAGGAAAGCACCAACAGGCTGAGCCATCTCCCCAGTCCTTGCTACACATTTTAATTCTCAGAGATATTTCCGTCTTGGTAGCATTACTGAGACCTGAGCAGGGGACTAGGAAGCCTCTCTGTCAAGCAGACAGCCTTTCCATCTCACCTTTCTAGCTGGTCACTCCACATCAGGGCTGAGGAGCCTGGGCAGGGCAAGGAGGTGGAACTGGAAGCATAGTTGGTGTGGTTCCTGATCTGTGAACAGACAGAGGTATCAGGACAGAGCTACTGACTTCAGCTCTCTTCATCAGATTATATTCCCTCAACAATGCTGGAAGAACCCCAAAGCTCATACTTGGATACACACTGTTCATGAGAAAAGAAGAAAAATGCTTTAAATTATCTTTCCAAGACCATCACACTCCTACTGTCATACGAAAACTTGAGACTCAGATTCTACTTCTCCCATTCAATGCTCACATCTGAAAAGACTTCTAAATCTACACAGTTGAATCAAAACACATGCAATACAATGGTCTAAAGACTGTTCCTTGCAGCTCATGGTTTCTCATCACTTCTGCTTACTTTTAGGAAAAGACCAGAATTCTTAACTAGACACCAACAAACCCTGTTTGATTTAGCCTCTCACTGAAAGACTAGCCTCATATTAAACATCCCCCTGCTCTGGTATCCTTAGCTTCCACTAGCTGTTCTTGAGTGGTACTAACTGAGTCATCCTCTTTCCTCTCAGGGTCTTTGCACCTATTGAGTCATCTTTGCCCCCATTAGCTGGCTAGCTCCTACTCATCCTATAGATCTCAGCTTGAAAACTTGCTTCCTCATAGCACCATGCTGGACTTTTCCATTACTTAATTTTTGCAGTTAGTGTCTTCAGGAATTTGCTGCTGGACACCAATGGCCTTTATGAGTATTTGTTTGGTACTGTCTAAGGGTGAAAGTTTACACAGGAGGGGACAATCTGCTTTTATTTGCTGCTATGTCTATGACCTTCAGGTTATGACAGTAAGGGTTTATGACATAGATGATGCTGCTGAATTGATCCCAAGTACTTATCCTCAATAGCAGTACCAAAGTGCAGCCTGATTCATTGGGTGTTGCTGAGAAACTAAGAAAAGACTTCTGCTAAAAACATATTTCTCTTTAATTTTTTTTACCAGGAAAAGAAGAATGAAATATGAAATTGTTTAGGGTAGAAGGAATGGTAGATGGAAACATTCCTCTTATGCCTACCCTATGCCCATGGTACCAGACTCTTGATTTTGATATCATTTTGGGTTTAACTCCTCAAGTGTCTCCTGCAGCACCTCCGAAATGGTATAGGAATCTGAATGGACCTCTCAGGCTTTATGCTGTCCAAGGCCTTCCTAGACCAAAGCCCTTCCTCTGGCTTCTAGGATGGCCAAGTGTTTCCACACCACCAAATGGAATCTTCCCAGTTCTCTCTGAGTACAAGAGCCCAAGGTTTTTAGTTCAAAGTGTATCTTACTGCTTATCTGAAAGTGGTATTTCTAGACATTTTTCTGGTAGAGTTTTATGGATGTCTTATATACAATATATCATTTGCAAACATGGAAGAAACTGTAACTCATGAAGACATATCAAGGGCAGTTTTTAAGAATCCAGGTGGAATACTGAATGTTATCTACCCAAGGTCAGCTTCTTTGTGGTGACTGTGTTGACATCCCAGTCACTTACTGACACCTTAAAACAGCCAGTACTAAATCTTCTCTATGGGTGTCCTGTGAGCCCTGCGGTTGTTGGAGGGTTAACTGAGGGTGAGTGACACCTATATTGACACTGCCTCTGTCTATGAGGTGCCGTAGTTAGAGGGCTCTGTCTGCGTGCTCATCAGTTAACTGATTTATTCCATCCACTTGCCTATTCCTGGCACCTCAGGGCCAGGACAGTCTACACTGAGGCCAGTACAAACATTAGCTTCATGTTTTGAAGAGCTCTGAGAGAAAACCTCTAGAATTCTCTCTCATCATTTTTAGATACCTATGTTCTTATTACAACCATACTTCTCTGTCTACTGTTCACTGGCTTTCAATCCATTCTGGAAATGACTTACATGCTTTGATTCCTTTGGTAAAAAGCAACCAAAATTTTTAAGTACCTTTCTCCTGACAAACACTGTTCTAAACATCTTACCAATATTAATTCACTGGATTATTATTTCCTTCCCTTGACAGTGGGGGAAACTGAGACACAGACAAGTAGTAGCCAGGGTCACCTACAAAATGTTTAGAGCCTGGCTCAAAGCACACATGTATTTACATTACCAACTTATAGCTAATATATTGTGCACACACTGCTTCCTCTTATGCCCATCACTGGATTTCCCTCAATGTCAATAAAATTCAACCTGTCAGTAACTCTCCTTACTGGTTACCACCACTGGTACGCAGTTAAGATGAGTTTATCTGTGTTATAAATTAAGCTCTGGACTGTATAAACTTGGCCCTTCCTTTCTGTATAAAATTAACAAAACCTTATTATCTGGAATGAACTCGTTTTTCTGATGAGGGATAAAGTAATTTTTTTCATAATACTAAAAAGAGAAATTAGTCATTTAGTCAACTAATAATTAATAACTAAAATATATGATAGAAATGGAATTGAAGGGATATTTTGGGATGTTGAAGTGGAAATCCAAACCCGTCATGGCCGGTGGCTTTTCATATTCCAGACAATAATATGCAGACTATACTGCCTGAATTCTGCTTTGAAAAGTATTTAATATAGTAGAAAGTCAACTGGGATAACAAGAAAGAGTAGGAAGGGGATCTAATTGCAGGAAATGTTAGCATAATGGAGTCTGTTCTTAACTAGTATTGGAACTCAGAGCTCGTCCCAAGGTGGGTCAGCTCGTACACACAGAACCAACCACTCAGAGCAAGTTGGTGATCCTGTGAATATACAAAACTGCACCTTTTTAAAACTAGAAGGAGCCTTGGGGATCATGGAATCCAACGAATTTACACATGGGGATGTGAATCCAGGTCGCTTTTATGGTCACATAGCTGGATTTGGTAAAGTTTTGTCTGAAATCCAGTTTCCTCGTTTTTGTCCCACACGAGACCCAAGAATAGATCAGCAGATTTTATCTACTTATAAACAGTCAAGAGCATAAAAAAAGAAAGAAAAAGGAGAGGAGGAGAGGGGAGGAGAGGAGATGGGAGAGGAGAGGAAGAGAGGAAAGGAAAGGGGAGAGGAGAAGAGGGGAAGGGAGGGGAAGAGATGGGAGGAGAGGAAGAGGATAGAAGGGGAGGCGAGAGGAAGGGAGGGGTTACGGACTGGAGGGAAAAAGAATGGGAACCACTGACCAGAATGAAACTGACAAGGGACTCCCCAGAAGTTCATGGGTGTTTGTTTGTTGATGCCCTCTGAGTGTCTAGCCTCTATCCTAGTGCTGCTTGATTACTCCTGGGTATTTGTGTTAGTGACCTTGGGTTTTCACACTGTATCTGTAAATAGAGATTAGCTCCATTCATAGGCAAATGTTGTTAATCCGATGCTTCCAAGAAGCAAGTGACTTGCTGAAATCTAGATCTTGAGCCACAACCAGAAACCAGGTCATTGGGTCCTCATGTGCCATGTCATCCTCCAAAAAGTGTTAGTAAATTATTCTAGAGTAAGGATAAGGACAGTGAGGCACCTCAGCCAAGGGACAGGCTTTCAGGAAGTTTGTTGACTCAGTCTTTCTGGCCCACGCTCAGGAAGCTGAGGACCTTCCAGCTCCTCAGAACTTAGTTTCTTCCTGTTCTTGTCACAATCCAAATGACTCTGAGGTGAGGAAGAGAGTCTCGGTGGCCTTGGCTGCTGCAAGCCTGAGGCAGCTACAAGTGGATTAGCATCTGTCTGGGGTCTGGGGCTCAGAGCCTCTTCTCACCCTGCAGGTTGTCTGCAGCACGTTTACTTGAACCCGGGTGTTTTCAGTGGGCTTCTACGCTTTCCCAGAATACTGACATGTACTCTAAGCAGAATAAATCATTAAACTGCTCTCCTTGCACTAACCTAGGCTCTCAATGCTTTGACAACTTACAGAAAGACATGTACAAGTGATTTAGGAGACGTGGGTTTTCTGGGCTTGTAAAGCATTGTGAGGAGGGCTGCAGAGGAAGGGCTAAATTCTTAAAGGCACAGTGGCAGGTCTGAGCCAATGCTACCTGCCACAGCATTTTCCTTTGTGCTAAGACTGTGAGGTGATGGAAGAACACAATGCCCCTCTTCTCCCATGTGCCCAAGACTTTCACACACATCGAGGGTCACATGCAGTAACTCTGTGTCAAAAGCCTCAGAAAGAAAAATGTCCAGGGTGAAACCAGTTCCCCTGTAGGAGGAGCCCCCTGGGAGATAGCAGGAAAAGGCTAAGAAACTGAGCCCTCACCTCTCAACTTCTGTGCATACCTGGACCATCTCATTACAGGCCCCAAGGAACCTATGTGCCAAGCATACCCCTCACTTCAGCGTGGTCTTCACTTTGCATTATGAAGTGAGAAACTTGGTGTTTTCCTCTAAAACCCTAATACCATCATGGAGAGCAAAGGGGACAGCTTGCAAGTGTAAGGTGTGAGAAGCCACATTGGGGGGGGGGGGGGTGTCCAGAGGCAGGGTTTCAGATAATTCAGTGCTTCTCTGTGAAGAAGTAAACTGTGCTTTCCACAGAGTGTGATAAACAGTTTTCGGATCCCATGCTTCCACATAGCCAGTCATCTCTGTACTGCTGTGGGTTTTCATTTCCCCTTTAGGTGGTTATTTTCCAAGAGAATATGCACGCGTTATTTGAACATTATGACATTAAAAAACCCATATTGTAAAACACTATAAGAAAAAAAGCAAGAGCAATAAAAAATATCCATCTTCCAAGTCATTAGCCCTGAAATTATATTCATACAAGCAACTCTAAACAGACTGAGTAGTTTATGCTTATGTATTAAGGTACATATGTTCACTCAAATATATTTAATAATAACAATTAAAGAAAAAGGCCAGGAATTCAGGAGAGAGCAAGGAGGAGGACATATGAAAGTCTAGATGAAAAAAATATTTTAATTAAAAAAATTTAACAAAAATGTAGGACACTATCTAAAGCAACCCACTATAATAGATAAATATATAATATATAACACAATCTAAACTTAATAACAAGTTTTAATGAATCAATGTTCAAACATTATCTTAATTTTAAAAACATCAACAGACAAAATGTAAAAAAAATAAATTCATATTCCAACTATCAAGTTGAAATTATTTTCATTTTTTAAATATTTATGTGTGTGCAGTTAAGTATATATCTGTGTATCATGTATGTGTATATGTGTGTATGTACACCTAACTATATGTCTATGCATCATGTGTGTATATATGTGTGTGAAGCTAAGTATATGTCTGTGCATCATGTGTATGTATGTGATTCTAATATATATTTGTGCATCATGTATGTGTACCTAAGTATATGCCTGTGCATTATATGTGTGTATGTATGTGTGTGTACACCTAAGTATATGTTGGCTAGAAGGCATCATATCTTCTGGAACTGGATTTATAGGTGTGAAATGCCACATGAGTCCCCAAAACAGAAGCTGCGTCCTTTGTAAGAGCAGTGCTCTTAGATGCTGAGCCATCTCTTTAGTATTAATTCTAAAAGAAAGGAGAAAGAAGAAAGGAAGAAAAAAACAAAGACAGATACACACAGAGAGAGACACACACACACACACGCACTGCACGCACACACTACACACACACACACACACACACACACACACACACTGCACACACTACACACACACACACACACACACTACACACACACTACACACACACTACACACACACACACACACACACACACTACACACACACACACACACACACACACACACACTACACACACACATTACATATACACATACCCCTGCTGGGGAATCTCCTTCCATAAACCGCAGGACTTTTCGGTTCCTCCTTTATCATCCCTGCACGATCATGTTGACACAAGTCCCTGCAGAACATGGCTTTCCTGCCTCTGATCTTTGTTCTAAGTGCCCACTTCTGGCTCCTGTGTTTCCAGCAAGCAGTGTTTCCTCTGTGGGTCCCATCGACACCTCTCAGGGACTGAGTGTGACCCTGAAGTGAGAGCCAAATAAACTCTTTCCTGCCCAAATTGCTATTTAGGGAGTGTTTTTTCGTTATAACATGAAGAAATTAGACACTCTATATGATTGTGGGCTAGATCGGAAGGACAAGTGTGTCTGAATTGCTTGAAACAGAACTGACAGAGTTCCTGGGGTCCAGAGTCAGGAGCTCCCTTTCAGGTACGTTGGATGTGCTATTTGTTACCCTGCCTGCAATCAGGCCCCTGTAAGGGGATGCCCATAGCTATCACCTCTGCTGAAGACATATCCATGGGTCTTTCTACACACAGTTTGTATAAGGTTTCTGTTCATCACAGTCCAATTAGACTGTTCAGACATGCAAACCCAAGTCATAAATCATGACCTGTGATCTTGCCAATCAAGGAGCAAATTGCTGATTTGATGGTTTGAACAAAGAAAGCTCTGTGAGGTCTACGAGGGTAAATTAAGGCAGGAGAACCATCTTGCTATGAGTGATAGCATTCATGAGCCACTCACAGTTATGGGACCAGAAATGAATGTTCAGAATGAAGCAAGCTAGCAGCAGCACCACTTTCTCTGCACCCTGACTTTACATGCAGTGTGACCTCACATTTCTCACACCTTTTTGACACAACTTTTCTGCCATGGTTGATTATTTCCCTGAATTATGAGCCCAAATAAATCTGGTATTGCCTAAGCTGTTTGTGTAAGCTACTTTAGCACAACCAGGACGCAAGACCAAGATTTTCTCTCCTGAGAGTCTGAGCCTGGAAGGTAGTGACATGGTTTGGATATAAAATGTCCCCTGGGGCTCAGACATAGAACCCTTGGTTCCAGCATTGGTTCTGGGAGGCTGATGAGTGCACAGCTGGCCCAGGTAGGTCATGGAGGAAGGCATCTTAAGTTTTCTCAGTCTGCTTCTTGGCTCACCCAGTTGTGAGGAGTCCCAGCCACAGGCTCTGCTGTTATGACATGCAATATGTCTTTCCCACCATATCATCATGCACCAGGTCTTATAAACCATGAGCACAAATCAATCCTTCCTCCCATGAGCTGCTTTCTAGCAGATTTTTCTCACAAAAACAAGAGAAAAATGAGAGAAATGACCAATGAGAGTATCTGGAGACTAATGGCCTGGCTATCAACTTTATTGGTTAGTTTTCTTTACAAACCAGAAAGTAGAGGACTCAGGCCAGAGCTTGGGAATTGCTCCAGTCAGCCCTACAGCCCTACTTCTGAAAGTAGGCCCCAGGTCCAAAAGCTATACAGTCTTCCAAAACATGGCCACCAAGTGGGGACCAGTTCTTCAAAATATGACCTTGCAGGGATACATCTTATCAATAACATCCACATAAATGGAAAAATATTTTTAAAAGAAAATACCTTTTTTATCAAATAGCTAAGAAAGAAGTTGAACAGATTACAAAGATTGGAAATGTGTTGGTGATAACACAAATACCCTCATATCTTTAAATAAATATTCAAATATACAGAATATGTTAAAAAATATTTTCTGGGGCTGCTAAAAATAATGTCCCTAACACCAAATTCTATTTTTCTGCTAAAGAAACATAGCAATAAGGTGACTTCTAGAGACATTCTGCTATGCTCATAGATCAATGTCTTACTGAGAGATAACCAGAGGCTTCCTCCTGTAGTAGATGGGAATTAATACAGAGACTCACAACTGGATGATTTGAGAGACTTTGGAGCACTCGTCCTAAATGGGATGTTTTCATCAAACTTTTTCCTCATAGATCAGAAAAGGAGGCAGAAAGACTGTAAGAGACAAAAGTTATGGATCACACTAAGGATATTGTGCCTTCCATACACCAGGGGACTGATATGTGAATGAAGTCATAGAGAGACTGTGGTGGCGCACAGGGCCTGTGCGGGTTCAGGCCACATTGGGTGCCAGTACAGAGGAGGAAGTGATCACTATCACCCATGCCAATCCAAAAACCTATCTCCAATCGATAACTGCTTGCAAAGGAAAAAAATAATTCTCTCCAATGGAGTGTCTCTGGGTACATTAAACACACTTAAGAACTGGCCTTCTGCCCAACCATAAGTGGCCAACACAAAAACACAAGATGAACTCAGTGTCATTCTTTTTGTTTGTTTGTGGGTTTTGTGGTTTTGGTTTTTTCAGGCCAGGGTTTCTTTGTGTAGCTCTGGGTGCTCTGGAACTTCCTCTGTACACCAGGCTGGCCTCAAACTCACAGAGATCCACCTGCCTCTGCTTCCCGAATACTAGGATTCAAGGTGTGCACCACCGCTAATAGGCTAAACTCAATGGTATTTTGTACTTTTTGTCTTATAGGACTTTTGTTTTTTGTTTATTTTTGTCTTACTGATATTTTGCTTTTATATTATGTTTCTCAATGTTTTGTTTTTATGAGCTATGTTTTGTGTTACTTGTCTTATCTATTTAAATTGTTTTGTTTTCTTGCTTGTTCATCTAAATAGAAAAAGAAAAGGCATGGAGTTGAGTGGGGGAGGGGGAGGAGAAACCTTGATCAGGATATATTGTATGAAAATACTGATTGTACTGTTCTCTGCTCTTGCACATGCACACCCTTTGCGATTGTAACCTAATGGAAATAAGACAGGGAATGCAGCCATGTGGCAGAGCAAAGCTTGCAGAGACCTGCTCATACTTAGAGGAGGATATAACATGGAGTAAGGGGCAGGGGATGATGTCCTCTGCGGAGCATGGCTGCCACAACACCAAACTACACGTGTGTGTTTGTGTGTGTGTGTGTGTGTGTGTGTGTGTGTGTGTGTGTGTGTGTGTGTGTGAGGGCATGGAGGGAGGCAAGAACAAGGACTCCAAGATCAAAAAGAAAGGGTCTAAGTCATTAAGGACACACAGTGGCTATGTTGTGTTCTACACAACAAACTTTAAAAATACACATTTTTAAATTTAAATTCCTATTCTTAAAATCACACTCATTTACAACGTAGTCTTGTCACAGACATAGTAATTCCTAAGTTGTGGGCAATGCATGTCACCCCCCCCACTCCTGTTAACAACAAAAGAAAAAAAGATGTCATTGAGACTGAAAAAAATTCAGGACTATAAAAATGTGAACACAACCCCCCTCCCCAATTAAATAGAAAGAAATTCAAACCACTGCCTCAAGTGACAAATTGTAAAAGGCTGCCCTAATTCCAAACAAGCTAGGAATGTAGATATAAAGTCAAATTAAGTCTGACAGAAGGTATGTGCTCTGCTTTTTTAATAACTTGTCGTGCAAGAGTGATTGAGAATCTCCTTGCAATTTCCTATGTCAAACAGATCAGGAAATTCAGCTCAGACAAAAAGCAAGCAACCGAAGTAGGCTCTCCCTTATCACCAGTCAGTAGCTGAGAGGCTCAAGGAAGATGAAAAACTGCCGTGGATGTGGTAATGTGTGCGAGCCATTGATCTCATGATAGATCAGCCTTTGTTATCTCTAGTTCAGAACAGGTTTGTTTAATACCTCTGCACTTCTGTATGCTGGCTGGGGGTTGGGAGAGTAGGGTTTGTGTCAGGTCCTCAGGCAGGTGGCTGTTGTCTGCAAAACATTTGTACCAAAGTGACTCACCTTGGCTCACACTGTGCATCATAATCAACCACAGTCACTCAACACCCATATTAAGTTGTCCCCACTTGGGGTAATGTGTGGGTTCCACTAGATGCTCTCCTTTAGGCATGAGACAAATACTTCAGCCTTATGGTGAAGGTCAACTTGACCAGATCTTGCATAAGATGCTGTCTAGGCAGCTAAAAGATCTTCACTCAAGAACAATGAAATTGCTATAAATTGTACATGACCACTATGTATTATATACATCCTATGAGTTGAAGAATTATGAGTCTAAACTCAGTGTACTTACCCCCATTCCTCTAGAGTGATAGGGTCAGCTATCAAAAAATGGCTAACACAACATCAGCTCCAGCATGAAGATCTAGAGTCTTAGCCAGAAAAAAAAAAAAAAATCTCAGTTTTAAATACAAAACAATGCAGTAAACCTGCATTATTGCCTGGCATTTCTTACTCTGAAAGTCACAGTAACTATAACTCTTAGGTGAAGTACAAACAGGTTTCTGACATCAAATAACTCACACAGAGAACAAGGCCCCTCAACACTAACAGCTACTCTCCCTTCCTTGTAAAAGAGTCTATTACTAGCTAGATACCAATGAATACATTGCATTCCCTGCTCTCTCTGTGTTAGGAATAGTCATGTGCTGAAATTCGGGACCATCATATATAAGCAGATGAGACTTCTGCAGAGTCTTAAGGAGGAGAGGTAGGCCTTTCTTTACTTCCTCTTCCCCACCAGAAAGTAGACTGATGGCCGGCACTCACATAGTTGTGTTGAACCATGTGGCAGTGAATGAAAATGACGGCTGGAATAGCTTTGGTCTCTGATGACCAGGGGATGGCCAGCTCAGCCCTGGGCTACCTACACAGCATTTGTTTACATATCGGAGAAATAACCTTTCAGCCATTCTTTCCTTTCTACTCCTACTTTTATAATTCGGAAGAGAAGTTTCACTTATAGAATTGTGAGTTCTTAACAGTAGTGTGTGTGGGACTGTCTAAACTGTAATGTTATGACTAGCAATGAGCAGTTGGCTAATATAATCATCTTTTTAAACAATGAAAAAATATTGGCTAATTTCGGGGAAAAACTGCTTGATTGAACTATGTGACAGCAATTGAAATCTAAATGCCAGACATAACACATTTCCTATAACCCAGATCAAAAATCCAGGCATCTCACAGAACAGAATTCTTTTTGTAGCGCTGAATAATTATCAACTGCTATTAGAAGGCTCTAGACCTACAAAATATTGGAGTGACTTCAGTTGCTAGTGAATGGATCTGAATCACTGAAACTATTTATAGGCCCCACCCAGAGATAGTCAATAGGAAGCTGATGGGAACATACATCTTTATCCCTGAAGAGTTTGCGTGTAGCAAAATAAAATATGACGTGATTCTGCTCCACAGACAGTGAAAGTAAGAAAAATATCTGTCTCAAAGGGAAACAGTTTGGCGAACTCTGGTTGATTTCCAGGGCTCCCATCCAACAGATGCCTAAGTGGCTCAACTGTCTTGTGATTACCTTAACCATAAAAGTCACCTGACTTAAAGTGCACTTACCACCCTCTATCTACCCAGCCATACACACAGAGAGACACACAAACACAGGCACATACACAGGCACACACAGAGATACACATAGACACACATGTGCAAACAGGCATATATATGCAAAGACATATACACACACAGGCACACACACAGATACATACAGACACACACATGCATATTTATGCAAAGACACATAGATGTGTACACAGACACACAGAGGCACATACAGATACACATAGACAAGTGAACATTCACAAAGAGACACACAGATGCATATAGGTACATATACAGACACCATGCCTTTGTGCACGCATGTGTGCACACACAGACACACACACACAGACACACACAGACACACACAGACACACACACACACACACACACACAGCTCTGCAAAGTAACTTAGGAAATCTCAACTCTAAAGAACATAAGCTCACCACAGTTCCTACAGATGGCTTGAGCACAGTGATGTGGGGATCTCTCCTGCCCCATCTGGCTGCAGAAATCTATGGACACACCCCACAGCAAGATCCCAATGTCTGTCCTCCTCACCACACTGCAGTCCAGTAGAAAAAACCTCAAGTCCCCAGAAAACAGGAGAGTTTTTTGTAAGCAAGGGAACTTGCTTAATTTTCTTCATCAGTTTCCCATTAGCACTCAGATACTGAGGGGATAATTTAAAAGTTCACCTTACATAGTGGATTAGCTTTGCTTGTCCTTATTAGCAAAGGCATACCAGAGGTCCCCTAAAATTAAATCCTTTCCTCTCCTAACACTGGATGTGGATCTTGGCAATGGATATATTGTTTTCTTCCCCAAACCAGATATTCTTTAAGAACTTCACTCTTCCTTTCTTCATAGTGAAACATACATCTTGAATTTAAGTGCTTTCTGGTATCATTGCTGTGCCTTTGTCTTTCTCAGGTCCCCACGATCTGTCCTTAAAGGGAAAACTCCAACAGGAACAAGGGATGTCTGCTGTGTGAAGTAATATGTCAGCAGAGGACGTTGAAGACTACGTGATGGTTGAAGAGCCAGTGGACCCCTGCGTTAGACCTGCTTTCTGAAGAATTCACAACGTGCTGAAGAGTTGAACTGTTCTTGGACAGAAATCCACATTTGGGGCAGTTAGGCTACAGCAGCAGCCGTGTGTCTGTGGCTCAGCGCCTGTGTAAGGTCAAGGGTAAGGAGTGTAGGAAACGCTGTGGTTCTGGGGACTAGAAGCCCTGTTCTGGTGGCTTCCAGGCTTTGCAGAGCAATAAGAGGAAGACAGTATGAAGCCCAGCATGAGTTGGATCTATGAATAAAGGACTAAGATCCATGACCCACTATGGACAGAAACAGGAAACACCTTGGAAGTGTCTGCCTTTCACAGCCTTGCCACACGGTGGTTTCATAAAGTGTTCCAGGAAGGGAAATGATTTCGCAGCCTCTGACTTTACACCTGAACTGCTAAGTGGGTAGGGAGTAGGGGTGTTGAGTCCAGGGCTCAGTGGACAGTGGCGATGTAGCAAAGGCGCCGGCTTCCTCACCACAGCCACCCCTCTCTTCTGGCCTGAGTATGCTCCTCTCAGCGACCTGCTTCCCAGCTGAGGCTCCTTTAGGAACACAGTCTCTACAGGAACGTTCTCCCCTCACCTTACCTCAGAAACGTGACGTGAAGCTGTGCTCAGAGATCTGAACTCATTCAACCTAAACTTCTGCCACCGATGGTGCTGTGAGCAGGAAGCAAAGAAGTTCAGGGCTACAACCACACCATGGGGAGTCAGTCACTGCTTTTTGAAGTAGGCTAGGACTCTTCCTAGTACTATAGTAACTTCATGAACTCTTATTATTTTTTCTGCTAGGCACCCCAGATATTCTTGTACCTATTAATGTGCAACACTATGTGTGATTCTTCAACTCAGTGAACTTTTCCACAGATGCTAAGTATTTCTACTTTAAAGCCCCAATAAATATAGACGCTGGGGTTGTGGGGAGGAGAGGACACAGGCCAGGCTAGACCACCAAACTTAAAGATGTAGTTTGTTATTCAAGGGGCTAGAGGGAGGTGGCGGGGAGGCAGGTCCAGCTGCAGAATGCACACGGGGGTAGAAGGAAACTATCATAGACACAACTGAGGGACTGAACACAGCCACTGACTCTGAATTTGGCAAGAGGAAAAAGCGAGTAGTCTAAGCATTGCCTACCTAGGACTTCATGAAAAAGGAGAAAGTCTCCAGTTAAGGGGAACATGTGAATTAAGGAACTCAATACAGAGATGTGAGCAACCAATTTGCCAGGATTCCAGAGAGGCTGGGATCCTAGCTTCTAGACACCCCAGGAACAGGAGATTAAGCCTAACTCCTACTAGCTTTAGATAAAGTAAAACAGTCCAGTTTGGGGCATAGTGTAGATACCAGAGGCTTTTGAGGGAACTACAATCTCTGCTTTTCAAATGAGAAAAACAAGGCTTAGTTGGATGAGACACTCACTCTAGCAAATGGGGACTGGGCATTTGAGCAAACTGTGACTCAAAACTGCATCCACTCTTAGTGTTATTTTTCTTTATATCTTATTTATCTTAATGGACAAGTAGCAATTTTATATATTTGTAATATATCCCACAGGTTGATATATTATCTTCTAAATTTATCTATAAAAATTCAAATAATTTTTCTATCTACCTAAAACATCTGATAAAACAAAATTACAGATGTTTAAATGCCTTAATAGCCATGAGTTCTGTGACCAGAAATGACTAGCACACTGCTATTTTATTACTATCATAGCCCATAATTTACTAATATTACTCCTAAAATTACCATGAAGGCATTTCTACAGATGCATTGGTGTTATTTAGTGTGATTGTTGGCTATAAGGGATCAGGGTCTTTTTGTGAATCCTACAGATATTATTTCATTTCCTTTGAATACCTTGGGAAATATATCTGTTATTATCTCTAACTTATAGACAAGAGCAGACACCTCTCTAGTTGCACTGCGTATATCATCAAGAACCAGGCTTTGTATTCATACCCAACGCTATAAATGCTGCTGGGAAAAATCAGCAGTGACTTTATACAGATGTGCACCCTATAGCTTTACACAATGTGTTCCCTGGTAAGATGTGCCCAGAGGTGCACAAATACATGGGAGTAAACAAATACACTCTGGTCATATCTATGACTCTCTCTGCAGAAACTGTAAATCTGCCCGAGAACCCATTTCTCAGGAGCTCACAGGCCCCAGGGATGAATCCGTATTATTATTCTGCTAAACAGACCTAACATCAAATTGTTACCTCTTTACCCATAGATCAGCACAGACATCATCAGTGTACATTTTGTGCAGTAGATGGTAGTTAAGACAGAAACTCACAACTCTGAGTGCACAGAATCACTGTCTCTGGAATCCTGAGCCACAACTGGACATCTATACATATACTCCTTCAAGGCTCAGGGACCATCGGGGAAGAGAGAGGAGAAAGATTATAGGAGTTAGAGCATTGTTCTCATGAACTCTCAGCAGCTGTGGTTGCCTGCACAGGACCTGTATAAGATTCATCTGGTGAATATCCTAGCATGAACTGAAAAGTGGTTCCTGAGTCCACATCCCTATTAAACAGTATGTATGTACACATATGATATGAAGTCTAGAAGGAGAGGGTGATTGATCTAGGATTTAGAAAGAGTCAGGTGGTTATGATCAAAATACATTGTAAGCATGAACAAATTCCTGAAAGCATTAATAATAAGTAGTGTATTTATTTATTTAAAAAAGAACCCCCTTGATCAAGGGGATATAAATGAGAAAGAAGTCAAAGATGCTATTTGCTGATAATATGATAGTACACATAAGTGACTCCAAAAATTCTACTAGAGAACTCCTACAGCTGATTAACACCCTCAGTGAAGTGGCTGGATAAAAAATTAAGTCAAAGAAATTAGTAGCACTCCTTTATACCAATGATAAATGGGTTGAAAGAGAAATTAAGGAAATAACATATTTTACAATAGCCATGAATAATATAAAATATCTTGGTGTAACACTAACCAAGCAAGTGAAAGATCTCTATGAAAGGAACTTCAAGTCTTTGAAGGAAGAAATTGAAGAAGATATCAGAAGATGAAAATATCTCCCATGCTCATGAATAGGTAGGATTAGCATAGTGAAAATGGCCATCTTACCAAAAGCAATCTAAAGATTCAATACAATCCCCATCAAGAGTCTACCACAATTTTTATATGCGTTGGAAGAGCAACTCTTAACTTCATATGGAAAAACAAAAAACCCAGGATAGCCAAAATAATCCTGAACAGTAAAAGAACTTTGGGAGGAATCACCATCCCTACCTAAAGAAGTATTACAGAGAAATAGTAATAAAAAATGCATGGTATTGGTACGGAAACAAACACATTCCTCAATGGAATCAAGTAGAAGATCTAGAAATAAATCTACACACCTATGGACAATTAATTTTTTTTAAAGAAGCCAAAACCATACAATGGGAAAAGAAAGCATCTTCAACAAATGGTGCTGATCTAACTAGATGTCTACATGTAGAAGAATGAAAATAGATTTGTATTTACCACAAGGATGAAGGACCTCAACATAAAACTGGATACACTAAATCTCATAGAAGAAAAAGTGGGAAATACCCTTGAATGCAATGGTACAGGAGACAATTTCCTAAACAGAACACAAATGTCTCAGGTTTTAAGATCAACAATAAATAAATGTGACCTCATGAAATTCAAATAGTTCTATAAGGCAAAGGACACTGTCAATAAGACAAAATGGCAGCCTACAGATTGGGAAAGGATCTTCATCAACTCTACATTTGACAGAGAGCTAATATTCAAAAATTACAAAGAACTCAAGAAGTTAGACAACCACAACCCAAATAACCCAATTTAAAAAATGGGGTAGAAGGCTAAACAGGATTCTCAACAGAGGAATCTCTAATGGCTGAGAAGCACTTAAAGAAATGATGAAATTCCTTAGTCATCAGGGAAATGTAAATCAAGACAACTCTAAGGTTATATCGATTAGAATGGCTAAGATCAAAAACTCAAGAGATAAAACATGCTGGTGAGGCTGTGCAGCAAGGGAAATACTCTTCCATTGCTGATGGAAGTACAAACTTGTACAACCACTTTGGAAATCAATTTACAGTTTCTCAAAAATCTGGCTATAGTTCTACCTCAAGACCCAGCTATATCACTTCTGGGTTATAACCCAAAAGATACTCCAACATCCCACAAGGATACTTGCTCAACTATGTTCACAGCAACTTTATCTGTAATAGCCAAGTGGATGGAATTTATGGAGAATATTATTCTAAGTGAAGTAACCCAGTCCCAAAAAGAAATGCATGGTATATATTCACAAGTGGATATCAGCCATAAAATAGAGGTACCATGCTACACTCTACAGACCCAAAGATGCAAAACAAAAAGCAAGGCACAGTGAGGATTCTTGGATCTCATTTAGAAGGGGAAATAAAATAGTCATAAGAGGATGGAAGGAGGAAAGTGGGAGGAAGCAGTAATAGGGATGAGAGATTCCGGATCAGATGTGGGAAAGGGCATGCCATGGCCAGATGGTCATAAAATGAGTGGATATCTGCAACTGATGGGAGGAGGAGATAAGGGCATCTCCAGGGCAAAACTGAGACCTGGGATAAGAGAGTTGCCCAAGAATCAATGGGGGAAACTTAACTATAACTAACAACATTGGAAATTTAGAACTTGAAGAGGCCTCTGTCCTGTAGCCAGGCAGGAACCCCAGTGGAGCAATAGAGATGCCACCCACCAACTAATTTTTAACCCAGAAATGAAGGCATGGGAGGATGAAGCAGAGCCTGAGGAAACAGCCAACCAGTAACCATCCCAGCTTGAGACTCATCTTATGGACAAGCAGCAGTCTCTAACACTATTAAATGATACTCTGTTATACTTGCAGACAGCAGACAGTTGCCCTCTGAGAGGCTCCACCCAGCAGCTGACTCAGACAGATGCAGACACCCACAGCTAAACACTGGATGGAGCTTGGGGACTCTTATAGAAGAATAGGAGGAAGAATTGCAGGCCCCATAGGGGATAAGAACTCCATAGGAAGACCAACAGAGTCAACTAACCTCTACTCTTGTGGCTCTGAGTCTGAACCACCAACCAAAGAACACATACAGGCTGGACCTAGGTCCCCCCCCCCCACACACATAGCAAATGTGCAGCTTGGTCTTCATGTGGGTCCCAAACAATTTGAATGGGGGACTATCCCAAAAGCTGCTGCCTGTCTGTGGGATATTTTCATTTATCTGGGATGCCTTGTCTGACCTCAGTGGGAGAAGTCCCTAGCTTTGCACAGAAATTGAAGTGCCAGGTGTAGGGGGATACCCAGGGGATTTCCACCTGCTTAGAGGAAGATGGGAGGGGGGTGGAAGGAAGATTGTAGGAGGGGGGTGACTGGGAGGGGGCCAGTGAGTGGGATATAAAGTAAATAAGTAAAAATTAAATTAAATTAAAAGAACCACCTTCAGATGCATGTGCGAATATAACAGGCCCTTTACATGTAGCCCTTGGCTTCCTTTGATGATGTTGTGACCTCACGGAGTGCATGGTACACTGCATGGAGATTCTGTCTTCATGGAATTTGTAAAGTCAGCACAGATTTCAACACAAAACTGGCATCAACACCAGATTCTATGCTGTAATGAGGTACTGAATAGTCAAGTAGAACACCTCTTGAGGCTCATTTTACCTCTCTTAGTATGAGGATCTCAGTTCAATCTCTGGGCTCACCAGAAAGAGCTGGATGAAATGCACCTTGAAAGCTAGCACAGGGGAGGTAGAGAAGGGCAGATTCACCTCGATACCTATCTGGTCAACCTAGCCAAATCAGCAAGATCCAAGTCAAGCAAGAGAGACCCTATGTCCAATCTGAAAACAGTTGAGGCTGACCTCTGGTCTCTGTATGCATGTGCTCATGTGTGTGGATGCCTGTCCTGCAGAGATGCACCAGGACACAAGCACACCCACACATGCACAGGAAGACAACAATTTTATTGATCTGGGGGGGGGGGGGGGAGAGACAAGCTGCCATGGTGGCCCAAGCCTTTAATCCCAGAACTTGGAGGCAAATGCAGGTAGATCTTTCTGTGTTTGAAGCCAGCCTGGTCTACAGAGAGAATTTCAGAACAGCTAGGGCTACACAGAAAAACCATGACTCCAAAACCAAAAACAAAACAAAACAAAACAGAACCCACTATGATTATGTAAAAGTATTAGTTCCCCAAAGAGCTAAATCAAATGATTTATTCATTTCTATATTTAAAATCTACCCCGCTATCCCTCTCCTCCTCTCTCTAACATAAAATCACTCCACAGACTTGGTAATACTATGCTAAAAATTTGGTGAGAGGTGTTTGCAATGGATTTATTCTATTAACTCTATGAATAATACACCTAATAAAATGATCATAAGAAATAATTAGCTAAGTTGGAGTAAGTGCATATTGTTATGGGGATTTCACCGTGAAGAGAATCTGTCTCTGATATTGTTGATCACTGGGTGTTCTCATTTAACTACTGCAAAATCATCACTGTGGCTTTTTAATTTTTGTCTGTCCTTTTTGTATGAAACTACAAAGTGGCTAATTGAAACATAGCCACCACGCTAGACTACCTTTGTGATACGAGCCTGGCACAATTAGTCTAGCATCACATAGAGCAGATGTGTCTCAGGGGAAAAAGGGTTATCGAAAAGCACCACTAAGTTCAACTGTTAAATTCTAAAACATCCATTTTTGTTCATACCAGTTCAGACTTGGTAGCCACTCTATAAATTATTTGTTTCATGGGATCCTGAAGTCCTGGACTGTAAGAAGCCTTTAAGAAGTATTTGCATTTCCTCCTAGCTTCCATCTGGTAGCCCAGCCATTGCAGAACTCAGACAGGTTAGTACCTTACTATGTCTTCAAGTGCATACTTCTATCTTGGGCCACATCTGTTTGGCTTTTTTCTTTCTTTCTTTCTTTCTTTCTTTCTTTCTTTCTTTCTTTCTTTCTTTCTTTCTCTCTCTCTCTCTCTCTCTCTCTCTCTCTCTCTCTCTCTCTCTCTCTCTCTTTTTAAATATCAGTTGAAACTCTCTCTGTAGCTACTTCCCACCTTTCACAGCACTGAAACACACCTGATTCCAGGTGACAGTCCTTTAATACACAGACACCCCATCTTGTCTCTTGGATACAGTCAGGCTCAAGGAGAGAGTTTCAAAGACCAGCTTTTCAAGGGACAGTGGTGGCTCATTCTGAGTGGCCTCGAGTAATTTTCTTCTGCTCTGTGCTTTTCTCCATTGTTGAGATTTCACACTTGAATAATTGTGATGTAATTATGATGAAAAGCACTTAAATTTTGTTGAAAATATTAAAGCTCTAAATAAAATTAATAAAAACTGAGACTGTTTTGAAAGAATCCAGTGATCTGAAGTCTGGAATGTGTGATATAATCTTAAATCTGGAATTCATGATGGCAAAGTTTAGTTCCCAGGGATGGAGCCCTATATTAACAATGTTCAGTAAAAATAAGTGGAGACCAAAGCGACCAAATTATCATGTATTCAATTGGTAATCCAAACACACACACATCAAATATCCCTTTTCTGTACAGCATTGAAACCATAGCAGAAATGGGGCCTTCAGGACCAAAGGGTTGCTGAGAATCCAAATGCTAAGAGAAATCTGATTGTTTCTGTCCCAATCAAACACATTTAATGACCTTATGTTTTTCTCAAATGCAATATGTTCCAAAATCTCTTTGCTAGTTCTATTTGCTAATTACTCCATGACTAAAAACACACAAAAAGGATCTTATGTATACACTTTGTATATACATTGCTTTGCCTGGGTCTTGACAGGTCTGTTGGTGATTTTACACAGGAAATAAAGGTGATAAATACTTTATGAAGAAAAAAACCACAACTGATTCCATGTGACATTACTTAATGTTGGCCTGTGTGTCAACAGATTTGCCTCTCCAAAATACTCACAATCCCTATAAACTAGAATTCATGGATCTAGTGTCCCTTGTCAGAGGAGGGCAGTGAAGTGGCAGGCATACCACACCTGTCTGTACAGCTAATGCTGAGAAAAGTTCACACTGATCTGCCTCAGAGGGGGTCAGGCAACCTCAGCTCTGCCGAAGGAAGCTGATACAGGCACTTCTCAAATGACCTTTTTTGGGTTGCTACACGGTACCTTATCTCACAGACAGGTTGAAACTTTAATTATAAACCAAGCACGTGGTGCATACTTATAGTCCCACCACTTAGGAGGCTGAGGTGGGAGGGTCACAGTTAGGTCAGCCTCAGCTACTCAGCAATAGCCTGGTAAGGTAAAATAAAACCAAAACAAAGCTGCCAGGTATGCTTGTTTTGCCATTTCCTATAATTTCTCATACTTCCTATGGAAATCTTTCCTTCCTCTCTTATCCTGAGTTGGATGATGGGACAGATTTTATACACTGGTGAATACACTTAGCCTTTGAAGACTGGGCTACTTGTCTTCTAAGCCTTTCTTCAATATTAACAATTTACAAAAATGAAATAACTCTATCCAGTGCTTATGCTGGCATTGTTTCATGAAATGCTTACAATGTTTCCTTATATAAAATTGTTACATCCATTTATAGTTAACCTCAAGATTGGAAAATATGACATTAACTTGATTAAGATCAGTCAATGAGTAAATTAACAGAGCTGGTTTTATGGTCCGTGCTCTCAAATACAACATGACATGTGGCAAGGCACAAACTCTGGAGTCAGGAAGTCTCTCTCCACATGGCCATGTGGTATGATGGATTTCTCAGGTTAGTACACTGCAGCTGTCACTTTGTGCACTGTGGCTAATACAGCCATTCTCTCTCCAGATGGTGTCCCCTCACTCGTTTGAAAGACTTACATTGCTTTCTCTAATCATCACAGCTGCCCTATAAGGTAAATTCAAGTATCTCACTGCTTCATACAAAACCTTTATTAGCTCATACACAGTTTCTTTCAAATACTCACATCTGGACTCCCCCCCACACACACACATGTTCCCATAGTCCTGGAGGTGCTCTGGCTGAGACACTTCCCTTCCAAACATAGACTCCCACCAACCAAGTTGGCATCCAGCTTGCCTCTTGCCTCTAGCATATTCTTCTCTCCCCAAAGGTTGTGTAGGGAAATGGGAACAAGGTTAACTCTTAGTTAACTTTATTCGGAGAGACAAAGTACTGTTCTTTCTGCAAGGAAACCATGAGATACAGTCTTTCCTTGCTACTTCAATTTTTAACCATTGTCCTATTAAAACCTGTTTTTATGAGATGAGGCTCATTAATTATATAATTTTAAGATTACTGGTAACTATTATGAAGACTTCTGGACGCCATACCCAATGTGAACCTTGTAGAAGCTGGCCAGTACGGGGAAATCATCACTCATTTTCCCTGAGCAACTCATTTAATTTAGTTTAATTAACTCTAGGCTAGTAAAAACAAAATTTTAAGTAAATATAAGAAATGTGTTAAAACCATTCTGAATAAACTTCACCAGGTTCCAAGATGCCTGAGGATTGCATTTATGTTGAAATACTCAAGATATTATTAAAAATTAGATCATATGTAGATTCCAATATGCACCAGTTTTCAACTCAGTAGCACTTTGGGAGGACTGCCTTTAGAATTCACTTAGCAACGAGAGCAGAATTTAAATTTGGGGATGTTGAAATTGTATTCCCTTGAGGGGAAAGAAAACCAGTAGAGAACATTTTTTACTGTTCTATTTAGTCTGACCAGGGGTTGGAAGAGCATTGTACTGAGGAGAAAACTGGAGATTTAAAAGGTAGAGTCTCCCTGTTACGAAATGGGAGAGGAAAAACCCAAAAAGAGAATTAGGAATTATTTCTTAAAGAAAAAAAACAAAAAAACAAAAACAAAAACAACTAGTCTGCATCCAAAACTGCATCTTGCAGAAAGAAGATAAAGCAAGTTTCAGAATTCGGGCAGGTTCCTCCCCCACCCTTTCTGCCTCCCCCCCTTTCTGCCTCCCCATCTTCAGTCCTTTAAGCTACAGGTTTTCCCTTTGTAAAAGAAAGGCAACAGCTTTGCTGCAAGCCTGCTCCCATGCTAAAAAAAAAAAAAAAAAAAAAAAAAAAAAAAATGGAGAAGCAAAGAACAAAGGGGCTGGAAAGATGTTGATCTTGAATAAACCACATTGTAATAAGCTTTTAGCTTTTGCAAAACCCATAGGCCTGGGCAGGAAGTGTCTGCCACTTCTGCCAACCACCGCCACCCCGAAGCCTGTCTGCCCTCCACTGCTCAGTCATCTGACAAGGAAGAGCCTGGCTGGGTGCAGCACTGTGCACACACCCAGATTAGACATGTGGTCATACCCATTTTTGATGAGAAGCTTGTTTACTGGTCTAAGAAATCCGATTGAAAAGGCTGGCTCCTTGTAGCTGCTGAAGATGGGTCTGCCTCTCAAAATGTCTCAGTCTCAGTAGAGCCAAAGCCTTTCTTAAGCAGAACTTCTGAGGTGTCCTCAGAGGTGAACTTGGAGCCTCAGAAAATGCCTACAGCTATAATTCTTTGTTCAAGGATTAGGTGATATTTAAGCTGAGAAAAGGTGTGAAGCCCAGATCACATTCCATATAATGTTTGTGGCTGGAGCTTTACCTCTAGAGAGCCTCTGAGCACCTCAGCAAAGCTTGATAACAAGACCTACCTTGGAGCACAGGCACAGGATCTGTAGGTCCTGTGAATAAGGGGATTGTGAAATGAAGTCTACACTGTTGGTTCTGCTCGTCTCAAGTTTGCTCACCTTAAAGATTTCCAGAAATCCTAAATTCTGTTCATCTGTGTTTTGCTTTGTGACTGAGTCTCACAGTCAGTACTGGATTCAACTTTGAGTCTATTTACCTTAGCCACACAAGTGCTGGATAATATCCATACGCCACCATGCCCTGCTGAGGGTTTGGCTCTTGACACATTCTCCTAATACGAAGCCCATTTTGAAAGCAGATGTCATCAAAATGATGAATAATTTAATAATTAAGACGTGAGTCTAGAGGACAGGGAATTCAATAAAGACAGGTGAAAGGGTGGGTTGAAATTTTTTTTCTATTTACAATGAGAAAATAAAGGCTGAGAGAGCCAAGGTCAGATGGGGCATTTAGTAATGGTGGAACAAGGCAAGCAACATATACATTAGTTAGAAATGTGTGAGTGAAAATATGCCGAGACAGAGGCCAAGCAAGAAGCAGTCTCCTGGCAATGTGGAGGTGCAGGTTCAAGGTGGTCAGGTCTTGTAATGAGCCTTTGGCATTATTTGACTTTTTAAAACATTTTATTGGCACATTCATTTCACATAGCGAAGGGCTTTAAAACAAGATTTCGGGTACATCAAGAACTTTAACCATATTTATCACATAGCATCCTCCCTTTTCTCCGAGTGTATTTTTTTAAATATATACTTTTACTAAAAAATTTGAAGAAGAAAAACTGTTTACGAAAACTACACAGCTGAGTTATAATGGACAAAGACCAAGAAAGCCTTAATTTTTTGGTATGAAGGTGGTGCACACCTATATCCAGCCCATATTTGACAAATAAATCCAAAAGAAATAAAGCATTATTCCTAAATCATGTGCCCCATCTCGGTCAGGGGCCAGACTCCTAAGAGTATACCCAGTGTCAGTGAGGGTGCCTAACACTGAAACAGACGCTGTTTGCACAGCTCAAGATGAAAACTGCCAAGTTAGTTTCCTGATGGTGCTCTGTTAGTGAAGAAGGCTGACATAGTATCGCTCTCCACCGGGAGAGCGCTCTCCATGGTATGAGACTTTAGGAGTTTGCTTGCCCTAATAATGTCAGGTTGGCTGGAATTTGAGTTAAAAAAAATCTGTTGGTTTATCAAGAACAAGTAACCAGCAAATAACACGTCCGACTGACTTGCTATTCTAACTCCCTGTCCAGCCTGGGGTTCTTTTACTTCTCTCAAAAACTTAGAAGGCATTTTTTTTGTGTGTGTGAAAAAACTTTATTTGAAGAGTAGTTAAGAATCATTTAAATTATCAATCTCCAAAACAGATTGTATTGGGAATACCAGATGGCACGGGGAAACCTGTTGATGAGCAAACCCTAATTAGAAAAGTACAGAACGTAAGTAGTAATCACTCTTGGCCATATATTAACACTTCAACAATTACTTTCAGCATGAATTACTTCTGTCTTCATGGCTCTGAAAACTACAATGTTAGAAAAAAGCTTCCAATGGCCAATAAATAGGTGACAATAGGCAATAACTTTTTTCCAAAAAACGATGTTTGGTGAATCTTCTCCAAACCACTGAACCTTGAGAATCCCTGTGTGATGTAAAAATCCTCCCACAGCCATGCAAAAACATGGGCCATTTCCATATGAGAGAGCATTTTCTAATTTGTGGATTTCTGAAGGTTCTAAGATTTCATTTCCATCTTCATTTATGAAGCAATAACAATACAGAGATCAGTTTCACAAAGCACTCCATACTTTTCCCCAGAGAAACTCAGAACTATGATCCGACTTCTGAAGGCAGCACCACACTGTGCAATGGTGTGTGTCTTGCATTCCTATGCAAAGACTGGATCTGCTAGGTCATCACGGTCACCTGCATTTTTCATCTTTCTGTGTTTTTTCTTTTTCTTTTTCAAGACAGGGTTTCTCTGTGTAGCCCTGGATGTCCTAGAACTTGCTCTGAAGACAAGGCTGGCTTCATAGGGATCTGTCTGCCTCTGCTTCCTGAATGCTGGGATTAAAAGCATCAACGACCACACCTGGATGGCATCTGCATTTTAAATAGCAATGCACAGTCTTGGTTCATGCAGAACTAGGTATAGATTTGTGACACAGTCTAATCATTAGTTTGTTAGGGCTGCGCCTCTTATAAATTCTTATGAATTCTGAATATTATTTTAAGTCTTTCTTGCTGGCTCAGCACAAAGTGAAGCAAAAGAATCCTCTTTGTGTTAAGACAAATGAGCTATTGGATATTTTTTGTTTTAAAAACTCATTTCAGGTGGACTGAATGTGGTGGTGCATACCTTTAATCCTAGCCAAAACCAAACCAACCAACTAAACTGACAAACATATAAATAAAAATAGAAAAAAAAAAAAAAACTTGTTTGAGGAATTACCTATTTAGTGCAATGCTTGCCTAGAAAGCACAAAGTTCTGTATTTGGTTTTCGTCTTGTTTAGAGTGAGAAATGACCATCCCTTCTCCCTAAGTGTTACATTATGTCTTGTTGTCATACAATGACAGTTTTTAAAGTGACAGTAGTGTGGTCACATACCTTACCCTGTCACATACCTTATCTGTTCCCATAGGTCTGAAGGAAGATGTCAAGGAGTGTGACTATTTACTGGGAAGTAAACTTATAGACTTACAGCTTCAGCTTCCAGTGTTTTTACAAAACCGGAAGACTTACTCAATTCCTGGCTCATGAAAAAACTCAGTAAGAGTCCCTAACCTATGTCCACCACCTCCCGAGGGAGTCCATAGATAAACTTGGTGGTGGTAGTCGGTAGGGGCGAGGGCTGTACTTTATCTGACACATCACGGAGAGGTGTAGACACTGTGCACAAGGAGGGGATCAAACATGCTATCAAAGCATTTGGTAAACAACTCAGTGTCTGAGGAATTTAGCCTGGTTAGTTTATCTGGAGACATTTTCTCAATATCCACTGGCTATGATACAAATCATCTTAGGAGGAAACGCGTGCTCTGTGGTTATCTCACACACTACAGACAGATGAAAGACCCTTTAAAGAAAAGCTCTACAAGGCACCTGCCAGGAAATGTGTCCTTAATTACAGAGAATTAAAACACAGAGACTCCCATTAGCAGTCCCTTGTAGAGACACCAGAATAGATGTTGGGGCCTCAGTAGAAAGACAATACTCCTGAGAGTGCACCTCCCCCTCTATGAATAGACTTATGGGCTTAAGGAAACTGGTCAGGCCGCTGTGACCCAGGCATTATTGACAAGGCAGTGCTGCATGTTTGCAGCCACACGCATATTGCAGGCCCAACATCAGTGACACAGACGCACCTCTATTCATGGCCCCTTTCTGAAATCACAGGTTTCTACTGCCAAAGTCTAAGGACTATTTTTCTTGTCCTCATTAAGGACATATTCCTGGTATATAGTGAGCAAAGGCTAAGATGCTGTGTAACAAGCCCACTATCTATGTCTATGTCTAAATCTGTATATCTCAATCAATATCTATCTAATCTTTGTCTCTATTTATGTCTATCTCTTTGTCTGTCTGTCTGTCTATCTGTCTATCTATCTATCTATCTATCTATCTATCTATCTATCTATCTATCTATCATCTATCATCTATCTATCTATCTAATCTATCTAATCTATCTACCTACCTACCTACCTACCTACCTACCTACCTACCTACCTACCTATCTATCTATCTATCTATCTATCTATCTATCTATCTATTTTCCTGTGTATCTGCAGTGCCAAGCCGAGTATCCTGGTCACTTCTGCTCAAGAGTTAGAGAGAGGTGGGTGGAAAGTTAAGACAGCTGTAAGAGCAGTTAGAAAGCTGTGAGGTTCTGGAGAAATGGGGTGAAGTGTCTTCTAATATCCTCCCTCCAGGTTATCAGCTTCCTTTCTCCAAAGCACAACAAAATGTTGCCCATTAATTCATGGTGCCTCACATATCCCTGTGATTTTGTATCTCTGATCGAATTATTTCCCTTTCTCCTACTATGTTATAAATGCAAAGTTTGTGTCCGTGTATATGTTTGTGTGTGACTGTAAGTGCAGTAGATTATAAGTATAAAGTATAAACTACGTATTTATTTGTTTAGTGTGTGTGATAATATCTTTGTGTGTGTGTCTGTGTGTATGCATTTGTATGTGTTTCCGTGTTTATGTATCTACGTGTATGTGTTTGTTTTTATGTGTCTATGTATGTGTATGTCTGTGTTTATGTCTATGTGTGATTGTAAGTGCAATGTGTGAACTATATATTATGTTTAGCCTGTGTGTCTGTGTATATGTCTGTGTGTGATTGTAAGTGCAGTAGGTTGTAAGTGCAAAATATGAACTACATATTATCTGCTTAGCCTGTGTGTGTCTGCGTGTATGTATGTATATATATGTGTGTGTGTGTCTGCACGTATGTATGTATATATATATATGTGTGTGTGTCTGCATGTATGTATGTATGTATGTATGTATGTATGTATGTATATGTGTGTGTATATGTGTGATTGTAAGTGCACTTGATTATAAGTGTCAAGTGTGAACTACATATTTATTTGTTTAGTGTGTTGTGATGTTTTTGTGTGTGTGTGTGTGCATCTGTGTGTGTATTCTGTATGTGTATGGATCTCTGTGTTTATGTGTCAATGTGTGTGTCTGTATGTGTATCTCTGTGTGTGTCTGTGTATATGTCTGTGTGTAAGTGCACTAGATTGTAAGTTCAAAGTAATAAGTACATATTGTTTAGTGTGTGTGTGTGTATGAGTATGTGTATCTGTCTATGTATGTGTGTGCCTGTCTGTGTGTGTGTTTACATGTGTCCCTGTCTATGTGTATATGTCTATTCACCTGTCTGTCTTTCTGTCTGTCTGTGTGAGTGCACATACATGCCAGGGCTGCATGTAGAGGTCTGAGGACACCCTCCAGGACTTAGTTCCTCTCTCTATTATGTGAATCTCCAGGACCAAACCCAGGTTATTCAGCTTAGCCGGTGCCTTGACCTGCTCAGCCATTCCACTGGGAATGCCAAAGCTCCTACCAGAGATAGAACCAGGAGAACAAAGTTGCAGAGAGAGAACAGAGCTGAGGAACTGGCTCAGACTCCACACCTGTGCCGGCTGCACTGCATTCGCCCAGCAGCTGTCAGCAAGCACCGGATCACCAAGAACTGACTCTGCCTTCCCAGGGCATACACACAGCGACATCACACCCCATGGCCAGAAGGCTCCCTGTCACTGGTGAGGATTTCTAGTCAGACATGCTTACTCTAGCTATAATGAGGTTGTGCATAATTAAGAGTGTGATCCTGGCCTTACAACTCCCATGTGGGAAGAACAGAAAAGAGACTTTGTCCAAAAGCCTTTTCTTAGGAGAAAGGCAGGGAAGCTCAACGCACTAGTTTTAATATGTCTAAATTTCCAGAGCAGGGGAGGGGTGGAGTCTGGCCACCGCCACCACAGAATCCAACACCAGGGACTGCTGGTCAAAGGCCTCTGATAGCTCAGGCACTCGTGGTAGTTTACACCAGAATCCACAAGAGCAGGGAGAGAGTTTAATGTATGAATGAGGTTTTGTGTTGAGAACAGCAATCTGGAGAAAGGCAGCATGCGAAAATGCAGACAGAGCGGCTCTCCACCGTGGAGAGGATCAGTGACTTTCTGCATGGTGTTAAGGAGTTGGAACCAAAGCAATAGAGTTGTTCCTGACAGGACAGGACTGTTGCAGGACACTGGGCTTTTATTTGACCACACACAGCAAGGAGATCAGTAAGATGCTTAATACCATTGCGAACAAAATATTCCCAACAAGAAAACAATCCTGAGATCGGGAAATAAAAACAGGGACATTTCATATCATTTGCTTTATTTTTCATTGACAGACAACATAAATAACAGACATTTATTACATACACAAACAAGCTGTCCTTGGATGCCGTCAGAATTCTGATGTACATCTTATACATTCATTCTTTGACTACATAGTATTGAGTATCGCCCTATAAAACACATGATAGTTATATTTCAATACACTGAAAAGAAATACCCATAAAGGTTTACACAAGGCAGTAAAACACACTTTCCTACATTGCCAAGCATGTGGGGACAAAGCAGCATGGAGGAGAGGTGGGGGACTTCCTGCTCTGAGCAATTCAGTGGGGCTTAAAGTGCAGATGCAGCCAGTACCCCAACTCAGAGAGTGGGGTTCCTGTCTGTTAGCTGTGAGCAGCCTACAGTATTGAACGTAACAATAGATTAAGTCTCTCTCTCTTTCTCTCCCTCTCCCCCCCCCCTCTTTTAGTGATTATCTGAGTAAATGCCTTTACTATCTTTTGGCCACTCTCTTTGTCTTCCTGGTAAGCAGTATCTCCTGTTAAATGAAGCCCCCCCTGCCTCCACTTCCGAATTCTGTCTTAAAGGTCTGCCGATTTTAACAGGGTGCAATGGCCAAGTCTTCCCTACCATGTTCTCCACCTCATCTCATGCATACACACATAGCTGTCCTTTCTAAAACACCCAGAATCTTGAATTACATGAATATCCTGTAGCTTCTCAATAAATGATTTTTAGAATCTGAAAACTACACAAGGAAACTATTTTCAAACAATTGCTCAGTTGTGGTGCCTGGCAACATACTGTGCCAAGATATGCTTACTTTAAAAAATCAACATACTTTAAATCTAAAACATTTCTCACCAACACCCAAAGCTTCACAATTAAAAGGGGACATTAGATGTAGAAATCTCTCCAAAATTTTTAAAAAGCATGAAAATGCTAATTTTTATGGGAGGTTTCTTTCTTTCCTTTCTTTCTTTCTTCCTTCCTTCCCTCCTTCCTTCCTTCCTTCCTTCCTTCCTTCCTTTCTTTCTTTCTTTCTTCCTTCCTTTCTTTCTTTCTTCCTTTCTTTCTTTCTTTCCTTTCTTTCTTTCTTTCTTTCCTTCCTTCCTTCCTTCCTTCCTTCCCTCCCTCCTTCCTTCCTTTCTTCCTTCCTTCCTTCCTTCCTTTCTTTCTTTCTTTCTTCCTTCCTTCCTTTCTTTCTTTCTTTCTTTCTTTCCTTCCTTCCTTCCTTCCCTCCCTCCCTCCCTCCCTCCTTCCTTCCTTCCTTCCTTCCTTCCTTTCTTTCTTTCTTCACTTTATAATAAAATTGTTCCACTGAAGCTGACTAGAAACAATCAACGCAAGGTTCACCAACAGCAAATCCTTCTGTTTTTTGCTTTCTGTGAGAGGACAGGCAGGCAGGGTGAGGTAGTGGGAGTAAATCAGTTTCAAAGGTGGGTGTGGAAAGCCAGCACACAGGGTAGTCAATGTTTAGAACATGCAGCTGGCCATGAGAAGCTCTGAAAATAGTATTCTTTGTCTCAGTGGAACTCAGACAGGGAGCAATATTGTCAGTGGCGGAGCTGTCTCTGCAGAGAACGTTCTCTGATCATGGTGTCATACCATACTGGTGAGAGTTAATCGTTCACAGGCTATGACATGATCCTTACCTTAGGGATCATAAAGCATGATACATAAAGTAAAAAGTTCCCTTAGTTCTCTGGTTTGTCCTTCACTCGCTGTTACTGAGTATTTCCTTGGAAACTCTGTAATACCTTCATAAGTAATACTGTGAAAATGTCAGCTATAGCTTAACTCTCCTCAGCATTTTATTGCAGCTCGAAAAACACTTCTCCGGTTTTAATCAAAGATGTACAATTTTTAAACATATATTCAGACTGACATATTTTAATTTAAAAAAATCACAAAACAAACATTAAATACGAATCTTTTGATAGTCCGTCACAGTCTATGACTGGGTGAATAAAAACTGTAATTATTCTAGTTAAGTTATTTCAGCATTTGCAGCAACAGGTGCTTTGCAGGTGGCTCGACACAGGTGTCTTTGGAGTTAACCGGCAACACACTTCCCAACAAATTAAGCAGAGCTACTTCCCATCACTGGTTTGACCTTAGCCCAAAGGAGCTATTGAATAATTGAATGATTTTTTTTTTTTTTAATGCTGGGGAAACCTGAAAGCCAGTTAGTAATCTGGGGCCTCCAATCAATGAAAACTGTGAAAACTGTTGACTAATAATCAATGAATTTCAAGTCCATATGGACTGCCACCTCTTTGCAGCCTGTCTGTGAGTTTTTAGTCTCATCACAAACTTATAGGACATTCTATAATATTTTTCTGTAGCTCTGTCAGGAGATCTTTTATGAGACAAAGAAGAATTATGGAAAAACCTATGTATGCCTTTCATTTCAGAATAGTTTAAGCCTATTGTGATTAAACATATTTATTTAAAATGTCTTGATATACAACTTTAGGCAAATTTGACAAATCTTACTGTTTTGTTGTTGTGATTATTTTCTGAACTGCAGTCTGTGCTGCCTGACTGGCAGGAAATCACAACATAAGTTAGGGGGACCTCAGTTTGAGGCGATCTTCTGGTCTACACCTCTGTAGTCTGGACCAGTGGCATGCACCACTATGCCTGGCTCTAAAGTAACCATAAAACATTTTGTTTCTCCAACTGAAGCGTATTTTTAAGATAGTCACTAAGTCCATTTTATTTGAAATGTTAACTCTTTATATTTGACAACATATTGTCTATCCCATCTATGAGATAACATGAAATATAAATTTATTTGAAATCATAGACACTAGCTAATTTTGCACGTGTTTCTATATTTCAGTCACTTGGTCTTTCCATGTGGTTTTCTGGGACTCTAATGAATACATTTAAGTTCAAGAATGGGCTATAATCTTATGTAAGCATCCTTCTTCCTTTGCATACATAAGCCAGCTCTGTGGGAGTGACTTTCAAAACCAATGAATTGATCTTGAGAGCTTGTTTGGAGTGCCATGGTAGTGATGACTAAGAGGGACATAGAGTTCTGTGACAACTCCTAATCCCATTCCTCCCCACTCTCTCCCAAAAGTTATAGCCTAGGCAGAAAGCCATCAAAGAGAATTCTTAAAAGTTGTGACAAGGGTGCTCAAGTGTAGCTCTCCACAATTGGTGGCTTCTGATGGGGTAAATATAGGGAAGGACTCAGATTTCCTTAAGGGGCTGGCCACCATGGGTCTGATCATGTTCCAGTGAATATATGGGCAACACAAATTGGACTTATTTTTTGTCCTTCATCTTCTTTTGTGGGTGGATCTGGGAGGACTGGAAAGTGAGGGAACTTGGGGCTCATCACGAGAAATTTCTAAATAGTCTATAAGAGATATTATTGGGAAAAAAAAATACAGGCCAGTGAATTGTACTCAGAAATGAGATGCCCCCTTCTGTCTGCAGAAGTAAGCTTCCTGTACAGAGAACCTCGCAGCACACCACTGAACTCTTACCATCCAACTCTGAGACTTTGGGGACTTTTACTTCTCATCAAATTTTCCTGGACTGACCAATGGCTTCTCAGGTAACAAAACATACAATTTCTTCCCTTGCTGCCTCCTTTTCAAGTTTGTTCAATAGTAGCGATTCATTCACTCCTACCACAGAATCTCTGGGTAGGAACTGATTTCATAGCCTAGGATAAGTTTCACCCTTGATGAGAACTAATGTTCTTTTTATAGTGTCTCCCTTTACCAGTTGGAAATATATCCTTTAGATTATGAACACAAATGACACCATGCTGTAAAACAACAGAGCAAATGCCTCTAAAGGCAGATTTCCGTTTACTCAGCTAAATAAGAAGTCATTTGTTTTACAGGTTGGGCAGGCTGTAACAAATGTGTCCAAAGCAGGACTGTTGGCAGAATCTCAGTCACTCATTCATCGAACAACATTTATTGGAAAGTCCTATGTTCCAGATGCTACAGTAGGTGTGGGAGGAACTAACAGAATTACACTGCTCAGACCCAGCTGTATGTCTGCCTGATCACAGGAGGGCTCGGAGCACCCCAAAGCAAAGCCTCTTTGTTGTAAAGCTGTTTAAGTATTGGGGGAGGAGAGTTTTATCCTATACTCTATAAGGCATATGAAAGGGAGATTTTTATAACAGGGTTAGTATAGGTTTATTCTAGCCTTTATTTTCACATCCGAGTTATGGTGCCATCCTAAATGATGACAGTGCCTGAATTAGACTTATGTTTTGACTCAGTTTGACCTGATTGTTTAGATTGATTATCCTAACTTCTTAGGCTAGTAAGCATAGTTAATCTACCAGATACAATGTAACAATTACAATCAACCCTCATCCAAACTGATGCTAATAAGAAAATGCCATTATATAAGAAGCAGAAAGAAATCTTCAGCTTTGAAGAAACTAAGAAGCAATAAAGTACAAATCAGAATCTTCACATTAATTATCAATGAACTTGCAAAATGAGGGTGCCAATGAATAAAGTCAGTGTTTGGGGTGGTTCTGAGGGAACACAATGTTTGTGGGGTATCTTTTAAGCCCTTGAATCCCAAAGCTTCTGATTGTAATTTACCTGTGAGACAAGGAGACATTAAGCCAAAGCATCAAGCCTGTGTGCTTGTAAGCTGTGTGAAAAACAAGCCCAGCCACAGAGCCCAGTGAGAATGCCCAAAGGCAGGGCAAAGTCTGAAAAGTTACCACTAATATTCCTATTACAAGGAAGCCAAACTACGGGAAATCTTTATTTAGTTTCTAAATTTCTATTTGTTCTAGAATCAAAGTTCTGGTATTTAAAGACCAGAGAACACTGGGAACAGGACTAACCCTCACTTCTCAATCCAGCCTTTAGCAGCATTCTGAAATATGGTTCATGACTCTCATAGATCAGTTAGGACTTTCTTCCAGACTTCTAAGAACACAAAATGTATTCAAAGGAAGAACATTCCGACACAGGGGGCAGACATAAACTGTCTTATTTGCAGCAAGTGGAGTTGTATCTTATTTAATTAACAAATGAACTTCCGTGCCAACCCAACCAAAGTTAAGTATTGTAAGGTTATGAGCTAATAATCTATTGAACAATATTTGAATAGCATCAGGACAATAAATATGTGGATATGCTATACATTTTAAAAAACTCAATTAGATGCTTTAAATTTTGAATGGAAAGGGGGTGTCAGAAAAGTAACATAGACAATGAAGAAAGAGAACATGACTAATGTCCTCAGACAGGACAAATCATGTGGCCTCATCCCACGCCCTAAGGTTTATACCCCCAACTCCCCACATTGGGACAGCAACCATCCTTACCCCAAAGTCCCTCCCCAAAGTCCCTCAGGGTCGTTTATCAGGGTTTTGTCACATAAATGTCCCCATATTCAGCTAACACTGGCAGAGGCTCAAAATGTTAGACTGTTATTAACAGATTTTCCTTTGTTTGTGTTTCAGGATTTTGGCACAGAAAGGATTATCTATGTTTCTCAGACCATCTAGCTTTATATCAAAAATTCCATTTCAACACATAAACAGCAGCATACCAGAGATGCCTTGGTCCATAAGGGTTAGGGACATTGGCAGCAAAAGCTGTGCTCCCTTTCATGGCCCTGGCTGTACTACTTCATTAGACAATGAGATGGCCTGGCCTTTCTGTCCATCACTAGAGCATCTGGAGACAGCGTTTGCTACCTGGCAGAACTTCCGAAGAAGGATCTTTCTTAGCAGCAGATAAACCCAGGGATCCAATATCTGGTTCAGCGAAGCCAGGCGCACTGCAATCAGGAAGGAATTGCACTCCTTCTCCTTCCCCATCTGTGTCTTGCATTGCTCAACCGACATCTGATTGAAGATCATTTTCAACATCATTATCTAAGGAAGAAACACAAAGAGTTGTTGCAAAGCTTGACAAGGACACACGCAGAGCACCCGGGCCAGACTGAATGCTGAACGGAATGCTGCTGGTCCAGACATTGGCTGCTCTGAGTTAAGCCTGTTCTATGGATTTCCCCATATTTTGGGCAGTTTGATGGGACACAGTTTTGTAAAACACATGGGATTTTGGTTCTTGGCTTTTGAAATGTAAGAAGCCTGGATATAACACATCCCAAAATTATCGAAATTCACCAGTAGGCTGGCACCCAAATGAGACCTACTTCAGCAATAATGACATGAAGACCCACTAAGTATAAACTCCAGTAATTCCAACTAGAATCTATCATTGAATCAAAATGTAGAAGGGAAAAATACACATTAAATATATGTGAAACTACAATATTATGATTCCCCCCAGTGTTTTTTGTTTCTCTAATGTGAGTACTGTGGGGAGCTATTTAGTGCACTTAAAGGTTGGAACTATTATCACTTCCTTCTTACAATTTCAAAAAACACAATTTAATGATGTGAAATGGCTGAGCCAAATTCAAACTTAAGTTTACTAAAACTACAAGTTGTGTGGTTGCAGAGATGGCCCAGAGGTTAAGAATGCTGACTGCCCTTCCAGAAGATTTGAGCTTGGTTCTCATCGCCTACATGGTAGCTCACAACTGTCTGTAACTCTAGTTCTAGAGGATCTTCTTTTCTGGTCTCTGAAGGTTACATACCACACACACACACACACACACACACACACACACACACACGGTGTACATACATACATGCAGGCAAAACATGCATTCATATAAAATAGATATAAAAATGTTCACATAAAGTAGGTTTTAAAAATTCATACAAGTTATTTTTTTTATCCCTTTGTGTGTTGGTGTGGGTATCTCCATTTACATGTTAAAACAAACTCCAGAAAGGTGGGCATTTGGTGCTATTCCCTGACTCATATAGTCCCAGTGTCTCAAGTCTAGACCAATATTTAGAAGATAGCAGACAAACATTTGGCAAGTGTTTATATTTGAAGGACTATATTATAGGATATATATATGTATATTAATGCAATACTATGTGACATACGTGTGGCATATAATAGGTATATGTGGGTAAATATCTGTTTCTTTCATTTGAAGAAAAATGGAACAGTTCTTAAACATATGAAAACATGTTAAAAATCATTAGATGTTCAAAATCATCAGAAAAACACCAACAGTGAAGGGAGAAGCATTTTAAACCCATATAACATTGTAAACAAAGAACTGTGGTCACCAGAAATGTTACTGAGAGGTGGGGCAAGGATAACACAGTGGGAATGGGTGTGAAACCTGGTACAAGCATGAAGAATGTAGTCTTCCTTCATCTCTTCACCCCAGTTATACTAAGCACATAGTTGGGTCTTTCTGAGCAGAAGTGTATCCATTGTTATCCCTGACAGCACTGTTTCTATGACAGTGAGAGACAGGAATGACCCAGACAGTAATTTATGAACATAAGTAAAGACAGGGGACTGACTTCACCTTCATGACCTATGTGACTACTAGTCATGTCCTCACAAGGTGTCTTCAAGTTACTAATGCTTTGGTAAAACCCCATGACCAAAAGCAAGTTTGGTGGGAAAGTTTATTTGGCCTATACTTCCACCTCATAGTTCATCATAGAAGGAAATCAGGACACGAACATAATGAGGGACAGAACCTGGAGGCAAGAGCTGATGCAGAGAATTCTGACCTCTGCATCTGAGCTGCGGTACACATAAGCCAACATTAATATATACACATCACACACACACACACACACACACACATACACACACACACACACACACACACACAATCATGATGTTTACTGGCTTGCTCTGTAGATTTATGTTAAGGTGATACACAATTGGATAGGAGAGAGATAGGTGAGAAAACGCTGAGAAGCAGAAGTGGAGGCAGGAGGCAGAGGAGATTCAAGGGGAATCAAGATGGAGCTGGAGAAAGAGGATCTAGATCCAGGTGGTTGTAATTGGCAATAAGTAAATATGAATATTTTTAAGGGTTTCTGTAGGTCATTTTATCTCATATAGACAGTTTGTATCTTTGTCCATTGGATGTAATATTATTGTGTAGAGGGTTTGTGGATTGAGAATTAAATATACAAACCTGCTTGAAAAGCTACCGGGCATTGGAGTCATGTTTGTGCCAGGCAGTAGGGTAAAGAAACAGGTCGGGCAGTCATATCCACCCAGGACAGAAGCAACAGGGCAGGCAGAGAGAACTACCTGGGAAGGGAACCGTGTGGAGGCCTGCAGACTGTGTGACAGAGTCTGTGTACTGAGCTCCACACTAAAGCAGTGTCCTTGGAGTGAGACTGTAGAGGCTGATAGAAGGTTAAGCCAAAACCATTTAATATTTACTGCAGTGTTGCTCTGTCTGTTTTCATCTGGAACTCAGGACCACCAGCCCAGAGATAATGCAATAACAATGGGCTGGGGCCTCGTCCCACATCACAATCATTAATTTAAAGCATGCTCTATGGCTTGCTTGTCTACAGCCCAGTCTCAGGAAAGCATTTTCTAATTGAGATTTCCTCTTTACAGATGACTCTAGCCTATGTCAGGTTGACAAAATTAGCCAGCATACAAGGCTAGCACACAGGCACTAGCTAGCACCAAGGATAATGTGTCTTAATTAAAACATTATTAAAATTTTTACTTCTTGAAATACATTCTTCTAAAAAATGTTTACTTTAAGTTCATGGCCACAGTCTCATTCTAATCAACACCCTTCCTCATTCATTTGAGTTGAAACAGTAACAGTCACTGAGGCTGGTCCTGCTGTGCAGTTAAGTTTGTGTTCTCTAGAGCTTATATCTGAAGCCCTAATACCCACTGTAACAGTGCCAAAGCTGGGGTAACTCAGTGTAACAGTTTGTATATGCCTGGCCCAGGGCATGGCACCATTAGGAGGTGTGGCCTTGTTGGAGTAGATGTGTCACTGTGGGTGTGGGCTTTAAGACCCTCATTCTAGCTGCCTAGGAACCAGTCTTCCCTAGTGGCCTTGATATAAAGATGTAGAACTCTCAGTTCCTCCTGCACCATGCCTGCCTGGATGCTGCCATTCTCCTACCTTGATGATACTGGACTGAACCTCTGAACCTGTAAGCCAGCCCCAATTAAATGTTGTCCTTATAAGACTTGCATTGGTCATGGTGTCTATTCACAGCAGTGGAACCCTAACAAAGACTCAGTTTTAGATGAGACCAGAGGATGAAGCCCTCAAGATGAGATGAGAGTCTTTGTAAGGAGAGTAAGAGATAGCAGATCTTTATCATGACTGTGCAGATACACCGTAAAGATGGCCATCTACAAGACAGAAAACTAGATTTTGTGGGGAACTGACTCAAGAAGCAACTGGACCATGGAGTCCCCTTGGAAACGACAACATTGGAAATACACACCTGTCATTTATGGTGCAGCATCTTAAACTGTGGGGTTGTGACCCCATATGAGGGCATGTCATGGAATGTAGTAGTTGTAAAAAAAAAAATATAAGGCTGTTGCATGTGTAATGACCAAAAGTGAGTGAGTCTCAGATATCTAGATGTGCAGGCCCGAGCTGGCTTTAGTACTGCAGTGCAGCCTTGGCTCTTGTGTCTTGTCGAACCATGTGAGACCTACAACATTGTCTTAAAACACTTCAGCTCAGACTTGAAGCTACAGTGTTAGGAATTACAGAGCTTTTATTACACAAACAGGTCTTCTGATCTCCCAGAAACAGAAGTGCTGTGAAAAAAGACTTGTTCTGTTTTCCAGCCATATCTCCTGGCAGGGATCAAATCAGAGTATCTTTGGGTTTGAGCTGTATTACATTGTTTTATATTTAAAAAACAAATTTGTTTGAACTTAAAGGCATCTGCACAGTGAAGAAAAGGATCAAAGTGGTGAGAGAGATCTTTGCCAGCTATACACCTCTTAGCAGATTGATATCTAGAATACATATAGAACTCAAAAATACACAAAGCACCAAAAAAACAAACAACTCTAGAGTTAAATGGAGTTTACAAAAGGCCAAGAAGTATGCTACATCCTTATCAACCATGGAAATGCAAATCAAAACTTTGAGATTACATCTTACCGTGGACAAGATTAAGAAAATAAATGGCAACAGATGCATTTTCTGGAATCCCAGAAAAAAAAGGAGTTCTTACTGCTGGTGGGAAAGGAAACCAGTGTAGACACCATGGAAATAAGTGTGAAGATTCTTCAAACAAGACGCTATTAATGCATCTACCTTAGGACTCAGCTGTACCAATCCTGGGCATATACCCAAAGGACTCAGTATCCTGTTATAAAGACAGACACCTGCTTATCCATATTCATTGCGGTTCTCTTGACAACAGAAGGAGGAGTGAAAGCAGTCGAGATGTCCATCAACTGATGGCATATAGTGAAAATGTTTAATGTACACAATGTGAAGAGAAATGAAGTTACTAAATTTTCAGGTAATTGTAGGATGGAGCTCAGAACTGGGAAATTTACACCAAGTAAGATTGCCCAGGCCCTGACAGGCAAATGCTGCATCTCTCCTCTTGCATAAGGGTGCCATCTTAAATCTTTATATTAGTGGGTTTAACATGAAATGCCGTTAAATACCAGTAACTAGAGAGAAGCCATGGAGAGATAGGAGGGTGGAACACAGGAAGAGAAGACTTGAAGGAAGAGGGGTGGGAAGGCAGTGCACAGGAAGTAGGGTACTCAAACTAAGGATGCTTGGAAAGTTTCCTAAAATATATATGTATACAGGAAAGGGTATAAGTGGAGCCTCAAGTATAAGAGGCAGGGGAATAATACTCCTCTCAGAAGCTACAGTTACCAAAAAAGAACACAGTGCCAGGTACAGGGAACTTCTCTTTGAGTTGTTTGGAGGGCGTGTCCCAGAGTACCCCCCCCCCCCGCCCCAAACAGCGACTTAGGCCCTTGTTGTCCGGAAGAGCTTGAGGGTAACCACTTACTGACCACTTGCTCTAGTCACAGCACACAGAAAATAGAGCAATAACATGGACTCCTGGATACACTGGCTGCAGTCCCAAGACACCCAAGTCAGACTAACCTACAGAGCTCTGCGAAACAGTTCTGTACCTTTGAGGTTCCAAGTGTCTAATAATTTGTCCCAGCAGCAGTGGAAGATTAATAACTCCCGCTCACTGAGCTCCAATAGACAATAATGAGAGTGAGGAAAGAAAACACTGTTCTTGCTCAGGGGTAAAGCTTGCTTGCAGTCTTCACCTTCTTAGGAACATTATCAAGAACTATGAAGTGAAAGTGAAACATGAACTCCTGCCCGAATGTCCACAATTTTTTTTATTGGATATTCTCTGCATTTACATTTCTGATGCTTTCCACGTCCCCCAGTCCCATCCCTTTCCCCCCCTCCTATTGCTTCCATGAAGATATTTATTCTCTTAACTATTCTTTCCCACCTCAGTGCCTTGGCATTCCCCTACACTGGGAAAACTTCCACTAGACCCAAGGCCTCTCCTCCCAATGATGTCAGACAATGCCATCCTCTGCTGCATATGCACCTGGAGCCATGGGTCTCTCCATGTGAACTCACTGGTTGGTGTTTTAGTCCCTGGGAACTGTGGTAGGTTTGGTTGGTTGATAATTTTGTTCTTCCCATGGGGTTGCAGACCCTTTCAGCTACTCCAGTCCTTTCTCTAGCTCCTTCATTCGGGTGACCACTATTTCTATGTTGGCAACAAACATAGCTGAATGCATCCTACTCAGCAGTGTGTAAGTAAGAGCTCAGTGTATTGATTAAAAGCTTTAAAATTGCTCTTTTCAATTATTTGTTTTTGTAACAAGCACATTAATCCTCTTTCCCCTTATTTTCAATAACTCTAAAGGTTCTGTATACTTCTCACAAAACCTTGGGAAGTTCAATTATCTAAAAGCTAAATGTATTTGGCCACTGGCTGCTTTTCAGGAATTGTTCTGACCATGCTGCTTAAAATCTCTTGCACTTATATCTTCACTTTTTTTATAAAATGAAATACTGCATTTCTTTAACTCTCTGTGGTCATGACTACTTAAAAAATGATTTATTAAAATGAGATTTTAGCTATTTTGCAAAGACCTGCTTGATAAATTAATTTTATGAGACTAATAATTTAACATTATTTTTATGGGGCTAACAGGTTTCCTGTGACACTGGTTGGTGGTAGTCATTTCCTATAATTTCTCACTGGCAATGCAGTGATTATAAAATGAGTGATAAGCTCTCCAAGCAATAGCTGGCACCCAGGAGGCCACACCAGCTCTTCCCAGAAGTCACGTGCTGGAACACATTTGGATAACTGGAGTTAAAGGCAGCACCCAGAAGCTCCACTTCCAACTGACTGCAGAAGAGGAAGCAGGGCCTCAGATTACCATCTCGTCTTCAGTAAGAATGCAAGTTGGTATCTGCCTGTGGATTTCCTTATACTTAAGAAGCTAATCTGTGAGGCCGATTTTTGTGTGTGAGTCTGCAATTTTTTTTTAAGCTGTTGAGACTTTATGAGAAAACCTTGGGCATGGCTTTACAACTTCTGGTAGAATTTCTGGTAATGCAATTCTCTTTTGAAGGACATATAAAACTGGTAGAGAAAGTATTTTGTTTTTCTTTTTAATCATACACACACACACACACACACACACACACACACACATATATATATATAAACACATAAGGTATACATACATACATATGTATGTATCTTGAATTACTATTTCTTCTGAGCAGCTACATATAATATAGGATCTGGTCAAAAGAGTCAAGAGGTAGCACCTCTGGTTTCTCAACTCTCCACTGGGTATCAGCTGAAAGGAGAAATCTCTGCCCTAAAAATATGCAGGAACAGAACAGAAACAGTGTTCCCTGACCAGACAGGTGAGTCTTAGAGCATTCTCAAGGGAAAACAAATTCTCTCTTATCCCATGGTCCTACTCATGTGTGTGTGTGTGTGTGTGTGTGTGTGTGTGTGTGTGTGTGTGTCTGTGTGTCTGTGTGTGTGAACATAAGCCAGCAAGAGTGGTTTTCACTTGGATTTTATTTTATTTTTTGGCAGTAAGTGTGGACTTTAAATACATAAAGGTTTTCAGAACTAACCTTCATACCTTCATGGTTCAGAAGTGCCTTGAGTTGTTGGGCAACTGTACCACTGAAGATGATAGATAAGTATACCCAGACAAACAAATTTGTGTAGCAGAAATTAAGACTGGCAAGCTGCTCCTAGGCGCCATGATGGGACGTTTATACATCCTTACTTCATTCCTAATGTAATTCCTTAAGAGAGATTTCTTCATAAGCCAATTTTTATCTATTTTGCTCTGGACTCTGTTGGGCTGCAGTGGCTCAACCTGCTCCACTGGAAATTCCTATCCTTTGATGAACTTGTTGCTCTATAAGACTGAAAACCAGTTTGGGCCCTTTCAAGTCTGTAATTGCATGAGGTGGAAGATCTCTGGAGGATTAGGAAAGGGCAGCCACCACTTCAAGCTGCTCCAAGCTGCTGCCCTGCTCTCTGCTTAGGCGTCTGGTCACCTCTGGGTCCCACACTGCTGTTTCTGAGGCTACCCTTGCTTATCTGATTAAACCCAGGATAACGCACAGCTCACAAACACCAAAGACAAGGCTGGCAGTGTCTTTACTCTCTTGGCCAGCTTTGGCACAACTTATGACTTCAGGACCATCCTCTGCTCTCTGGATTTTGCCAACTACCAGTTGGACCAAAGGCCCAGTGAACAGCCATGTATTTGGACTTTCCCTGGTTAATTATGGCATAAAGCTATTTGGAACAGAAAACAAACACAAAGGAAGAAGCTATGAAGTGAAAGGCCATTCCTCACAGGGGAAACTTCCCATCTTTGGAATACATGAAGGAGGACTTCGAAGTTTGGAGATTGTGTCTGGGGAATTCACAAAACTCTGGGAAAGGTGGTCTTCGGAGTACAACTGAAGGCTGTAGGCCAACACACTGCCCAAGAGTCAGAGTCCTTTCTCAATCAGACCCAGTTCTGATTGCCATCAGAGATAAGCACTTAGCTCTAGATCTCCCAATTCACCTTCTCAGAAGCATGACTTAAGTAGGCACATTGTCATCTTTTCATCTGGCAGGAAACTTGCAATTGTGACTGCTGGGTAATTATGCACTTGCAGTCTGCACAGGACACGTGTTCCCAGCCAGGCTCTGTCCCTCTGTAGGGCACATTTCTATAACACACTTGACAGTCAGAGAGAGGATAGTGCAGGCGACGGAACCTGCAGGGACAAACGTGTCCTCCTGTCATGGCTGCCTTTTCGTTCCTATGACAAAACACTGGCCAAAACCAGCTTGAGAAGGAAAGGGTTTGTCTGCCTTACATCCATCCCATTCTCTAAGGAAACCAGGGCAGGTTCTATAAGCAGGAATCCAGAGTGAGCCTGTAAGCCATGCTCCTCTTTGGCCGCCACTTCAGGGCTGGCTTCCAGGTTCTGGCTTTTTTTTTTTTTTTTTTTTAATTTCTTCAAATATAAGTTAACTAAAACCCAAACTGCTCAATTTTACCACCCTAGTAGTGTTAAAAGAATCAAAAAAATGTTTGTTTAATTATGCATACTGTTGACATCAACATAAAAATATATAACATTTATTTATTTAGCTAGGTTTTTTTTTTTTTTTTTTTTTTTTTTTTTTGAGATAGGATTTCTCTATGTAACAGTCCCAGTTGTCCTAGAACTCATTTTGTAGACTATGCTGGCCTTGAACTCAGAGATCCACCTGCCTCTGCCTCTCAAGTGCTGGACTTAAGATACTATTGACAGTGCCAGTTTTTTACTGCCAGCCTAGGTATAAGTGTCCTATGTGACACAGACATAATAGGATGCAACCCCTGGCGGGTCAGGAACTTCACAAGATCAACAGAGTCAACTAACCTGGACCCTAAAGGGTTCTCAGAGACTGAACCACCAACCAAAGAGCATACAAGGGCTGGACCAGGGCATCTGCACATACGTAGCAGATGTGCAACTTGGTTGTCATGCTGGTTCCCCCAAAAAATGGTGTGTGGACCCTGACTCTACTGGCTGACTATGGGTTCTATTCCCCTAACTGGGCTGCCTTGTCTGGACTTGGTGGGAGAGGATGTGCCTAGTCCTTCAGTGACTTAGGGTGCCAGGGTGGGTTGGTACCCACGGAAGAACCCCTCCTCCCTTCTCAGAAGTGAAGGGGAGAGGTTGTGGGGAGGGGCCATGTGAAGGGGAAACTAGGAGGAGAGGAGGCTGCAGTAGGAATTTAAAGTGAATGGATAAATAAATTAATAAAAACAGGACACTACTAGCATGTGTGTGTGCACTCACACACGTGGGTGTGCACATGTGTTATGGTATGCATGTGGAGATCAGAGGATGTCTTAGTCAGGGTTTGTATTCTGCACAAAATATCATGGCCAAGAAGCAAGTTGGGGAGGAAAGTCTTTATTCAACTTACACTTCCACATTGCTGTTTATCACCAAAATAAGGTCAGGAACTCACTCAGGGCAGGAACTTGAAGGCAAAGGCTGATGCAGAGGCCATGGAGGGATGTCACTTACTGGCTTGCTTCCCCTGGCTTGCTCAGCCTGCTTTCTTATAGAACCCAGGACCACTGGCCCAGGGATGGCACCACCCACAATGGGCTGGGCCCTCCCACTTGATCACTACTTGAGAAAATGCCTTACAGCTGGATCTCATGGAGGAATTTCCTCAGCTGAGGCTCCTTTCTCTGTGATAACTCCAGCTTGTGTCATGTTCACACAAAACCAGACAGTACAGAGGACAACCCTGGGCATTGGTACTTGCCTTCCATCTTGTTCCAGATACGATCTCTTTGTTCATTGACTGTGTATCCCAGGCCAGCCTTTCAATGAGCTTGCAGACATTATTTTTTCTGCCTCTCATCTCATTGTAGCAGTGCTGGGGCTGAACACACAAGCCTCTGTGCTTGGTTCATAGATTTCGGGAATTTGAACTCCAGTCCTTGTGCTCATAAGGCAAGTGCTTTACCCATGAGCCACCTCCCAGCCCTAAATGGTTTTCATTGGATGCATAATGTAAATGAATTCTAACACTACCATTTAAAATCACGATTTCAAAGGGTGTGGAAACAGAAGACATACTGCAACGTATTAAGAAGAAATTTCTATGTGTATACACAAAATGTTAGGAGCAGTTACCAGAGACAAAGAATTAAGGCAATTTCTGTTATCTTTTCTGTGTTTTTGTTTGTTTGTTTCCTATATTCTCCACAATAAACTAATTGTTTTTATACTTACAATAAAAATGTTTCACTTCAAATCATTAGATGACTTAGCTATACAAAACAATTGAGTAACTTGTTGGTAAAATATTAATGCTTGATCCTGCCTAAAATCGTAATGTGATCATTTTGGTTTGAATTCTGTGCAGTCAATATATGTGCAATTCAACGATTAATAGGAAAACAGTTTGTAGTTTATCAAAAAACTTGGCTTAACCAATATACTCATTAGGATTCACAAAAGGCAATGAACTTTTTGTGGTAAATGCTATAGCCTCTGTTTCAGCCACAGCATGATACACATACCCATGGTATAGATTAGTGATCAGATTGCTCTTACTTTAATTGCTCAGACTGGGCTGGAATCCTCCTGAAACTCCAGCACCAGAGTTCCGTACAGACCCAGGCCACTGTACCCAGCTTTTTGTAAGTGTGGGAGATCTGATCTCAGGTCCTCTTGTTTGAACAGCAATCACCTTACTCCTTTTTACTGACATTTTAAGTTAATATACCAAGTAATAGGTTTCATCATGACATTTTCAAAAACTTCTTTCTTACCAGCTTGGACATCCTTATCTAACTTTGCAGTGTGTCAAAATGACAGCTGTGGTCTCCACTGAGACACCTTCATCCTGTAGGATTCCAGATATACAAAGTTGCCTCCACGCTCATGGTCTCAACTGTACCCCACAACCCGCTCTGTGTCCCTTTGCCCATTCTCCAGGGGTATTTCATAAGCTGTTCACAGCCTTAAATCCCCTCTCGGAAGTCAAAGCACCTGTGGCCCTATTTGCCCTCCAGAGCCAGCTTCTTGTTTTGCCCTCAATCCCTCCATCTAGAATTCAGAATATTTAAACCTACCTGCTAAGTCCCTCAGTTCCAGTTAATTTCCCTCTAGGTTGGCTTCTGAGTGGCAGCTTCAACATGTCTAAATTTCTGCCAGCTTTTTCTTGTGTTTGGACCTTTGCAAGCAGGAGCCCTAGTTCTGGGAAGCTCATCCTCCTGCTTTGCTTGAGTACGTCTGCCTCACATTTTTGAGGGTGTGAAACATCAATTTATCTAGAAAGTTAAAAGAAAGCCTGCGATAGCCCAGGCACAGTCGGATACGGAGCCCAGTTACACTGCTTCTCTTTCCACTGTGAACATTTTATGAAACTGCTTGCTTCCCCCTCCCCCATTTGATTATTTTAATTTTAGAAGCCTTTGTTCATCCGCAGTGTTTTCGGATGTGAGCCTTTGAGATTCAGCAACAATGATCAGTATTTCCAAGAGTTCTCAGAGTTTTCAAAATTATGACATTTTCCAGATTCTCCTGAGAATCTTCACACTCTATAATTTGCGAAGCTAATTTCCTGCCTAAAGAATGAAATACAGATCTTCCTCTCCACAAGGGTCCCTCTGGGCAAACCCAGCAGCTGTGCGTTCTATCCTGCCCCCTTCTGCATTCTATTTCCTGGACCACGCTCTGCCTGCAGCTCCGGAAGCCTGCAGCTGCCTGGAACAACCAGGTGAGATCCCTCAAGTCCTAAACCCCTGCCAGCTAGGTTCCCCAGCCAGCCATACAGACTTGAGGTCTTCCAGATTCTCTCTGCACTCCATCTGCGGGTCCACACCTATACCTGCAATCCCCAGAGGCCTCCAACCATCAGGGAGCAGCAAACGAGACCCCTACTCCAAATCCCTGCCCGCAGGCTCCTCTAGACAAACCCAGCAGCTGCAAGTTCTGTCCTGCCCTATCCGCATTCATTTGCATAGCTACGCCTCCATCTCTGGAGGCCGGCTGCCTGGAGGAACAACCTGCTCTACCTGCAATCCCAGAAGACTGCTCCCATCAGGGACAACCAGACCTGACAATTCAAAGGCAAAGGAAATACTTTCAACAAAATCAAAGAAGAAAAATTTCCTAACCTAAAGAAAGATGTCTATAAATATACAACAATCAGATGGCTAAAGACCAGCATAAGAACACAATCAACAAAAGCCAGGGCAATATGGCACCAGCTATGATACTGCCCTGAAAATTTTAGCTCACTTGAATAGCAAGAAAATGACCCTAAATCTAATGTTATGATGATTACAGAGGTCTTTAAAAAGGAAATGAGTAAAAATCCCTTAAAGAAATACGGGAAAAATACAATCAAACTGGTAGAGGCTGTTAAAGAGGAAATGAGTAGATACTAAGAAATACAGGGAAATACAATCAAACAGGAGAAATAAATGAATAAAACTGTTCAATACCTAAAATTGGAAATAGAAGCAATAAAGAAAACATAAATAGAGGCAACCCCGGACATGGACAACCTAGGAAAGAGAACAGGAACTTCAGGTACAAGCATTCCTAACAGAATACAAAAGATGGAAGAGAGAATCTCAGGTGTTGAAGAAATTGATACATTGGTCAAAAAAAAAAATGCTAAGGATAAAAAGTATCTAAAACAAATCTTCCAGAAAGTTTTGGACACTATGAAAAACCCAAATCTAAGAACAATAGAAATAGAAAAAGACTCCCAATTCAAAGGCAAAGGAAATACTTTCAACAAAATTAAAGAAGAAAATTTCCCTAACCTAATGACAGAGATGTCTATAAATATACAAGAAGCTTACAAAACACCAAATAGAGTGGGCCAAAAGAAGAAAACCCTTCTTCTACATAATAATCCAAACACTAAATGTATAGAACAGAGAAAAAAAAATTAAGAACCACAAAGGATAAAGTCCAAGCAACACATAAAGGCAGACCTATTAGCATTGACACCAGACTTTTCAACAGAGACTTTAAAATCCAGAAGGGTCTGGACACATGTCTTACAGTCTTTAAGAGATAACAGAAGCCAGCCCAGACTATACCCAACAAAACTTTCAGTCACCATAGACAGAAAACAAGATATTCCATGACAAAACCAAATTTAAACAATATCTTTCTATTAATCCAGCCCTACAGAAGGAACGCCAACCAAACCAAAAAAACAAAAACAAAAACAAAAACAAACACACACCCATATATACATACACATACATGCACACACATACACACACACCCACACACACACACGGGGGGGGAATCTATCATTAACATTAAAATAACAGATATTAACAAATATTGATCATTAATATTTCTCAACATTAATAGATTCAATTTTCAATAAAAAGACACAGGTTAACAGAAAGGATGTGAAAACAGGACCCGTCATTCTGCTGTATATGAGATATATATATACTTCAGCAACAAAGATAGACACTGCCTCAGAGTAAAGTTACAGAAAAAGATTTCCCAAGCAAATGGACCCCAGAATCAAGCTGGAGTAGCCATTCTAATATCTAATAAAATAGACTTTCAACTAAAAGTAATCCAAAAATGCAAATGACACTTCATACTCATCAAAGAAAAAAAAAATCCAAGATAACATCTCAATTCTGAACATCTATGCACCAAATTCAAGGGCATCTACATTCATGAAAGAAACATTACTAAAGCTTAAACCACACACATTAATAGTGGGAAACTTCAACACACCCCATTCACACCAATGGACAGGTCATCCAGACAGAAAACTAAATGGAGAAATAATGACATTAACAGAGGTTATGAATCAAATGAGCCTAACAGATATCTACAGATCATGTCATCTAAGATTCTCAGAACCTCATGAAATTGTCTCCAAATCTGACTATAGTCTCAGTCACAAAGCAAATCTAACAGATATAAGAAAATTGAAATAACGCCTTGCATCCTGTCAAACCACCATGGATTTCAACAACAATAGAAACAACAGAAACCCTACAAACTCATGGAAACTGAACAACTCTCTACTCAATAACCACTGGGTCAGGGAGAAAGTAAAGAAAAGAAATTAAAGACTTAAGATTTCAATAAACAAGAGCATAACATACCCACACTTATGGGACACAATGAAAGCAGTGCTAAAAGGAAGTTCATAGCCCTAAGTGAGTTCATAAAAGATTACAGAGTTCTCATACTAACAATTTAAAAGTACACCTGAAAACTCTAGAACAAAAGGAAGCAAGCACACCAAAGAGGAGAAAAAGGCAGGAAATAATCAAACTCAAGGCTAAAATCAATTAGAAACAAAGAGAACAATACAAGGAATCAACAAACCCAAGAACAGGTTCTTTAAGAAAATCAACAAGATAAGCAAACCCTTAGCTAACTAACCAAAAGGCAGAAAGACACAACATAAATGAACAAAATCAGAAATAAAAAGGGGCACCTAACAATGGACAGTGAGGAAATTTAAAGACTCCTTAGGTCTTACTCCAAAAGCCTACACTCCACAAAATTGGAAAATCTAAATGAAACCAGTAATTTTTCTAAAAAGATACCACTTACCAAAGTTAAATCACGATCAGATAAACTATCTAGATAGTTGTATAACCCCTAAGGAAATAGAAGCAGTCATTACAAGTCTCCCAACAACAACAACAACAACAACAACAACAGAAAGCTCAGCGCCAGATTGCTTTAGCAGAGAAAACTACCAGACATTGAAGAAGAGCTAATACAAATACTCCTCAAACTATTCCACAAACAAGAAAAAGAAGGAAAATTACCAAACTTATTCTATGAGGTCACAATCACCCTGATACCTACTCTACACAAAGAAAGAGAATTTCAGATCAATTTCCCTTATGAACATTGATGAAAAAATATTCAATAAAATATTCACAAAATAAAACTGTAGGGGTGTAGAGGTGGTTGAATATACAAAAAGTCCATCAATGTAATCCACCATATAAACAAAGTGAGAGGAAAAAGAAAATAAAAACATGTCCATCTCATTAGCCTTTGAGAAAATCCAACACCCCTTGGTGATAAAAGTCTTGGAGAAATCGGAGATACAATTGATATACCTAAGTACAATAAAGGCAATATACACTAAGCCAATAGCCAACATCACATTAAATGGTAAGAAACTTAGAGCAATTCCACTAAAATCAGAGACAAGACAAACCTTGGACAGGCTTGTGGCTCCCTGTCTCTTCAATATAATGATTGAAGTCCTGCTTGACTAATAAGGAAACAAATGGGATACAAATTGGAAAGAAATAAATCAAAGTATTGCTATTTGCAAATAAGATAGTATAATTAAGTGACCCCAAAAATTCTTCCAGAAAACTCCTACAGATGATAAACACCTTCAGCAAAGTAGCTCTATACAAAATTAACTCAATATAACTCAGTATTCCTCCTTTATAAAAATGATATACAGGCTAAGAAAGAAGTTAGGGAGACAACATCCTTCACAAATAGATGCAAATAATATAAAACATCTTGGTGTAACTTTGACCTGTGTCAAGAACTTCAAGTCTCTGAAGAAAGAAATTGAAGAAGATGTCAGAAGATGCAAAGATCTCCCATGCTCGTGGATCTGTAGGATTAACATAATGAAAATGTCCAATCTACCAAAAGTAATCTATAGGGATTCAATGCAGTTCTTATCAAAATTCCAACACAACGTTTTTACAAACCTTGAAAGAACAATCTTTAACTTCATATGGAAAAAGAAATAAACAAGGATAACTAAAACAATCCTGACCTATAAAAGGACCTCAGGAGGTATCACCATCCCTGACTTCAAGTTGTACCTCAAAGCAATCATAATAAAAACTGCATGGTATTGGTACAGGAACAAACAGGTTGGTCAATGGAATCAAATCGAAGTCCCAGCAATAAACTCAAACACGTATGGACACTAAATTTGTGACAAAGAAGCCAAAACCATACAATAGAAAAAAGAAAGCACCTTCAACAAATGGTGCTAGTCTAACTGGCAGTCTGCATATAGAAGAATGCAAATAGATCCATATCTACCACCTACACAAAACTCAAGATTAAATGGATTAAAGACCTCAACCTAAAACTGGATACACTAAGTCTAATAAAAGAGAAAGCGGGGAATCGACTTAAACCCATTGGCACTGGTGATAACTTCTTGAAGAGATCATTTATAGCTCAGGCATTAAGATCAACAATTAATAAATGGGATGGGACCACATGAAACTGAAAAATTTCTGTAAGGCAAAGGGCACTGTCAATAGAACAAAACAGGCACTTATAGATTGGGAAAACATCTTCACTCACTCTACATCTTACAGAAAGCTAATATCCAAAGTATATAAAAGACTTAAGAAGTTAGACACCAACCCAAATAAACCGATTAAAAATGGGGTACAAAGCTAAATAGTGAATTCTCAACAGTGGAATCTCTAATGGCCAAGAAACGCTTAAAGAAATGTTCAATGTCCTTAGTCTTTAGAAAAATGCAAATCAAAACAACCCTGAGATTCTACCTTATACCCATCAGAATATCTAAGATAAAAAATTCAAGGCACAGTACATGCTGACAAGAACATTGGTGGAAGTGAAAATTGTATAACCAGTTTGTAAATCAATTTGGTGATTTCTCAGAATATTGGAAATGGTTCTCTCTAAAGACCCAGACATACTACTCCTGGGCATACACCTGGGCATATTCAGGCTATAATGAATAAAGCTGCTATGAACATAGTTGAGCAGGCTCCAACATGCCACATGGATACCTGCTCAACTATGTTCATAGCAGCTTTATTCATTATAGCCAGAAACTGGATACAACCTAGATATTTCTCAACTGAAGAGCAGATAAAGAGAATGTGGTACATTTACATGATAAATGGAACACTACTCAGCCATTAAAAACAAGGACATCATTAATTTTGCAGACAAATGGATGGAACTAGAAAATATCATCCCGAGTGAGGTAGCCAAGACACAAAGGGATTTATTTATGTATGTACTCATCTATAAGTGGATATAAGCCACAAAGTACAGGATAACCATGCTACCACCCACAGACCTAAAGACGCTAAATGACAAGGTGGGCCCAAGGGAAGATGCTTGACTGCTACTCAGTAGGGGGAAATAAAATAGTCACTGGAGATGGTGGAGCAAGGGAACTGGGTAAGAGAGGGGATGGAGAGGGAAATTGGGGAGGGGAATTGTGTATAGGGAGGGCAGGGAAGAGAGAATGGAAATCATCTTTGGAGAGGGGCATCTCTATGATGTGCCAAAGACCTGAGACAGGGGAGTTTATGGAAATAATTCTAGCTGAGACTCCTAGTGGTGGGGGGATATGGAGCCTGAAGTAGGCACCTCCTGTAGCCTAGAAGGACTCCTAGTAGAGGGATAAGGACAGCAACTTACTCACAAAACCTTTGACCCAAAATATGTCCTGTCTACAAGACATGCAGGGACAAAGATGGAGCAGAGATGGAAGGACTGCCCAACAAATGCCTGGCCCAACTTGAGACCCATCCCATGGGCAAGAACTAATCTCTGACACTATTAATAATATACTCTGCTATGCTTGCAGACAGGAACCTAGCATAACTGTCCTCTGAGAGCTCCATCAAGCAGCCCATGGAAAGAGATGCAGAGACCTACAGCCAAACACTAGGTGGAGTTCAAACATTAGGGGGTAGTCTTATGGAAGAGTTGCGGGGAGGATTGAGAAAGCTCAAGGAAATAGGGACTCCACAGAAAAACCAACAGAGTCAGCTAACCTTGATGCTTTGAGGCTCCCAGAGACTGAACCACCAACCAAACAGCAAGCATGGGCTGAACCCAGTCACCTTCCCACATATGTAGCAGATGTGCAGCTTGGTCTTCATGCAGGTCAACTAACCGAAGTTGGGCCCGTCCCTGAATTTGTTGCCTGCCTGTGCATCCCATTCCCCTAAATGAGCCTCCTTGTTTAGCCTCAGTAGGACAGGATGTACCCAGGCCTGCAGTGACTTGAGGTACCAGGGATGGTGGTCACCTTAGACCTCAGCCCCTCTAATCCCACCTAAATGCTGTTACAATGGCAACATGGATTTTAGAGGGCTGTTCACACCATAGTACCCACCCTCACAATCCAACTGGCTTGCAAATCTTCCTGCCAGCTTGGCTAACAGTCATCAAGGACACCAGAACTTCCAGACCATGTTAAGTCATGCTTTTCCCTAACACCAAACATACTCTCATGGAATTTACCAGCTTTGGTCATATTAACTCCAGTCCTGTTGACTGTAAGCAGGGGTTGAGTTACTCTTCAAGGTCAGACCCACAGCTTAAGAGGTGGAAAGTGTCTTGGTGGCTAAGTTTTCCTTGATGCTAAATGGGGACTCAGTTTCTAGTGCTTCTCTTGCTCTGTGAATTCGATTGACCACTTACCCAGATCATAGCTGCTGACAAACATTTTTTAGTGCCCTGCCTTTTTGGGGACATTAGAATAAAGACAGTCCTTTCGGCACTCAAAGATGCTGATTCTGTAACAGATTTCACTCACAGATACAGCATTTGGCGAACTGAGTCTCAGTCACGGACTTTGGGTAAGTCTCACGTGCTGGTTGCTGTCTTATGCTGGTTATCTGTATGCACACACGTCTCTTCATTGCCATTAGTTTATGAACTTCAGTGAGGAGAGAAGAGGTTATGACATACGATGGTTGACAAGACCTTAACAGTCCTGTTCTAGCCATTATCTCCTACCCTGCCATGTTCCCACTGTCACCATTTCCTTCTGGTCACTACATGGGTGGCAGGTAGAAGCCAACTGACATTTGATATTTCCATAATGAATAGCAAACTTCAGGTACTCGTGGAAAATCTTATTTGTTTTTCAGGAAATTTGAAACATCTTTCAATATCACTAAATCTTTAAACATCACTAAGTTATGGTCAGCACTTACTAATTGTATACCAGGTTCGAGAAACTTGAGAAAGACTCAAACTTGCTTTAGTTTCTAGAAGATGGACACTTTTAATGATTCTTCATCTGTGTTTGCTGTCTTGGTGAGTCTCTCTGTGTTCATTGGCTCACTGAAATTAATACCAGTTTGTTCGGTCACAGAAGGAGGCACATGGAGAGGAAGCTCACATTCTGACTGCCTATGAACCTCAGGTTCCCAAGAAAGCAGAGACGTTTCATCATCTGAGCCCCCCCCCCTTTGAAGTATGAACTCTGAAATCCATTCTCATTACAGCACTTAACCTCCCAAGGCAGAACTTAAGCAGACAATTACAAAATCATCAGTTCTATGATCTCAAGGAAAATGCTTTTGGTTAATTCACTGTAAGTGGTAATGTTAATATTTTCAGGAATGGTTTAGCAGGATCAGGGAAAGGAGGAGGTGGACATATCTGAGTTCATTCAAGCAGAATTTTATGCTTGTCTAAAGAGACCTATTGAAGGAGTTTCTCCATTAAAATAATGGAAGTACAAAACCACCAGCCTAATGCAGTACTACAGAGTAGGAATAGAATTCAAGCAGCAAATCTGGGCCATATTATACATTTCAGCCTTCCTCTAGACTCATTTTCAAATAATAAAAAAAAAAAACCCTGAGATTTGATCTCAACAATATTTAATTTTATTTCATTTTATTCTATGTACCTGAATGCTAATTTCAGCATGTAATTGATTTTAAAGTGTATTGAGATGTTTTACATTTTGCTTTTTGGTATCCTGGCCATAAAAATGTGTTTAGGTCAGGAATGACACAGTAGTAAAAAAAAATGTGTGTATACACACACACACACACACACACACACACACACACACACACACACACACACAGCAACCAAGTCCTCTAAGTGGTTGGCTATGGTGGTCTATGCCTTGAATTCTAGCACTCAAGAAGTAGAGGCAGGTAGGTCTCTGTGAGTTGGAGGCCAGTTTGGTCTGTACATACAGCAAGCTCCAAGATAGTCAGGGATACATAATGAGACCCTGTCTAAAAATGAAGAGGAAAAGAAAACAAGAAAGAACCCCCCTTCTTCTAAAAACTTTAAAGAATAGTTGAATTCATTATTTGACAGTTCATGTATGCACACCATGCAATTTACTGTCTTCATCCCATTGCCCTTGGTAACTCCCCACCACACACAAACTCTGAGCCCTTCTTCTTACTAAGTCTCCATCCTAATTCCATGTCAGCTTTTCAGTGGCCTTCACTGAACCTGAAGCCTGATTTCAGTCTGGCTGCTGCCCAGCAAGCAGCAGCCATCTTTCTGTTTTCAACCCCACCCCTCACACTGGGTTCACACAGTCACACCCAGCCTTTTAGAGGGTTCTGAGGAGCTGACTTCAGCTTCCCCAAGCTTGCACAGCCATGTTTCTGTACCATGAGCCATTGCTCCAGCACAGATTCCTGAGGCTGGGGAGGGTAACCGAGAAGCATATGCTAGCTACCATCTGCCCTCAAGAAAGCCATGGATCAATCAGATATTGAACTTCAAAACGAACAGGCAAGCCTTGGTCCCCAATGTCCAGGCTCAGCCCTTGGCTTCACCAGCTCAGGAGACACCCTGATCTGGACTTTATGTGGTGTTGTACTTTATGTGTTAAATAAACCAGCACTTCCGCTGAGCTGAGAGCAGAGTTCAGTGAATCTCAGTGTCTTCCCAGCACCAGGTTCCATATGAGCTTTTCTCTGTTTCTCTGTTGTTACTCAGAGCACCTTCCCGGGCCCCCTTTTCATTGTTCATTCTGTGGATTCCAGGAGCGGAACAGATGTTTTCTATTGTTCACTGCTGCTTCTAATTAAGTCCAATTACAAAAGCAACATTGTTTCCCCCTCTTATCTATTCTAAAGGTATTTTTGTCTTCCTAAGGGTCTTTATTACATGTAACAAAATTGAAACAATTTCAAGCTCTGCAGAAAAGCTGTATAATGTTGTTGTTAAAGTGTTCCTGAATCTTTTTGTGGCATCTGGATATTCATTCACTACAGACAAGTGCAGTTACTAATGAAAGTCGCAGTTTGGTTCACTAAATACCATTGACAGAATGGAGGCTTTAAAGCATGTTCTTTAGTCATGATAACGGAAATAAAGGCACTGCTACCAACCATGTTTCAGGATTGATCCCAATATTAGAAATCACCCAGTACATATAAAACTTTGAATGAGGATTTGTTGATAATCTTTGATTCCAAAATTTTCCTCCTTTCAGTACATTACAAACCACCCCCCCCCCGTCATTTACTCCACAATCATTTATGTAGGGTCTGTTGTGGCCACACAGATATATCATCAATTATGCATGATCCCCACTCTAAAGCAATTTATACTTTACAGTGAGCCAAACAAGACAGGGATATTGACCAGAGGGAGACCATGTAGCTTGCCTGCTAATAGCAGAGGCAATAAAGTCAGCCAGATTTGATCTGAAGGCTAAGTTTCCCTTTTCTTATATTTGTGACCTGGAAAAGTGACTTAACATCTCAAAAGCTGTTTCATCATCTGTACATGGTATGGTTGGCAGGACAAAGTGAGACAGACTGGGGACAACATGCACAGGTCAGGTCTTCTAAAGCAAGAACTGGCCAGCGGGGGGGGGGGGGTGCTCTCTTCACTGTCAAAGTAAATGCACCTTCACCTAAGCAGTAGGGGGAAAGGGCCTGCCAATCATTCCCAGGTTTAAAAAGTGTCATGCCCACTGAAGGAAAAAACAACCAGCTGATAGTTTGAAAAGTTTGGGAGGAGAAAGAATATCTGTCTCTGTGTGAAGTTGTGTGAGTTATTTTTGGCACTCACGTTTTTCATGAATGAAGTGGGTGTACAAGAGAGGCATGGAACATAGCACTAGCTTTGGCTATGAGTGTGGCCAAAGCCAAGGCTCTCTGATTAAAGAATCCAAAAGCTTCTTACTGTAGCTAAGACAGTGGTGAAAGATCATGCCCTGATCCCGAGCTGCAGCCACTGAGATCACACTGGGCAGTTTCTCTTCTCCACAAGAGAAGATGATGAAATTCTAGCTGTGCAAGTGTCATGAAGCCTTTCTAATTCTGACCACAGTCAGACAGATACCTTCCCAGACCAAAGGATCCCCAGTAACCAGCTTTATCAATATTTTTGTGAGGAGAAAATTTGAGACTACCAGCTGAAACACACTGGCCCAGTAAGACTTCCTCATTGTGTGACTGTCCCAAGCCTAAAGCACACAGAAGCTGGATGAAGGTCGTGCCACAGCCACACAGAGATGTCTCTCTACATTTCAAGGTATCATGGCAAAATGGAACCTTTTAACAGACTATTTCACGGCTGCCCTCCACAAGGATCTTCAAAATATTTTCCTGGAAATCTTGTATTCTTAAGAATACCAACCAATAGACGAGGTGTTTGATATCTCAGAAGTCTGTACACATGCTGGTTTGCCGGCCAGCACAGATTTTGGGATTTTATTTTGCAATAGTACTCTTGACTAAATGATCTGAAAGTGTTAAGCAAGCTAATAAAAAGAAAAAGGACGATGAAATGGAGTGCCTAAAAGCCTTTGGTCTACCAATTACTAGAAGTCTGTTCCAGAAAGGTCTGTAATCTGAAACTTCATGAGTGTGGCTGAAAACGATGGGAATGGAAACTCTGCACTTGTCTTTGTGAAGGTTAAACCAGACACCATGAAGGGCAATTCTCTCAAGCCTGACAGAAGGCCCTCAGCACACAGGAGTCCTTTTCTCCCTGGCTGCTTCTCTTTACTGTCCTCTGCTACTTCATTTCCCCAGCCAACACACAGCCCACAGACAGCCACATGACACGCTAATCTTTCTGAGCATGGGTTCAGTGAGAGAAAAGAACTCTGTTATTTTCATAAACAGCGTTCAAATTTCTTTTTCCCCCCATTTAAAAAACAGAGGCAGGGTACCTTCAGCTGACCCGTTGACACAATCGGCCCCAAATCTTCAGAAACGCTTGTTCATCAGCACTGTGCAGAGAACATTTCTAATGAATGAAACTACATGGCCAACAGCAGACTCGCCTCCAGCTTCTCTCATTCCTGACCTCACATTGTCCCAAGATTCTGCTGTTCGCTTGCTAGAGCCAAGTCTAGGGAGAAGTCAGAAGATGTTCCTGTTTTCTGACATTGACCAATAGCGTGATTTAATTTGAAGTGGATGCCAGAGGAAAGGGCTTCAGAATTTCCCTCATGTCTTTTGTAGAACAAAAGTTAACGTTAAGAAATGTACTTCTGTATCCAGGCAAATCTTGGAGGAGACAACTATTACTAAGTAATTTGTTTTAATCTACCATCCAGAACATTGGCCTTAGCACAGCCCCCAACTTATAAAGGGGGCAGAGACCACCAAGTTTTCCTTTGTGGAAAAATCAAGAACTTCTCTCCTTTAGTGACGTCCTTCCAATGGCACTTTTATGATCCGCTTTGAGCATTTGGAGTCTCCCTGAAGCCTCTGAATAAACTCTCCACTCACTTCCAGAGGATTCTCAAGTTACACTCCCTCATCATAGCTTTGGAAAACTCACATTAAGTCTTTGAAGGTAGTTCAGGGTAGTGAGGGTTTTTTGGATTTTTGGGGTTTTTTTGGGGGGGTTGTCATCTCTAGTTATTTCTTGTGAAAGAACAAAACAGAAGAGGAAGGATGAGAGACAGATAGAGAGAGAGAGTTTAAATGGTACTTCAAGATGATATAGTCACTGAAATATTGTGTTGCTGTGAAAAAAAAATTTTAAAAGCCCCAGTTTCAGACTGTAAATATAACCCTAGCAACTTGAAGCTGTAAGCAAAGCCGAACAGTGATGTCTGAGGTTGGCTCCTGAGAAGCAGCCTGAACTGGGGATTTGGACACTTGGCAGGGATACCAGAGTCAGAGATACACAGAAAAGGCTGTCTCCAACCACTTGAGCAACTGACAGCCCTGCTCTTACTGAAGCCAGGCATTTGCCCTGGCCCCTAGTTTGTCGTCTTTACTTAAAGTGGTTTTCAATAAGCTTCTGTTGTTTGTAGTCAGACAATCCCTATTTGTGATGTATGGAATACGAACTCATGTGTCACTCCCCATGTGGAAGAAAGTGAATGATCCTAAGAGCTACTTCAATCACAAACGCAATCAAGAGCCTCCACAAATGTTTGGTTACAGATACACTCCGTTTGGATCTTATGTGTCTTAGGGTAGGGTAGTGCATTGTCAGTAAAGTTTGCTAGGCTGTGTGTCTCTGTGTATTCTTGAGTCAGGTCTCAAAAACAAAAAATAAAAAAATAAAAACAAAAATAACAACAAAGCAAAGCAAAATAAGACCCATCGACTTAGCACCCATGAGCTGTAACCAAAGCAGCCATCTCCCTCTCAGGGCATCAGGAAAGCCATTTGTGGGTAGGTTTGGTCAGAGTCATCTTTCTGGGCCAGAGGAGTTGAAGGGCTAATATCTCTGTGCTGGTTACTCTTGTTACTGTTGTAACAAACTACACCCAACAAAAGCAAGTGAAGGACAGGTTCAGGTTGACTCCGGGTTTAAGAACATGGACATCATGACAGGAGCATTCAAGGCATTAAGAAGTGAGTGCTGGAGACCAAATTACTTCCTCCTTTGTATTCAGTTCAGGATTCCAGACCACAGCATAGAGCTGCCAACCTGAGATAAAGCCTCTGGGTATAGCCTTCTAGAAGAGTCTAAATCCAGTCAAGTTGACCATAAAGATGAGTCTCTACACTTTGGTCTTCCTGGTCTTCCTGGTCCCAGCTTAGATAGGACTTTCAGAGGCATTTTTTCCTGAAAGCTCAATTCAAGAAGCCTCACCCCCTGCACTCCAGCTGCTAGGCTTTATTCACAGTAGCATGGTAGATACACATTGTTAACAGTTCCCAGCTTCTTATGGTACATGACTGGGGAGAATAGTATCAGTTTTGTTACAACCTCAAGTTTCTCTAGAGATGCACTGGGCGGGCTATAATTCCATGGGATGGGTCTACCAGGCTGTAACACAGTAACTCACATGCAGTCAATGTGAATTGCTATAAATTGGAAACCTCAGCGCTCCTCTAGCCATGAGCTCAGTCAGGAAAGCACTAAGAAGCAGGGTGGGGGGGGGGGATCTTCAAGGGTCACTCTGATTGTCAGGTGCTGAAGCTTTGTGTGTGTCAACATCCTGAGAAAATAAAGCCAGGTACTTCGAAAATAGAAACAGTAATACTCTCCTGAAACCACATCTGCAGGGACAGAAAATGAGAAGCCATGGCCTTGTCTGGGTCACCTCTATCTCAGAGGGAAACTCCACTGTGAAGCATTCTTGCAGTTTTCCTGTTGCAACCAGAATCAGTTGTCTTCCCGGCAGGAGTTTGGGAGAGTAACCAAGAGGTGTGTATTAAAGGTTAGCTGGAATGTGCATTCCCTTGAGTAGTTCTCAAATGGACAGCAATCTAGTGGCAGAAGGACCTAGCTTCTTGGACTGCTAGTCTTTCTACCTCACATTGTCAGGTCTTTCCTCCTTACTGTCAAATGCTCCAGTTGCCTAACATAACAGCAAACAGTAGTCTTTACCTGAAGTCAGGTCCAGATCCCCTTGACATGGGGAAACCCTTTGCCCAACGGTTTTAAATTGGGTTTCTTTAACTACCTTCGGTGTCTTCTTCAATGTGAGACTGAACTGACTTGGATTCTTTCAGTGAAAATAACTTCTAATCCCACCTAACCCACACTGTCATCTCTATACTCCAGGGGAGGCCCGAGGATCGTTGTCTAGGGTCATAGTACAATGGGAATGGGTGGACTCTCCCAGACTCCACTTCCTAGAAAGTGATGAGTGTTTTAACCCATCCCTCAACCCCTCCCACCAGTGAGGCCTGAGATGCTCTCCTTTTTTTTTTTTTTTTAAATCTGGTCAACACTTATGATTCAGTGGCAACCAAATTGTCTTTAGGTTATTTGAGCCAAGTGTGAAGAATGTTACTTTAAACTCTAACTATACACACCCTCCTCCTCTTCCTTTGAGATTGGGAAGCATTAGTTTACCCTAACAGGGAAGGGTCATGGCAAACCAGTCTTGCTTTTGGCCTTTGGTGGCCACTGAGAAGTACACTTGAGATGCTTTCTAAAAACCCTCATAATGTGCGTACTTCTCGATTCTTAGAGGCAATTACTACAAAATCTTAATATTTTGACCTGTCTTAATCATCAGCTTATTTGATGTTGGTTTTCCTGGGCTTCGAATGTTAAAAATATTAAGACTCCTCCTCTTTCTTTTTTGGAAAGTTTTTTTTTTTTTTTTTTTCTCTGAATTAAAGTATCCAAGTTCTTCTATATCTGTCTCATGTGTTGGAATGCCTGGAAGGGATCCACTTACCCTGAAGCAGCAATTTCATATCCACAGTCAGGTGCTAGAATGCATATTGATTGGCTGATCACTTGTCTAAATGCTGCAGAAACTGAGCTGTCAATTTTTTAAAATGAGATATACAATATAAAAAGAAAAAGGAATAGTATTCAAATCCAAGGGCAGAGGCAGATTCTGATTCAACTGGTATAGGGCAAGGAGATTTTTCTTGTAGAAAGAACAACCCAGGATGGCCTGGGCCACCCAAGCCTGCCCTTGGCCTCCCAGCTTGACTCTAGGCAGCCCCACTAGTCCTGCCCTTTTTCTCTCAGCTTCATTTACTTGTTATCTGTGATCTACAGCTATTGGTGTCCACCACTTAGGAAGGTGGTAAGGGGTTAGGAAATTCCTATGTGCAAACCATCTGGCACAATGCTCAATCCTAAGAATGTTAATCTTATTCTTGTAAAGTACCAAACACTCTCTAAGGAAAGGTATTCAAACAAAGCTTGATTTTCACCAAGAATACTTCAGAGAGAGATCAAAGAGATGTTTTGCTTTTACTACATGGTCTTCCTGAGTTCTGGGATTTTATGTGAATCCCTTGGTTTACAAGAAGACAACACACCCAGGGAGCCATGGGAATTTTTATTCCTAACTCTGCAGCCACTTGCCAAGGCTCCTCCCACTTCCATCCAACTTGGATGCACCACACCTTGACATTCCATCACTTGGTTCCCTGCTGCCACCCTCCCAGTCACCAATGCTATGCCAAACATTATTCTTGTGTTTTTCAAAACCCTTGAGAGGAAAGAGATCCCAATGGTCGTAAGTGTTCAGTAAATATTACAGGGCAACAGTCATATCTATCACATGTGGGCTTCAGCACTTCTCCCTCACCTTGAAACCCACACTGATCTGCAGCAGGGACACACTTATCTGTTCAGTGACACAGGAAGTCAGAACCAACAAGTCTTACTGATTCGATGAGGCAGGGGCATCAAGATAAAGGGACTTCCGAGAAGTGACAGAGGAAACAGATGAAGGCTTTTATGGGTCCCCTTTATTGCTCCATGTCCTAGAAGGTATAGCAGGGCAGTGGGGGAGGGGGTGAAGTGAGGGAGGTGAAGGGGGGGGGAAGAGGAGGGGGAGAGGGAGAGGGATCCTTGATCTGCCAGGAGGCTGGCCCAGGTAAAGCAGCAGGCAACAAGAGCTAGCACAGAATTCCATACACAAAGACAGTTGGTATTTTGAGAATTCCCACCAAGCCATCATCTTGCCTAATGAATCTCTCACTCTCAACTTGAAAAAGGTAATTCTTTCCCCTCAAACAACTTTTTTTCCCTTTTTTCTCTTATTTCTTTTCTTCTGGTGGGGTTTTTGTTATTTTATTTTATTTTTATTTTTTGACAAAGCCTAATTTATCCCCCTCCCTTAGCTCAGACTGGCTTTGGAACTCACAGTCAGCCCCTTGCTTGCTCCCAAGTGCTTGGATCTCAGGTGTGAGCCAAGATATTTGCTTCAAGTTTTCATGACTTATCCAGTATCAACAATATCCTTAACTGTGAAGTTTGTTCAGTGTTTAGAAAGGCACATTAAAAAATGACAATCATAAAAAATTTACATTTAAGAAACATTACAGAAACAACATAAGGTGATTATTTACTTATTTATTTTCTTTTGTTTTTGTTTTTTCAAGACAAGGTTTTTCTGCGTAGCCTAGCTGTCCTGAAACTTGCCCTGTAGATCAGTCTGGCCTCAAACTCAGAGATCTACCCACTTCTGCCTCCCACATGCTGGAATTACATGCATGCATCACCACTATACTGCATGAAAGGGTGTATTTTTTTAAAAACATACTTTTCACCCATCAATAATTGCTGAATACAATGGGTTTTCAACTCTGACATGACCCATGTTTTATGACATGGCTTTTACCTAAATAAATAACCACTTTTCTTTCTTCTTGCAGAATTGGGTGGTGAATGGTGATGTTTCTGTCTGCCCCCAGTTTTAGATTTTTAGTAATTCATATAACTGCCAACGTGCTGAGACAGTGTGTGGGCTTTGAGTAAGTGCTGAGACCCAGCCGTGAGAGTGCTGGCTATCGACTGGGACCATCTGCGTTCACCACAGAAACCATGTATCTCCACTTCATAGTAAATACCATGTGCTGATGAGCACGAGAAACAGTAACATTCAAGCTCCCCACACATGGTTTGATTTAAGACTTCTACAAATTCCATTCTGGGTTTTGAGTCAGTAGTAGAGACTCATTTTGGCCCTGCTGTCTGTAAATACTTGTACAGCTAACCCTTCAGGCTCCATACATAGAAGTCTGCAGAAGAACCTGGCCTACGGCAAATCCAGGTAACAGAAAGACAGCACACACTTCTCAGTAAAGTCAGCTCTGTGTGTGTAAAGAAGCCTTGCCTATAAGAAGATGTAGGAGCAGTAGAGGCCCAAGCTCACCTCCTATTTAGAAAAGGACTGCTGAAGTGGGGAATGCTGGCTACAGATGAGGCACCCGCCAGCTCTCACAAGTGTCCCACTACCCCTGTCCTGCAAGAGAGGGAAGTGGAAGCTTTATAGGAAGGAGTCTCCTGAGAGTTGTCCAGGGATGAGAGTAGAGAGAAAAAGGATGATGAACTACCACATCCAAGAGAGGAACACGTGTGCATGTAATTTGTCGCTTTTCTTGATTTTTCTTGTTTTTGGAAATGTTAGACTCTTCACCACATTTTCTGGCTTGTTTTGCCAGTGAAGCAAGCCATAAAACATGTCTTGCCTCTTTTCAGTTTTGTAAAAAAAAAAAAAAAAAGTTCGATAAGTCAGATAAAAGTGAATACTGCCATCCAGTGAGGCTTCAAGCCTGCATGCCTGTTATTTTCACATGCACGTACCTGTGAAATGGACTGGCATTTTAAATCCCTGTTTCATGCTTAAAAAAAAAAGTCCCTTGCTGTAGAAGCTGTAGGTTATCCATCTGCCACATCTTGAAGGAATGAATTATTGCATTTACCTGCGTTATTGTGAAACACTAAGAGGAGAACTCAGGAAAAAACCCTTCCCACCTTTATTTATATAAGTCTGAATCTCTGAGAGAAAGTAGGAGTTTAAGAGCCTGTCTGGAGTCTCTCAAGAGTCACGGCTGGTGAGAAGAAAGTCCTCCTGATGAGGAACGGTGGGAGATGCAGAGGCCAGCTATGGGCCTCAGAGTCAGAACGGGAACATAAACCGGAACCCTGTGTGGCTATGAAACACTGCACCTGCTGAGAGTACGGATGGTTTCCTTCTGTCCTGAAGGGTGATTGGAGAGAAGCTAAGCTCTAGAAGATTCTACAATACCCTGCAGCACTACAAGGCAGCCACAAGCTGTTATAAATGTTTGCTGTGCATGTTTCTGAGGGTTTGTCCTGTGCGATTAACCTTTGCAACCTTTCAATGAGAAAGGACAGTGGCTCACAGTTCTGCTATTCTGTAACCATCTGACTCCCTCAAGTGCTCAAGAAGCAGTGAATTATCTGAATTCTCACAAACCCCAAATTTAAATGTCTGCATCTTTTAGTTATGATTTATCTGATTAGTCTTTAGGTTCCATTGGCCTCCGGCTGTTTCATTCATATAATACATTCGCACTTCTGTACTCAGTCCAGTCAGTGCACGACAGAGACCAACCTCCCTTGTCCGAATTCTCAAAAGCCGATGCACCAGACGGTGGTTCTCCCAAATGAAAGCACCCTGAGAGCACCATCCCCGGAGAAGAGCCATCTCTGTGCACAGCACATCAGAGGGCACATGGCTTCTTATGCTGTGGTTAAGGCTTGAATTCCCTGCCTCCAGCAAGCAAACCACAACCAAAACTGAAAGTAAAGTCAGAGGTAGACGTCCTGGGCTCTAGTGAGATGCAAGCCCAGGCTTGAGTTTCTGGTTCACTGGTGTTGCCGACAGCCTTCGAGGACTCAGCTAGTTGAGGGGCAGCTATGAAGCCCTGCAAAGGCACATAGTATTCCATCAAGGTGACAGACTCTTCCCTTCCCTAACCAGTCTTCCCACTCACTCTATCCTAACAGCAAAGGGACGTAGAAATAAACTGGCAGCTAGCCTCGCCATTTTCCAGTCTGTATACATCCACACACCAGAGCCTGCTATCGATCTGTCCTCTCAGTGTTCATACAGAAGGTTCTGCTTCCTGCCATCCTGTTGTGAGGGGACTAAACTAAACTAAAGTTGGGTCTGAGAGATGTCACGCGCATCCCTCTGATTCACTGTGCACACTGTTCTCACTGGCTGGACTTCTGGATATGCTGACGTCAGCCATGAGGTTGGGCGGTGCCGTGGAATCTCCTTCAGGGGGTCTTTCGCCTGAGAGTTAATAGCATGGCTTCTAGCCTATCGTGGTCTTTTCACCCACAGTATGGAAGTCCTACTGCTCCTAAAAAATATCTTTTTTCTTATGTGTATGTGTGTTTTGTGTGCATGTATGTCTGTGTAGGATGTGCATGCCTGGTGCTCATGTCCAAAGAAAATGTTGCATCTCTTGGCACTGGAGTTACCGTTCAGAGCTGTCATGCAGGTACTGGAAAGCAAACCCAGGTCCTCTGCAAGAGCAGCCAGTGTGCTCTTGACTGCTGAGCTGTCTCTCCAGCTCCTCTTAGCCTGCTTTTGTCTATCTAGAGTTCAAATTCTAGCACATGGCCTTCAGTTCTATCAGTAGTGCTCACAATAAGAAAAGAAAAAGCAGAGGGAGGAATGAGAGAACCAGGCAGTATATTGTATTGAAATAAACTACATATGTAACAAATTCTAAATGCTCTCATCTCATAAAACAAGTTACAGCCAAATCTTCCTGTGGTGCATATTTGTATGTTACTTTCTCTTTGAGCACCATCCTAAACAAGGCAGGAGTTACAGGCAGGGATAATCAGGGGCTAGACAATACAATAACATGTTGTACAATTATATTGTCCCCTAAAATAATCTATCAAGCCTACCTACATTGTGCATCTTATTAAAGCAAACACTACTTAAAAATACATCTCCACCAAAGTATCCCTTGTGAGGATGTGTGGACAATGAGCAGGGATATGGCTCACTCAGGATTTGAGCACCAAGAGGGCTGCTGTGCCAGGCTGAAGATGAACAGTCTTGCTCATCAGACCCCCCTCTTTCATAGTATCCATAGCTTTGAGTTTACTGTTCCTTAGTGGCTACAGAATATCAGTTACATCCATCCTTTGGATCACCAGGCTACACAAACACAAAAGGTCTTCCTGCCCTTGTCTGAGCAGCATCCTAAAGGCTCCTGTGTCTTGGAATCTGATGATTAAGTCAAGGAACTAAGTAACTTGACTATCTGCTGAGCATGGCTCATAAAAGGTAAAAGAAAAAAAAAATCATAAGTCAGTGGGTTACTGACTCAATTGGCTGATGCCAACTATACGGTAATTTGATACCTAACATGGACTAAACAATGCCTGGCTGCCCCGCAGGACACTTCTCACAGATTTCATTGCCTTGACAGCTTCACATCTTGCAGTGCTGCCTGGGAACCAGTGTGGTGGAAGACAGCAGCTGTGCTTTAGTCTGTGAGGTGGAACAAGTATCTGTCCTCTTCTTACAGGTGTAAAAGAACAACTTTTTTTTTTTTTAAATAACAGTAACAATTATTATCAGAGAGACTTCAAAACAAGATACATTAACAGCCAAGCAGAGTATGAATTCTAAATCAGTATTCTATGCTAACTCCTCCAAAGACAGCAGGAGTTAGAAAGTGTGCAAAGTTTTTTACTCACAGTTAGAAAGTGTGCAAAGACAATTTCTCATGTTGACATTTACAGGGAAAAACATAGGTCATGGGGTTCTTGTAACCTCCTTAACTACCAAAAATGGGGCTCTGTTCATGTCTTTCTAATGAAGACATCAAGTTTGTGCTGCAGATCTTTCTGACAATGTGCTGATGTGTATTTTGATGGTACATCAAAGAAATTGCAACCATTTTTTAAAAAATATGCCTATTCCAAGACTGGGAAGAAGGCTCTGTCAGTAAAGCACTTGTTATATGAGGCCCAGCGTTTGGATCACTAGCACCTAGATAGTTAAGTGTGGTAGCCAAGGTAACCCTGTAATCAGAATGAATGGGAAGCAGAGAAGGAGAACCCAGGAGCAAGCCAGCCAGCTTAACTAATGCAATAAAAGAGCTCGAGGTTTCACTGAGAGAACTTGCCTCATACATAAGGTGAAACATGATCAAAAAAGACATTTAATCTCAGCCTCTAGGCACAACATGCAAAGGCACTCAACAGTGTGTATACACATCTCCATGTGTGTGCTCTCTTTTTTCCATCCCAAACACACACAGGAATGTACAGCTTACATACATACGCACATGCAGAAATAAACAAACATGCCCGTTTTGAGACTGAATTTCTCCTCTGATACAATCCCATGTTGAATTCATTTTGTTTTATGAGAAATGAGTGTATAACGTGTTAGCTAAAATGTGACAAGTTGGGATCATCCAAGCCATCCCATTCTTGTGTTTTACGGGCATCTCTCTATGCTCTGGATCCAAGGGAGGGACTCCTGTGAGTTGTGCTATGTTGGGACACTGTTTGCCTCTAAGGCCATGCTGGTTCAGTGAAGTGTTTATTCTGAGAGCTTCATTTCTGCTTGGCCACCTACACCCCATTCCTCAACCACAGCAGTAAATGTCTAAAATTGGTGCTGGTTCTGGTAAACATGGTGATGACATCAGTCTGTGCTCCAGCTACTAGAGAACAGTGACCACTCAGTCACTTGTGGGCAGTTAGGTCCCAGCAGCGCTGTTCTATCTGTACAACCCCAGGCCAGTCACCACAGGGATCTCTAAGGCTGGTCAGATTCGGGGACAGGACGGTGGAGAAAGGGAGAGGAAGAGGGAGAGGGAGAGAATCATGTCTACTATGATTGGCCAATAACTGTGCTGCACCGTGGAGATGCCGCTCTGCACATTAAGCCAGGCTGTGTGAGTCCTAAGCAAGCATCCATTCTTCTCGAATTAGCAAACCACACTTATCCACAGAAGTTTCTAGCTACAAGTGCCACAGAAGAAAAACCTCAAAAACACCATGTGAGAGTTGGGGATAGGGAGCCATGCGGAAGCATGGTTTCCTCTGGGTAGTTCTGTGAAGGATAGTATGGGGAACCGAGAACCAAGAAACCTCCTGTCTCTGGAATTGCATAGACCTGCGACTCCCTCCATAAGCATGGCGGGGGAAGTGGGGTGGGGGGTGGGGTGGCACAGGATCCCAGTGATCGCTCGCCAAAGGGTGATGGTGTTATTGTGGGGGGGGGGGGTTACTGCAGAGTCCTCCACTTCGGTGTACACACAACCTACCGGCTTCCAAGGGACTGCGGCAACTGTGCGTTCCCGCCCCTCCCCGCAGACGGTAACTACCTGAGAACCTTTAGCACTGGCACAGAGCGACAGGCGTTGGTAGCGGAGAAATGGGTGGCTGCGCAGCTGAAACCTTAGGAGCGTGGACCTGCCTGGCTCTCAGGTACCGAACTGTCTCAGCCGGATTAAAACTAAAACACAGGTTGGGCCAGAGTTGTCCTCACGTCTCCATTCATAACTCAAGGGGTAAACGTCAGTCTGCACTGGCTTGAGCCGCGTCTGCCCACCTCTGTGCCCAAACTGGTCGCACCTTCACAAGTGCCTGGCAAGCCCTGGCGGACCCGACTGGTTCTTGCAAGCTCTGCAAGCAGCTGAGGCGCTTGGCCGGAGGCTGCAACCCGGGGCGTCAGGAGCGACAGGAATTCCGGGTGCTAGTCACTTCCAGAAAGTCTCCCTCCATTCACGGCTCGCTACAAATGTCCCCACTCTACCAACTACTTACCAGTAGCGGCGACCAGCAGACGGACAGCACACACATGATCCCCATGAGCTGGATGGCGGTCTCTGTGGTGATCCTGCCCCACTGGGCGCTGGACTGCGAGGCGGCGGCTTTGGCCCGGCAGCGGGACACTAGGGCTTTGATGGTCGCCAGGTTGCAGGCAAAGGTCACCACCAGAGCCAGCAAGCCCAGGCAGGCGAAGGCAGAGGCAAAGGCCACGCTGCCCGGCTCGCGCGCATGGTCGGTCTCGTTGCCCGCCGGCCCGGTGCTGATGAAGCACCACGTGCCCGGCCACTGCACACTGTAGCGGCCCACGCCCAGCACGGGCAGCAGCGCGAAGGCGAGCACCGACAGCCACACGCCCAGCAGTACGGCGCGCGTGGCGCGAGTCTTCATGTGGCTGGCGTACCAGTGTGGCGCGCGGATGGCCAGGGCGCGCTCCACGGCCATGGCGCTGGCCACCAAGAGCGAGGACAGCCCAAACACTGTCATGGCCAGTCCGAAGAAGGTGCACAGGCGCCCCGACGGGTCCAGCTGCTCCCAGCGACGCTGAGACAAGTACACGAGGATAACCACCGGGCTGGTCAGGAGCTGCCCCACCAAGTCGGTGAGCGCCAGCCAACCAATGCACAGCAGGAAAGACTTTTTGCGTTTGCTCTCGCGGCGCCGGTAGCTGCGAGACACGAGCAACATGGCCAGCGCGTTGCCCACGAAGCCAGTGACCATCATGGTGATGGGGAAGGCCACGGAAACGGAGCCGCAGTCGTCCGCAGTACTTGACAGGTTGCCGTGCGCTTCGGCGGAGTGCTCCGGTGTCCAGGCGCCGGCCATAGTGACGGGGCGGCGGTAGGGCGCACAGGGATGGAGCCTCCAGGCTCAGCTGCAGGGCAGCAGCTGAGCGCGCTGTGGGACGGCGGGGGCCGGGGCTCTGCTCTCCATCGCCCGCCGCCTCCCGCGCTAGGCTGCGGGGACTGGACAGGCGTCGCCCGACGCCGCGCAAGGCTCCTCCCGCGCCTTGGAGCTGGAGGGGCGGTGCCGCGAGTGGGCAGGCAGAGGGCGGTGTCGGCCGGGATCACCTGGCTCCGCGCCCCCTAGGCCTGCCTCTCCAGCTCTGGGACTCTGTAAAGTGCTCAACAGTCTTCTGGTTACACGACATCCGAGAAAAGAGAAAAGGTGAAATCTGACAAGTTAGTATCTACGTGAATCGCAATGCTGATTTCTTCTCATGTTTGGCTGTCAATTGAATTTGTTTCATTTAATATATATTAAACGATATATATTATAATATATATAATGATACCCACAGATGGGAAAGAATAAGGTTGATCTTGTGTCTTAAGTCTTTCTCAAATTATTGCCTTATTTACTTTGGACTAATTCCAAACTTATATTGGTAAAATACTTTTCCAGGATAATGTCAGAGTAAAAGTGGAAAACCAAGTAAGCATACAGGCTAACGTACCATACAAAATTCACATTTTCCCTGAGTGACATTCCAGTGTAATGACATATTTAAATTTTAAGAGCATTTTTGGAACTTACACATCAAAGAAAATACGACACTCTAGTTATATCAAAAATGTTATATTTATTAATAACTGACTTATTTATATTATCGTCTCCCTCTCTATTTCCACCCCACTGTGTGTGTGTGTGAGTCAGAGCATATTTACATTGAGGTCAGACTTCAGCATGGAGTATCTTCCACTGCCTGGTCTGGCCTAGCACACTCCAGCCCAGCAGCCAGGTTGATTTTATTCAGGTGTTAGGAATCCCAAATCAGGTCTTTCTTTGAGTGGTTAGCTTTCTATTCTATAGGTCATTTCTCCGGGACCCTAATGCTTACTGAGAATGCCCATGGGAATTTGTATTGACAAAGATGGTTGATCTCTTAACAAAGTTTCAGAAACCCTCCCCTTCACTAGGCATTTTTTCCCCAGCCAGAATTACCTACCTTTTAGCCTTTCACCTTGGAGATAAGAAACTTGTAGGTTCTCCTGGTTGTTTCCCTGTTGGTTCTATTGCTATCGGCCTTAGTTGATGTGAAACAATACTCCCCTCTAGTGGCAAAATGGTTAACATGCACAATCCTGTAGTAAAAAGTTTTTTAAAAAAATATTTTTTTATTCTTTAATCTTTTTTACAGTTCAGCCTTTTCCCCCCTTTTATTGGATATTTTATATGTTTACATTTCAAATGTTATCTCATTTCCATGTTCCCGCTCTCCCATATCTCCTCTCCCTGCTTTTATGAGGATGCTCCCCCTCCCACCCACCCATTCCCACCTTTCTACCCTGGCATTTCCCCACAAGGAGAAAACAAGCCTGCACAGGACCAAGGACTTCTCTTATTGATGCCAGATAATGCCATCCTCTGCTACATATGCAGCTGGAGCCATGGGTCCCTCCATATATACTATTTGGTTGGTGGTTTAGTCCCTGGGAGCTCTGGGGAGTCTGGTTGGTTGATGTTGTTGTTCTTCCTATGGAGTTGCAGACCCTTCAGCTCTTTCAGTCCATTCTCTAACTCCTCCATTGGGGTCCCTGTGTCACTCTGATAGTTAGCTGCAAGCATCCTCCTCTGAATCAGTAAGGCTTTGGCAGAGCCTCTCAGGAGAAATCCATATGGGGCTCCTGTGAGCAATAGTGACTGGGTTTGGTGGCTGCATATGGAATAGATCCTCAGGTGGGGCGGTCTCTGGATGGACTGTCTTTCACTCTCTGAGCCGCTGTTAGTCCCTGTATTTCCTTCTGTGAGTATTTTGTTCCCTCTTTTAAGAAGGACTGAAGTATCTACATTTTTGTGTTACTTCTTTATATTCTGTGAACTGTATCTTGAGTGTTTTGAGCTTTTGCACTAATATCCACTTACCAGTGAGTGCATAACAAATGTGTTGTGTCGGGGTTACCTCACTAGGATGATATTTTCTAGTTCCATCCATTTGCCTAAGAATTTCCTGTAGTCATTGTTTTTAATAGCTGTATCCATTCCTCTGTTGAAAAACATCTGGGTTCTTTTCAGCTTCTGGCTGTTATAAATAAGGCTGCTATGAACATAGTGGATCATGAGTCCTTGTTATATGTTGGAGAGACTTTTGGGTATATGCCCAGGAGTGGAGTAGCTGGGTCCTCAGGTAATCCTATGTCCAGTTTTCTGAGGAACCGCCAGATTGATTTCCAGAGTGGTTGTGCCAGCTTGCAATGTCACCAACAATGGAGAAGTGTTCCTCTTTCTCCACATTCTTGCCAGCATCTGCTGTCACCTAAGTTTTTGATCTTAGCCATTCTGACTGGTGTGAGGTGGAATCTTCAGGATGTTTTGATTTTCATTTCCCTGATGACTATGGATGTTGAACATTTCTTTAGGTGCTTCTTGGCCATTTGATATATTTCTCAGTTGAGAAGTCTTTGTTTAGCTCGCTACCCCAATTTTTAATAACCTTATTTGGTTCTCTGGAGTCTAACTTCCTGAGTTCTTTGCATATATTAGATATCAGCTCTCTATCTTACTAGTGTAGGATTAGTAAAAAACCTTTTCCAAATTTGTTGGTTGCAGTTTTGTCCTATTGATAGTGTCCTTTGCCTTACAGGAGCTTTGCAATTTTATGAGGGCCCATTTGTTAATTCTTAATCTTAGAGCATAAGACATTGGTGTTCTGTTCAGGAGCTTCTCCCCTGTGTCTATGTGTTCTAAACTCTTCCCCACTTTCTCTTCTATTAGTTTCAGTGTACCTGGTTTTATGTGAAGGTCTTTGCTCCACTTGAACTTCAGCTTTGTACAAGGAGATAAAAATGAATTGCATTCATCTACATGCTAACTGCCGGTTAACCAGCATCATTTGTTGAAAATGCTGTCTTTTTTCCATTGCATGTTTTTAGCTCCTTTCAAGTGATCATAGGTGTGTGGGTTCATTTATGGGTCTTCCATTCTATTCCATTGATTTACCTGCCCAACTCTATACCAATATCATACAATTCTTATTATGAGTAACTCTAATGTTTGAGGTCAAGGATGGTGATTCCCCCAGAAGGTTATTTTTTTGTTATTCCAAATGAATTTGCAAATTGCTTTCTAACTCTATGAAGAATTGAGTTGGAATTTTGATAGGGATTGCACTGAATCTGTAGGTTGCTTTTGACAAGATGGACATTTTTATTATATTGATACTGCCAATCCATGAGCATGGGAGCTCTTTCTATCTTCTGAAGTCTTCGTTGATTTCTATCTTCAAAGACTTAAAGTTCTTGTCATACAGATATTTCATTTGCTTGGTTAGAGTCACACCAAGGTATTTTATATTGTTTGTGACTATTGTGAAGGATGTTGATTCTCTAATTTTTTTCTCAGCCTGTTTATCCTTGAGTGCAGGAAGGCTAGTGGTTTGTTTGAGTTAATTTTATATCCAGCCACTTTGCTTAAGTTGTTTATCAGGTATATTAAGAGTTCTCTGGTAGAATTTTTGGGGTCACTTAGGTATACTATCATATCATCTGCAAATAGTGATATTTTTACTTCTTTCTTTACAATTTGTATCCCTTTGACATCTTTTGTTATCTAATTGCTCTGGCCAGGACTTCCAGTACTATATTGAATAGGTAGGGGAATAGTGGGCAGCCACGTCTAGTCCCTGATTTCAGTGGGATTGCTTCAAGTTTCTCACCATTTAGTTTGATGTTGGCTACTAGTTTGCTATATATTGCTTTACTATGATTAGGAATGGGCCTTGCATTCCTGATCTTTCCAAGACTTTTACCATGAAGGGGGTGTTGAATTTTGTCAAATGCTTTCTCAGCATCTAATGAGATGATCATATAGGGTTTTTTCCTTTGAGTTTGTTTATATAGTGGATGACATTGATGGTTTTTCCTATATTGAACCATCCTTGCATCCCCGGGATGAAGGTTGTGATGGTGATGTACTTGATTGTGATAAATGATGGTTTTGATGTGTTCTTCGATTTGGTTTCCAAGAATTTTATTGAGTATTTTTGCATTGATATTCATAAGGGAAACTGGTCTGAAGTTCTCTTTATTTGTAGGGTCTTTGTGTAGTTTAGGTATAAGCATGTAATTGTGACTTCAAGAACGAATTGGGTAGTATTTCTTCTGCTTCTATTTTGTGAAATAGCTTGAAAAATATTGGTATTAGGTCTTCTTTGAAGGTCTGATAGAATTCTATACTAAATTCTCCTGGTCCTGGGCTTTTGTAGGTTGGGAGACTTTTTTTTTTTTTTTTTGTTAAATAATTTATTTCTCTATTGGCCTAGCATTTATTCCATTTTAGCATATTCTCAAAACGTTATCTTTCAGTATAAATTGAACTATACATAACTTCCCTGGAAAAGACAAGGGACTGTGTTTGCTTCCCTTTATAACCTGAGAGGGGGTAATAAGTGACCATGGCCAAAGAATGACAGCTCATATTTTCACGGTCTTCTCGGTATGTCCTATGATTATGTGCATCCTTGGCCGTGTGTGCGAAGACTATCCACCAACCCAAGGCTCGTTCTGTCTGCCGCGCAGCCAGTGACAGGAGACAATGAACTGCCGGTATTTTCAAACAACTCAGTGGTACTTCCTTTTAGGGTCTATCAGAAGAATTGCACCCCAACAGGCAATACTGATGCCGATGGCCATCTGCACTACGGTGCCCGGGCCAGGTGGGACTCCATAATTTAAGGGCCGCTTGGCGGCAAAGTAGACATAGGCACCCGCCCCTATGAGCGTAGAGCCAGACAGCAAGGGACAACTCCAGCAGCTTTTAAACTCGGGGTCCTGTGCAGGGGAGGCGGGCACGGCGGTTTTCCCGAGTGGGTGTGCAGAAGCAGCTGTGGAGGTTGGAGCAGAAAGTTGAATGTTGGCCGAAAACGAGGACCCCATGTCAGTAGAGTAGGGTTGGGAGACTTTTAATTGACTGTGTTTATTTCTTTAGAAGTTATGAGACTGTTCAGATGGTTTATCTGATCCTGATTCAACTTTGGTACCTGGCATTTGTCTAGAAAATTGTCCATTTCATCCAGAATTTTCAGTTTTGTTGAGTATAGACTTTTGTAGTAGAATCTGATATATATTTTAAATTTCCTCAGTTTCTGTTGTTATGTCCCCCTTTTCGTTATCATTTTGTTAATTTGGATACTATCTCTGTGCCCTTTAGTTAGTCTGGCCAAGGGCTTATCTGTCTTATTGATTTTCTCAAGGAACCAGCTCCTGGTTTTGTTGATTTTTTATATAGTTCTTTTTGTTTCTACTTCTTTGATATCAGTTCTGAGTTTGATTACTTCCTGCCATCTACTCCTCTTGGGTTTGTTTACTTCTTTTTGTTCTAGAGCTTTCAGGTGAGCTGTCAAGCTTCTCGTGTTAGCTCCAGTTTCTTTTTGGAGGTTCTCAGAGCTATGAGTTTTCCTCTTAGCACTGCTTTCATTGTGTCCCATAAGTTTGGGTATGTTGTGCCTTCATTTTCATTAAATTCTAAACACTTATTTTAATTTCTTTCTTTATTTCTTCTTTGACCATGTTATCATTGAGTAGAGTCTTGTTCAGCTTCCATGTGTATGTGGGCTTTCTGTTGTTTTTGTTGTTATTGAAGACAAGCCTTAGTCCATGGTGACCTGATAGGATGCATGGTGTTATTTCAATCTTCTTGTATCTGCTGAGGCCTGTTTGTGACCAAAAATGGTCAATTTTGAAGAAGGTACCATGAGGTGCTGAGAAGGAAGTATATTCTTTTGTTTTAGGATGATATGTTCTATAGATTGTCACGCGCCCACTTCCGCCGGCCGAAACAGGCGTGCAACAACAACAAGATTCTTCTGCGGACAACCTTTATTGTACAGCACTCTGAGCAGGGGACTTTCTGAGCAGGAAACTTCTCTCTGAGCAGGGGATCTCTCTAGGTGCTTGCCTGGTGGGATCTCCCTGGACAGACGACCTCCCATGTGCTTGCCGAGTCTCTCTCTCTCTCTCTCTTGTCTCTCTCTCACCGGGTCCCTCCCCACGCTCGATCTCCCTGCCATCCCTCCACGTGGGGTCTCCCGCAATCTCTCCAATATCTCCCACGTGGGAGAGAAATGCACTGCTTATAAATGCCTAAGAGACTTGTGTTGCTACCTGATTGGTGCATCCTCCAGTAGCTCAATCACGTGCCCCGAGATTGGGCTGTGACTTATGTGGTTGCCAAGCAACATGAGGGGAAAGGTTTTTGTAGGCTGAATAATGAGCGGGAAGCTGGCGCCATCTATTGGCGCCAACGGCTTCCTACAATAGATGTCTGTTAAAACCATTTGGTTCATAGCTTCTGTTAGTTTCACTGTGTCTCTGTGTAGTTTTTGTTTCTATGATCTGCCCATTGATAAAAGTGGAGTGTTGATGTCTCCCACTATTATAGTAGGTGGTAAAATGTATGCTTTGATCTTTAGTAAAGTTTTCTTTTATCAATGTGGGTGCCCTTGCATTTGAAGCATAGATGTTCAGAATTGAGAGTTTACCTTGGTAGAATTTTTCTTTGATGAGTATGAAGTGGTTTTCCTTATTTTGTTTGATAATTTTTGGTTGAAAGTTGATTTTATTCAATATTAGAATGGCTATTCTGGCTTGTTTCTTGGGACTATTTGCTTGGAAATTTTTTTCCAGCCTTTTATTCTTTGGTAGTGTCTGTCTTCATCCTTTGGTGTGTTTCCTGTATTCAGCAAAATACTGGGTTCTGTTTACGCATCTGGTCTATTAGTCTATGATTTTTAATTGGGGAATTGAGTCCGTTGATATTAAGAAATATTAAGGAATACTGTTTTCTGTTATTTTTGGTTTTAGAGGTGGAATTATACTTGTGTGGCTATCTTCTTGTGGGTTTGTTGAAAGATTGGGTGCAGTTTCACTCCTTGTTTTGGAGTTTTCCGTCTACTATCCTTTGTAGGGCTGGATTTGTAAAAAGATATTGTGTAAATTTGTTTTTGTCATGGAATATCTTGGTTTCTCCATCTATGGTAATTGAAAGTTTTACTGGATATAGTACCCTGGGCTGGCATTTGTGTTCTCTTAGTATCTGTATGACATCTGCCCAGGATCTTTTAGCTTTCATAGTTTCTGTTGAGAAATCTGGTGTGATTCTGATAGGCCTACCTTTGTATGTTATTTGATCTTTCCCCCTTTTAATATTCTTTCTTTGTTTTGTGCATTTGGTGTTTTGCTTCTTATGTGATGGGAGGAATGTCTTTTCTGGTCTAATCTATTTGGAATTTTGTGGGCTTCTTGTATGTTTATGGTCATCATCTTTAGGCTAAGGAAGTTTTCTCCTATAATTTTGTTGAAAATATTTATTGGCCCTTTATTTTGGAAAAGTTTGCTCTTCTATACCTATTATCCTTAGGTTTGGTCTTCTCATTGTGTCCTGGGTTTCCTGGTTGTTTTGGGTTAGGAGATTTTTGATTTTTGCGTTTTCTTTGACTATTGTGTCAATGTTTTCAATGGTGTCTTCAGCACCTGAGATTCTCTCTTCTAGCTCTTGTTGGTGATACTTTCATCTATGACTCCCTATCTCTTTCCTAGGTTTTCTATCTCCAGACTTATCTCTCTTTGTGATTTTTTTCTATTGTTTCTATTTTCGTTTTGAGATCCTGGATGGTTTTGTTCATTTCCTTCAATGTGTGGTTGTGTTTTCCTGTAGTTCTTTCATTAATTTTTGAATTTCCCCTTCAAAGGTTTCTACTTGTTTACCTATGTTCTCCTGCATTTCCTTAAGGGATTTATTTATATTCTTCTCAAAGTTCTTTATCATCATCATGAGATGTAATTTTAAATCCAAATCTTGCTTTTCTGGTGTGTTGGGATAGCCAAGGCTTACTCTGGTAGGACAACTGGGTTCTGATGATGCCAATTAGCATTGGTTTCTGTTGCTTAGGTTCTTGTGCTTGCCTCTCATCATTTGGTTATCTCTGGTTTTAGTTGGTCTTACAGCATTTGACTAGAGCTCATCCTTCCTGTGGGCCTGTGAGACTTAGGAGTGAGTGTACTGGATTTGGGTACAGAGGTTTGTGGGACAGCCTTAACTCGGCACAGATGGAGACCAGAGGATCCTGTTTTAGGCTGCTCTGCAGTTTCTGTGCCCTGTTTGCTCCTGGTGGGTCCCTCTTTGAACACTTATTGGAACAAAAGTGAGGTCTCCCCTGTGGGCTTTGGAGTGAGAGCACTCCAGGGAGACCAGCTCTCTCTGGACAGGACTTGGGTACATAGGGCTGTGGGACAGCCTTAGCTTTGGACTTAGATAGAGACCGGAAGCTACAGTCCAGTCTTTATCTGTCTCCAGATCTGTCCTCTAACTTTTCCACATCCCACACCTCCTCTTCTTCCCACTTGTCTTCAAGAGGATGTTCCCATCCCCTCCCCCTACCCCACCAGACTTCCCCACTCCCTGGGACTTTAAGTCTCTAAGAAGCTTAGTTCTATCTTTTCTCACTGAGTTAAGACCCAGTAGTCCTCTGATGTATGTGTTAGGGGCCTCATATCAGCTGGTGTATGCTGCCTGGTTTGTGGCTCAGTATCTGAATGAACTCAGGGGTCCAGGTTAGTTGAGACTGCTGGTCTTCCTATGAGGTTGTCCTCCTCTTCAGCTTCTTCCAGTTTCTCCCTAATCCAACTACAGGGGTCAGCAGCTTCTGTCCATTGGTTGGGTGTAAGCATCTGCATCAGAGTCTTTCTTGCTGCTGCTTGTTGTGTCTTTCAGAGGGCAGCCATGCTAGGTTCCTGTCTGTAAACACACCATTATCAGTAACAGTGTGAGGCCTTGGAGCCTCCCCTTGAGCTGGATCCCAATTTGGGCTGTTCACTGGACCTTCTTTTCCTCAGGCTCATCTCCATTTATAACCCTGAAGTTCTTTTGAGACAGGAACAATTCTGGGTCAGAGTTTTTGACTGAGGGATGACAACCCCATCCCTCCACTTAATGCCCTGTCATTGTACTGTAGGTGGACTCTACAAGTTCCCTCTCCCCCCTGTAGGACCTTTTATCTAAGGTTCCTACCTTTGAGTCCTAAGGGTCTCTCACCTCCCAGGCCTCTAGGACATTCTAGAGGGCCTCCCACCTCCCGAGATTGCCCCTTTACCCCTTTATGCTGGACCTCAGGGCTTCAGTCTTGCCCCCTAGCCCCCACCTGATCATGTTCTCCTCTTATCCTCCCTTAACTTTGAGACTGGACCTCTCATTCTCTGGAGTTCACAAATTGGTTTAGAACAACTAGTCATTGATCCTCAGGGATCCTTGTCCTCCATCCTCCCATTGCTGGGATGACAAATCTATATCACTATACTGAAGATTTCCACATGGGCTTGAAGGAATGAGCTCAGCCATGTACTTGTGTCTCTGATTAATCAGTAAACCAGTGGAGACTGAAATAAAAGGAACATATTTTCATGTTTCTAAAACATTAATGCTTGTGTCCAAAGCCTCTAAACTTAACAGATATGTATTTTAACATCAAACTCTTGATTTTCCTAAGCCCCACCCAGGGATCCCAGAGGTCTTGTATTTGTAGAATGATTTGCTCTATGACTTAGTGAAACTTATTTCCTTAGTGAAAATTAGGCATTGTTTTACATTTCTTTTTCTTATGAACAACTGACTGCCCTACTAGACAATTCCTGAAGTACATGCTTGTTGCTATCTCTGAGTCTTTCACTCTATCATACCTGCTTTATTCTGTGTTCACCACAGATGAATTTGCTCTGTGCTTCTGTAATTTGCTGGTCAGTCAGTGATAGGACCACCCTCTCTGGTAATGGTGCTTCTTTGTGTCCTGAATTGCCCAGTGTGTAGGCACTCCTTTAGATGAATCTATGCTGTAGACATATTCAACAATTGTATGATTTCTGTCTGCTCAGTACTTCCTTCTTTTCAGAAGAGTTCAGCTGTGAGATATGGATCAGGATGGGTTCTTTTGCATCTCTACTGTGGGCCTAGTTGTGAGACTCTTGTTAAACGTGTAGTTCTTCAAGCCTGATTGCAATCACTAGCACCTTTTATGTGTAAGGCTGTGACTTCCTCAGCCCTGCTTCCCAGAGTATGTTCATTAAGGTTCAGCAGTAGCTTCATTTCAATAACAGCCCCTCTGTTCAAGGTTTTCTTTTTAAAGTAACCTCTTTGGTTTTTAAATCTTTTTGAATGCTTTTTACTGAGATTGATACTTGAACAGAATTTAGGTTTTGTTATTTTTGTCCTTTCCAAAATTTAAGCATCAAAAATTTAAGGTCCAAGAATCACTGAAGGATGATACCCAAGACTCAAATAGTATTCAAAAGCAAAGACTGAATTTCCTGCATGTAGAGGTCTCCTCTTTTGGGAATGGAGACTCGAAACAGGCTTTCAGGCCCAGCTTTTATTGTTAGTTAGAGGAATTCCAGGCAGGGGATATGTGCCCTTTTGCCTTGATTTGATAGCGCTATTTCTAGGGGTCTGACTAATTCTACAATTGGTTAGGTAGGCTCTGGAGACCTCCCTGGAGGGTTCCTTATTCATTCTAGTTACCTACTCTTACTTCTGGCCAGATAACAAGGTGTCCTTGGATTGGTTGCCTAGCTTGGTTGCCTGAGGCTGTGGTAGGCTAACCATGGGGTTCTAGGATCCAGGTTCTCATTTCTAGGAAACAGATCGTGGGCATAGTCTCCCAAACTGTCAGTCATGGAGTCAGCTTAGTCTTCCCAAACTTCTTATGATATTTTCCAAAGTAGAGCTTATATACCATACCATTCACATAGAAGAAACTAAGACAAAGGTCAGTGAAAGGGAATATTCTAGAATTTATATATAGATGATCTAGAATTCAGAGGTCATCTGGGACAAAGCTAGACTAGACTAAGACTTAAGTCTCCTGGGATTCACAGCCACAATGCCTTAATATTTCCATCTCAAGATCCAGGTCCGAAACTTGAATCTCCCAGCCTTGAGATCAGGATCACAGGTAGGCTTTCCATTTCTGGATTGTAGTTCACTCCAGATATAGTCAAGTTGACAACTAGGAACAGCCACTGCAAACTATAAATCTGGATTAAACCAGAACATTGGCTAACTCTTTTCTGACATTACTAGGAGTGCCCTTGCAGCATGTTTTGTTTAGTAACATATGATCACTCCTTTTGGTCAATATTCATGGAAATTTTCATCCTTCTTGAATGATAACCATCTAATTAATTATGTTTTAATGATTGGTTTATTTGGTAGTTTATGATCACTGTCAATTTGGTTGGATTTATTCATGTGGAGACAAATCTTTGGGTGTGTCTGTACAGATGTCTCTAGAGAGGATTAACTAGGGATAGGTGTGGGCAGCTCCAATCACTGGGTTGAGGCCCTGACAGAATAGGGAAAGAAGGAAATAGCTAATCACAAGCATTAGTCTCTCTGCTTCCTGGCTCTGGATATGATGTGGCCAGTTAGTTGCCTTGAACATCTGCCAGGATGCCTGCATTGCACATTGAACTGTTTCCTCAGCCCTGCCCCAAAATAAGAGAAAATAAACATTTGAATTTCTTTTGTCAAGAATTTTGTAATAATAATGAAAGGTACAGCAAGTTGATTCTGAAAAGTGGGGCCATCATTATTAGGGTTATCTAAAGATGGGGCCCAAAGCTAGAAGTGGTGGACCTGTAGGATGGGTCAGCCCAAGCTTGCTGGAAACCAGATGAAGACATGCACCTAAGATGTTAGATTTGTTGTTTGCCTTGCTGGGTTTTGGTCTCACTTTTGCCCTACCCCTCATATGCATACCCCCTTAAGAAGGTGAATGTTTATTATGTTTACTCTGAGCTGAATATTGGAAATATTTGATTTTGTAGGGATTCACTATTAAGACATTGTCTTGAATTACAGAGTACAACCCTGTAGCAGTTGAGACTGGGGACTTTTAAAAACTAAATGTGTTTTGCTTTATTAGATGAATATGAGACTTTAGGAGGCAGGGGGTGAAATGTTAGGATTTAATGTGTTTGGATGTCAAATTGACAAAGGGTAAATGTGTTAAGGTTAATCTTGTTAACTTGACTGCATGTAGAATCACCTAGGAAAAATACTGCTTGGTATGTTTTTTAGGGGTGTTCCAGAGAAGTTTGGGGAAGGAAATCCCATGGTGTGTGTAGTCAATATTGTTTCATGACCCAGGAGTCTAGATACAATGTGACCAGATACCTCAAGCTTCTAATATCATGGGAGTTAAGGCTTCTTAACCTGCCAACCAAAACAAACCTTGTTTTGTTAGTTATTTTGTAATAGCAATGAAAAAATAATACAGATTATTTCTGCATTTTACTAAGAGAAACAATGTTCAGCAATATACACTGGTGTATTTGAAGGACCCTAGGCGCTTTCAACAAACTTAATCCCACTGCCTCAGATCAAGGCTAGGCCAAGTTCCATTCTCCACCTACAGTTCTTGGGAGGAGGAGCAGAAACATTCTTGAAAAACCACAGAATGTGCTGATTGATAGTTACCTGAGCCTCTGATAGCATGGCCTGCCACATGCTTGTTAGCCAATAGATTCAAAAGCTAATACACTGAGCCAATGAATTTAAATCATAACCTTGCTGATGTAACCTGTACCCCTAAAGAGTATAAAAACTGCTTGTAACAGCCTTTTGGAGTCACCTCTCCTCTGGATGTAGGCCACCTCAGTGCACTGGACAAATAAACCTCTTGCTTTTGCATCGATCCCTGACCTCTTGTCTCATTCATGGGAGCCTCAAATAGGTAAGACTCAATTTGGATCTTACATATTTAAGGATTAAACTAGGGATGGAACACTCACCCTGGGTGTGGGCAGCTCCACTCACTGTAGTCAGTCTCCATTAGAGAGTGGTTGCTGTGGGCTGATGCCTTCCAATGTCTCTACAGCATTGGCTTTGCCTTTAACGCTGATAATGTTCAAATAGACTTCCAAGATTCCTTCCCAGTCTAGTGTATGAATTTTCCCAGTCTCAATCAATGTTACTAACCATATATCCACTCTCCCATCTTCCAGTAATATTAATTCTAGTTTAAATAGATATAATAGATATTTACATATCTCAATCTCTTTGGCGACCATCCTTGGTTAAAATAATTTTAAAATCTTTTACTCTTTTAGAAATTGCCTTGATTTCATAAAATCATTTAAACAAATTAAGCAAGTTTAAAGGACATTAAAAATTTCAACTTGTATTTCACTTCCAAATTAACAAATGTAAAGAGATTGGGGCATTTCCTTTTATATTATGAAGATATTTCTCCTTTAAAAAGAATGTATGCTTCTGCTTTTCTAGTGTTAAAAACACTCAGTGTGATTTGTGGTATATATTTTATGGTGACTAGGAGTTAAAAGACTTTCTCCTCTGTTAGCTGAGAAATTCCCTATGGGACTGTCCTCACCTGTAGAAACTCTGCAATAGAGATGCTTGCTTCTCTTATACCTTCCCTGCCCTTCACTTTTCCCTGTGTGTTTAATAATTATTTATCTTATGTATATGACTATACTGTAGCTGTCTTCAGACACACCAGAAGAGGGCATCAGATCCCATTGCAGATGGTTATGAGCCACCACATAGTTGCTGGGAATTGAAATCTGGGCCTCTGGAGAAGCAGTCAGTGCTCTTAACCACTGATCCATCTCTCCAGCCTCCTTTGTGGGTTTTGAGGAATCATATGAAAGATGGTGTTTGAGTTCCTATATGGTACTTACTTTAGTGGTTTTGTTTATTTTAATATTCACATCTTAATCTTCAAATACTAGGAATGAATTCTGTGCCTCAAAATCTCAGTCAGGCAAATGATCTGTTGCTGAGCTATCCCTATCCCATTTAGGTTTTCAACATCCAGGTATCTTGCCTTAGTAACCAAGTGTTGTACTACCAGCTCAAACGTGAATTAAAAACATTTGCTTCTTAGCAAATGGTTATGGGGTTTTATTTTGTTTTGACAGGCACAGCTAGCATCATTATTGTAAAACACAATGTTTCTCTACAGTGAAATCCACTCATTTCACTGCCAGAGTGTGGTTGCAAGTGAATCATCTTCAGAGGGAGTAGCAGGGTCTTGGAGAGATCAATACTCTATGACTGTGGCAGAGGCCTGTCAATCAATGCATGAGGACAGGATGGGCATGCCAAAGTGATACAAGAGGCAACTTTTAAGTGTTGGATACCAATTCTTAACGATTTTAATGAAAAAAAAAAGTTTATTGTCAGCCTTGGCTAGGCCTGGGTTCCTGAGAGAATGGGTATTTGAAAACTGTAAAACAAACTTGAGACAGCTTTGCAAAATGCTCTGTCTGCTTTCTCCAGAGATTATGCTCTGCTTGAGACCATTTCCTTTTGCTAGTCTAAAAGCTCTCTGCATAGTACATCTCTTGAAGACCAAAAAGGCCAGTCTTTATTTTACTTATCAATTGAGTCTTTGCCCCAGGCTCCCTTTTGATTATCTTATGAATGAGCATTCCTGGGGGCCAGCCCCTAGATTCTGGAAGAGACTGCAAGCAAAAGCACAGGGAAATAAAATAGCTGGGTGAGGCTCTGCCCTGGAATTACCATTTTGCCACGCTTGGACCTAATTTCAATCTGTCCTAGGCTGACCTTTGACTCAGGCCTTTGCATGCATTTGTATCTCCTGCTTTTGTATCTTTCTGACAAGTTGACTCAGTGCAAGCTGCTTTGTTCCTTTTTATCTGTGAACCTCCTTATACAATTTATATTGCATTCTTATATAGTTTAAATATTATATATTTTCAAACTCATGTTTTCAGTATTCTTTCCCACAGCCTTACGGACTGTCCTGAAGGTCACAGCATTCTACCATTTTACTGACACATAGCCATGCCCTGGTCTCCTAGACTTGTTCTGTCTTTGATTATTATGGAGTCATTAACGTTGGCCGAGAGGGCATTCTTCAAAGGAGCAACACAGAATTATGTATACTATTATACAAACAAGCCTTTTGCCTAAACCAACCATCAACACTTGTGGAAGCCCACACCCTGCTGGCTCTGTTCCAGTGGCAGGAACCATGTCATGCCATTCCTTATGCATGGCCAAGAAGGGCTCAGCAGGTTACTGAATTGTAACCTGTGTATAAGGTAAACTCACATATTCATAAGTAATGGAAAACACGAGAGATTGCTTATGTAGGTAATACCATCAGAAAAGTGCTCCTGCTCATCACTGCAAGTCTGGAAACCATTAATTGCAAATACAGTTAAAAAGTACTTCATAGTAGAAAAAGCAAACATGATCATTCATGCAGTGGTGATTGACAGGTTCTTATATCAAACACTTTATGAGATGAGAAAAAGCACATTCTTGTACCAATTTTTCTGAAAACACATAATCCTAGTTTAATGAGAGAAAAATGACAAACTAAGACTGAAGATTATTCTACACATACCTGAGAAGTATTCTATAAGACCAAGATCCTGAAGAAAAAACAAACTATCTCAAATCAGAAAAGAACTAAAATATTTAGTGTAGTGTCCTTGGTTGGGTTCTGGAGTAGAAAGGACTTAATTATAAATTAGTGAAACTTATAAATCTGAATTTTGTTAATAAAATAATTAATAAAATTTTATTGGAAGCCAACAGAATTGCTTTGTCTAGTTACCCATATCACATTGGATCTGAACCAACCACTCAGCAGTGCTGTCTGCACCTAAGTTTTTATGGTATTTGCTTTCATAAGCTTTCCCTGGGATGGATCCCAACACAAGACACACCTGAACCACAATATAAGAAACTATTTGGAATAAGGCCTCTTTAAGGTCTCTTTATTACAAGCTCCAGCTTAGGCTCTCTGCCAACCCTGAGCAGGACTGGAATGTGGAACACTGAGCCTTGTTGCTGGCAAGCATTTATATAGGCAAGAAGGTTATATAGCCTGGCATATATGCAATTGGGGGATCATTATGGCCTTTAACATAATTGGCTAGTGTTGGGAGCCAAACCATTAACTTTTACTTTTCTCCTGATTGGTGATTGTTATGAAGTGCCAGGGGGCAGGCTTGAAACCTGGAAATGCAGGTCTGTTGTGGAGTAACCTAGAAACTGGTTCTAGGTTCTGTCTTGTTAACTAGAGTTTGTCAGGTTTTCTAAGACAGAGTCTGGACCCAGAAAAATCTGGTCTCTCAACAGCTATGTAGGTGGCAGCCTGTTGGCAAGGTAAGTCAGGAATATTAGACAAGGCAAGTCCCCTGCTGAAGATAATACCCTAACCAGTGGGAAAAGACATGTTCCTAAGGAAGCCCCCTATCCCTAAATCCTGATTGGTAGTTCGGATCTCAGGCTTAAAAAAGCCTATAGCATCTTGACTCAATGTCAGCTTCAGAGCCTGTAATGTGGCCCTGACCAGTCTTGGGGTGTGGTCTTCAATAAACCATCCCTATTTGACTGAGACTGGTGTTTGAGTGACTTCAGTGATTTCAGTCTCCAACAATAAATAAGAACCCTGGATAAGGGCATAGAAAACCCTTCTGTTTTCGCAACCTTTCTGCTATATGGGGTTGGAGTCTTTTTATTTTCCTTGTATTCAGTTTGAATGATTGTATTTCTAAGGTAGGCACTAACATATAATACAAAAGTATAGAAATATTATATATAGCTCATATCTTTACACAAGCATGTACAATTGTCAGCCATCTAGATTGACATACAGTTCTAAACAAGAGGATCTGTTTGAACTCGGTAGCTAGCCACTGCATTGACTACTCAAGGATTAACCATTATTTTGATTTTTATGGGAGTAGCTAAAAATATTCTTCAATCTTTATGTATATTGACTTTTACAGTATATGCTGTCAGCTTGGCTGAACATAAAATCTTTGTGTCTAGGGCACTTCTGGACATACCCATTGAGATTATCCTGATTATATTAACTGATGGGAAAGACCTAATAATGGGTGGGGCAATTTGCTGAGCCAAGAAGTCTGAACTGTTATGTGCTGCTTTGATTAACTGTATATTGAACTGTGAGCCAAATCAACCCATCCTTTAAAATTATTGTGAAGGTATTTTACCACAAGAAGACACTATTATTTCTAAATAGGTACTTAAAATGGCATGTAGACCTTTTGCAGTGTTCTTTAGTAACTTAAGACAAGTTCAGTTTGTCAATTTTCAAGTCTGTTTAAAACACACCATTTGTGACAAGAAATGTATATTGCACATTTGCAGCCCCAGTTATTGTTTTATATTCTAAAGACAAATAGGTGCAGTAATAAAAGGCCTTTCAATCCACTTATCTCTATCACTCACAACTTCCAGATACACTGTGGAAGCACTCATTTTTCCTTTAGATACTCTCCCTTATTAAGAACCGGTTTCCATGTAGTTGGACAGGCCTGTATTTTCATTAACTAGGATGTTTCATTATCCCTAGTGATATCTCTGTTGTACTTGTTTATATCAGTGGAGTATGCAGGATTCTTTGGGAGCCTGAGGTGTAATTGAGTTTAACTTTAAGATGAGGCAGAACACTGCACCATACAAACACTGTGGAGTGCATTTCAGCTTCTTCTTTCAACAGCATGGTAATCACGTAAAAAGCTGTACCAGGTTGTGCCTATAAATATTTAGTATTTCCATACAGATGTCCTATGACATTAAAACTGACAAAAGGGTATTATGCAGGCTTTCGTCCGAGACCTAGTGGTGAATTCTTCTAGTTCTTTACTAGTTGGTACACTACCTATACTTCTGATTTGTATTTTCACGTTACACACCTGGCTTGCCTTCCCAAACACCATTTGATCTTCTACTTTCTTCCCCATTGGAAAAAGAAGGTACATCAGGAAATCTGAAATCATCTAAGCAGCAAAGTGACAAGTATTGGTATGACCAAATGGAAAAACAAGTGTTTTTTAGGAAGAATTCCACAAAGGTTTAGATAAAATCTCCAATAGATGTGAAATTTGCATTTTCAATTCCTTTACTGATGAAGGTCACTAAGTATCACTTATGAAGATCTTTAAAGAAAAGGATTAAGTCACCCTAAAAGCTAAGGTTAACATTCCCACAATGTCACAAAGTTAGTTTCAGAGATCAAAAGGGCACTTCTCTGATCTAAACCCAAAGTCCTAGACCACAGCGTGAAGAAATATACCTAACCCAGCGTGTTAGGAAGTGGCTAAGTGTGGTTTGAATAAAAACACTCTCTACAGCCTCATGGGAATGGCATTATTGGAGTGAATGGCGTAAGGTTTCAGAAGAGGCCCAATGTCTCCCTTCTTGATGTCTATTGATCCAGGTATAGAATTCTTTGCTTCACCAGCACAGTGTCTGTCTTGTGCTGCTAATGCACAAAACCTGTAAGCCAGCCTCAACTAAATGTCTTCCTTCACAACAGAAACCCTAAGACAGCATGACCTAGGCAGAATCCTTAAGACTGTCAGTCAAAAAGAATGACAAATCATAATCCTAGAGATTACAAAGGTATTATAGTGTATCTAGACTCAGGAACAAATGAAAATATATGAGATCAAATAAAATCTGGAATAAAATTCAGTTGTACCAAGTGCAAACCAGAAACCTCAGCACTTGGGAAACTTGAGGCAAGAGCACCATAGACCCAGGTCTGACCGGAGTAATTATCTTTGAAAAAGTCAAATTTTATGGTAGTATCCTGGTTAGTTTTTCTTGTCAGATTGTTACACTGTAGAGAGCCACCTAGTAAGAGATCATCACAGCCGAAGAACTGCCCATGGTCATGTCAATGACTGTCTTAATGATTGAGAGGGCTCAGACCACTTCAGATGAAATTCTCTCTAGTCAGGTAGGCCTGGCTATCTGAGCATGTGGCCAATGAGCAAGACTGCTAATAGGCAGTCTCCTCTGGCTCCTCCCACTGGATTTACTTAGCTGTGAGTTCACAATGCAAGCAGTCCTGCCTGCATGCCCTGTCTCCTTCAATGATGGAGTGCGATCTGAATGTATGGGACTGAGTAAGGTTTCTTATCCTCTAAGTTGCTTTTGTTTAGAATGTTTTATTACAACAACAGAGATCAACAGGGAGGCATTTTTTTTTCAGCAGGTCAGCTGTTAGTAGGTTGCCTATGCTTGTGTGGGCAGCACTGACTAGACTCTGTGGGCTAAAGAGAAGACATGAAGGTGGGAGGGGCTCATGTTAGCAGGGTTCCCAGGGACTTGTGGGTGGATATGGTGAAGATTTTTACATGTATAAAAACTGAATTAAAAAAAAAAAGACAAAGCCAGAACATAAAATAGTATAGCAGCATTGACTTCTTAGTTCTAACACATGGATTATGTCATTAGACCCTGCTCTCCTGGTTCCTGCAAACAAGTTTTTAATGGCACTGTGCTTTAACATTCTATGACTGTATAGTCTGCTTAGTGAGATGGTTCAATGGGTAAAAGACTGATGGCCTGGAACAAACACAAAAAGGAATGGACTCTCCTAACAATCTTTGATCTCCACTTCCATACTGTGGCAAGTGTAGCCCACCTCCAATATCATATAAACTAGTGACAAACAAACAAAAAAACCCAACAAAAAGGTATTTTATGTTTTTCAAAAAGCATACAACTTTCAGGTTAAGGAAGTCATGATGTACCTTTTGTTTTAAAAACGTAATATTTGGGTCAAAAAAAAGCAGGAAGCAGAGCCCTCCTCATCCACAACCAGAATCTCCAATAGTGGCCCCAAGTACCAGGAAACAGGAAAGGGACACAGAAGAACAATAATGCCCAATTACCTTTCCAACTTTGCCTAGAAGGCCTTGTACTGACAACTTGTTTTAGATTACAGTGGAAACATAAGAAACTTATTGTCATCATTGAATGACAGTAAGTATCAGTTCCTGATATAGCCTAGGGGCACACTGGCATTCTAACTGACGACAGGGAGTGGGGTATGTAATGTCCTGATAGCAAGCATAAACAATGAAAAGTTATATCCCAAGTACCCTAAATTGTTGTCTTGTTTGTTACGTTTGAAAGTTAGCACAATAAAGTGAACAGTGAAAAAAAGCTATTATGAGCTTTAGAACATTATCAGAGTTTACAACCTTCTAGTTTATTTCTAATAAACAACACTTGATAGTTGACTCACAGATTTTATTTACATTTTTCTACAGTATCATTTCCTTACGAAATGAACTAGTACAGCTCAATTAAACCAAATCAAATCATAATCATCTGAACTGTTCGTAAACTCCTATTAGTTAAATTTATAATCTTGCATTTGCCTAGTACAGCTCAAGTTTTAAATACAGAAAGCACAAAAACAAACCAAGGCTAACACGTCGGATCTAGAAGATCTGGGCAACTCAGAAAGTCGACTTTCGAGAAGTCTGAGGCACAATTACAAGAGAGTAAGAGTTCGTGTGCAACCTACAGTAAATGCAGCAAGGAAAATAAGACAAAAAACAAAACAAAACAAAACAAAAACACAGGAAAGCTTGTAAAAATATTACCAAAATATTTCTACGTACGATATTTTGTTTTCATCTTTAGATCAGTTGAGAAAAACACTCACTTTAAAATAAAAACACTTCGTTTGATCTGTCTACTAAACATCTCAGAAGGCTTTACTTTTTAAAACTGCAGCAGACAAATACTAAAGGAGAAACAGGAAATAATTCCCTCACAAGGAGCCCCAGCACAACTGCTGTCCCTTATATACTTACCTTGGTTTTGCTGCTGAAGAGACTGTTAAGAGAAACCTTTTAACTTTTAAACCAGAGAACAAAATGGATCTCAAGTGTCCAGATTTTAATTTGAGAAATAAAACTTTGAAAGCATTTTAAGCCATATGTTTTTTTTTTTTCAGGTGAGGAGAAAAATGATTTTGTTTAAATTGTGCAGAAATAAGAATTCTTCTGTTAGATATCTACAGTGTTGAAAATCAGACATCACAAGGCAAATGTTCACTTAAATTCATGTCTCTGTCAGCCCATCACTGAGAAACAGGTTTCAAAGGCTTTCTTCAATTTGCTCATTAACTATGATTTAGCCTTTTAAAAAATCCTTTATCAATCAAGTATAATATTTGGTAACTAGATTTGAAGGATATCCACATTCCTTAAACTTTGAGAGAGATGTTTTGAAATAAGATGTGGTTAACCCTTTCCTCTGTAATTTCTACACTCCTCCTGTACTAAGAGGTGTAAAGCTGGTAAGAGACAATGATTCTAAGGCACCCTCAGCTTGTTCCCAGTTGTCAGCTTTGCAAGGTAGTTAACTTCTGATAAGAAATCACTGACACAGGTAAATAACATGACCAGGTTGACTACTGCTCCACATGAACATGAATTGGTTATTACAACTCCCTTATTAGCTTTGCCCATGTGTCTGAAGTCCAGGCAAATCCAGGCAACCCCGTCTCTGTCAATAGAACATTTAGAAACAAAAAGGACACGGATTTAAAGTAGGAAACAAAAGTACTCTGTGATTACTAGGATGGTTTTAAACAAAGCAAATGGTTGTACATAAGGAACAGAGCATTTATCTGGGGGAACAGTATGGCTTAAAATGCAATTCACTTTCAGTGTCACAAACAAACAGCTGTATTGTTTTGAAAAGCAATAAAGGCATGCACCTCTACTAGTAGATGTAGTACTTCTGACCAAATGAGACATCAACTTCCTAAAAAATATGCTTCATGCACTGTACTCAATGTTTTTTAAAGATGTAAATTTTAATGCATTATTTCTTTTTTGAACTTGAACGGGAACCAGAATGGGTTGATCCGGAGGACGACCTGTGGTGCCTGTAAGACATAAGAGAGCAACACAATCTATAAACAGCACCAAACCAAGTTTCTGTTTCTAAGACTGCAAACACCAGAAGAGCAGAGCAAACACTAAGTACCTTGATGCTCGCAGAAGTATTAAAACTTAAGATAGCTTATACATTTTTGGATGTAAGATCACAATTGGAGTGATTTGAACTCAAAACTCTCTACAATTTAAGAATATAGACTCATTTCAAATATAGCCACCTCTCAATTATTCAAGGTAATGAAGGGAAAGCCTTGAAAAAAAGCTTATAATCACATACATGTACAAGAAAGGCACAGAATCCTGGTAAGGTGTGATAAAATCAATGTCTGCTGTACCACAGGGATCACACTTGGTCTCTACGAAACACAGCAAGGCTTCTGAGTGCATAAGAAAATACATTCAAGGCAATGAGGTTTTGGAAGTCTACATCACATAAGGTGACTGTACAGTTAGTCAGTGCTAGAGTCATGCAGCCAATATGAATAAGTCAGTATCAACCTGGGCAGAGTGGTGGTGTTCCGTAGGGGTTGGCCCTGGGCTCAGGGTTGTTTAATGTTTTCACCAATCACCTGGCTTACAGAATAGAGAACATGTTTCATTAAGTTTAGATGACAACCAACTAAGGGGGGATTATATGTGGCTATGGTAAAAATTTTCAGGTGGTAGAATGGCAACAGAATGAATTTAACTCAAGTACAGAGTAATCTTCATATAAAGAAACAACGCATGGAAAGAAGACTGGGTACAATCTTGAACTTGAATGCGTAGGACATGTAATCCTGAGTAGGAATAACATGACCCTACCCTCTGAACCCAGCCATCACCAGACTCGAACCTTTTCTTTCACAAGTTAGAGAATATGAAAAATTTGCCAAGATTACAATTGAAGCCACAAATCATTATGAAGATAGTGAAAACCAAGAGAAAATTAGTGAAACCAAGCAATCAAGTCAGTTGCAGAAAAGGCTGACACATGACAAGGGACCCAGAGAAGGTCCTTTTCAAAAGTGAGAAACTGATCTGGGGTGAAAAAAGTATTAACTCGGAGGGCATGTAAAGGGTATAAAAGTCACGTGCTATGGAAGTGCACTTACACATATTTTACAGAGGACTCCCATGATTCTGCACGTTAATCGTGACCTTAGGATCCTTACAATTTCTAACATTTAGTTTTAAAAAACAAACACAAATAGCTTTCAGGTTTTGATCTTTAAAAACACAAAAATAACCGAGAGTTGGCTATAATATACATGGAAATAAAAGTCAAACAATAAAGTGATCAGAGAATAGTCTGTCTTGTAACTTTTTCTAAGTTAGTAAACAAGCTAAAAATGTAATCTGAATTTTGAAGTTTAAAGATAAAAATATAATTTAAAGAACAGAGGAGATCTAACCCTTGCCTACAAAGTCCACCTATGAAATACACAGAAGAACACCATTCTTATTCTACAGAAACCCAAACCTTTCGGGGGACCGTGATCTCGTTCGTCTTTTTTTGCGAACAGCTGGTGAAGAAGGTCTAGAGCGACTTCTCTTCCTGTCTCTTTCAGGAGATGATGAAGAACTCGAGTAAGATCTTTTTCTTGGGGAAGAAGAGCCCCTGTGGGACCTGGAGCTGGATCTTCATTGATTGAGAGACAAAGCAGACGTTTCATTAAAGGCAGAAGTGAAGACTGTCCAGTTCCCAAAAGCAACAGGATTGTGACTATGAGGACTTTATGAGGGAATACTTACTGCTTACTCAGCAGAAGACTTCTGGGTCAACCATGAACATGTTCTATTTATACATAAACATTTCATCTTTAAACATTCTAAATATTTAATTAAATATCTGTATAATTAAAAAGTAGTTTACTGAGTTAAGACAAAGTATTTTTATAATTGTTTATAGTGCTCCAATTTAAAGTATACAAACAATGAAATCAACTGACTTTATATATAGTCATAAAATAGATCCTTCCATTTGTTGGGAAAATCCATGTTATACAAAGCTTGCTCCAGACAATGAATTTTAACTTCTTATAGGTAAGGTGCTACAGAAAACCGAGGGACAAGGCCCAGAAAAAAGAACACTAGGTTGTGAAGTAGTCATTGAAAATGGCAACTTTAAAATGTGACTTGTGCTTAGAACTGTGCTATGAAGTATGAAGTAGTAACATTCACATGTTTTAGGTGGGAAGTAAATATGCAATTTAAAAAGCAAATTTATCTTCATTTACATATTTTTAGTTGAAGGAATTTAGCTCAAACTTCCCAAAAAATTCACCTTTGGGCTTAAAATAAAATGAGAAAGCCCAAAAGAAGAATTCTTTGGAAAGTTGTAAGCAATTAAAATGTTTGGGAAGGATATGAAGGCTGTTCTGTAAACCCCAGTCTTACAGTTCCCAGAGGGATCGCACCAAGACTCCACAGTCTGAGGTGAGCACTGGTCAGTGAGTGCACTATCGCTCTCTCCTCAGGGGGACTCAACGGTAGCTGCCCTCAAATGCTAGATTGGGCTCAAGTAAGTGAGCCTTTCTCCAGAAGAGGTGTTAGGAAATGTCAATGTAACTCCCACAAGTGGGATTTTAGAGGCTTTCATTTAAATGTGTGCCTGCAGTACAACAATGCAGTGATTAGATGTAAGGGCAGCATGTTGAGTGAGTACAGATTTTTTAAAAAAGGAGAAACCTAGAGCTTCTATTGCTTCTTTACCCATCATTTTCCTTTGATATTTGACTAAACACAACTGAAATGTTCACAGCATGGCTTATATCACACCACACCTAAGCTAACATCCTACATGACTTGGTTTTAAGAGGAGTCTTTTTATAATTTTTTTATAACAGGTAATTTATAATATTCTTTAATGTTAGGGAGATGGAGTAAACATATAGAGCATTCACTAGAAACTGAGGAAAAATGAGCAAATCTATTGTAAACATTTGCCTGAAATACAAAATCTGTTTTGAAGTTATATGATGGATTGTTGGTCTTTCTCTCATTTGTGTGTCAAATTAAATTAATTGTAAACACAATCTGAATATACTAGGTATCTGGTGGAGTGACTTGGCTTCACCTCCCTACATTACACACTACACATTACATACATGCAAATCCCACCCCCTTTCGTCAACCATGGAAATGTCTTGGCACACTGTGCAGTGGAAGTTTTGTGGTGAGATTAAGCTGAGGCAGGTGCATTAGATTCCCAGAGCTACAACAGAACCGACAAATAGACGCAGAGCACTGAGAAGCAGCGGAGCCGTCTGAAGCCTGTGAGCTCTCTCCTCTGCTGTACAGAGGGCTACCTCATTCACCTTGATTTCGAACCACGGGATCTGGAATGTTCTCTGGAACCGGAGTGAGACCTGGACTGCGAGCTGGAAGAACTTCTTGAACGGGACCTGGAACAACACGGAAGCATTTTTTCCCCTAGGACCACATTTTTGAGCTTTGTGATATGAACACCGAAAAGAAAGACATATTAAGAGTGCATTTTTCTCATAAAAGGTGTTTATGCAAGTTATGCATTTTCCAAGCAAAAATACTTAAAACAAAGCTTCTTACTGTAATAAAGACTAAGCTTATTGTCAACCAACCACTGAACTGAGAATGAGGTCCCCAATGGAGGAGCTAAGGGAAGGACTGAAGGAGCTGAGGGGTTTATAACCCCATAGGAAGAACTACATCATCAACCAACCAACCAAAGAGTACACATGGCTGAATTGATGCTCCAGCTGCATATGTAGCAGGGGATGGCCTTATCACAGGCATCAACAAGAGGAGAGGCCCTTGGTCCTGTGAAGGCTCAATCAATGATCCAGTGTACAGGAGGTAGGAGGGAGTGGAAGCACTCTCATAGAGGCAGGGGGAGGGTAAATGGGATAGAGGGATTCCAGAGGGGAAACGGGGAAAGGGGATAACATTTAAAATGCAAATAAAGAAAATATTCAATAATAATAATAATAATTTTCAAAAAAGACCAAGTATAAAAAGAAAAAAAAAATCAGTGACCATTTTCCAAGCCTGATTAAACTACCAAAAGGGAAGCATCAATAAAAGTTTACTGCAGACAATGTTACATTTATACTTATATTCTTCAGTGCTCTTTTCATTTTTATTTTAAAACCTATTTCCAGTGTCTAGTAGGCAGAAAACCCTAATTGCTGCATCCCATTCTGATGTCTAGTCCTTATTCACAACCCAGTGTTCCACATTAATTACATTGCTAACAGACTATAAAGCCAAGAGAAATATAACCCTCGCACTCTGAAAACCACAATGACATCCCTGACACCAGTTTTAGTTTGTTCCCACAGAGAGACTGTCACACTTATCTCAAAATCAACTTTTTTGGGGGAGAGGGCCTAGGAATTGAGCCTAGGTCCCATAGATAGATGTTAGACAAGGCTCTATCACTGAGGTATATTTCCCTGGCCCTCAAAATTAGCATTTTTCGGCCTTATGGTACTAATTAAGTAGCTGGCAACTTGTTTTCCTCTTAAATATCATTAAAAAATTGGCCATTAATATTGACCCACATAAAGCAATGTTTAGTTTTCACTATATCAAATATATGTTTTAAACATCTGAATGTCCTGGACTCTTTGGAAGCATTAGCATCATGGCTAGATTTGTTCTCTATTCAGAAGATTGACACTAAAATAAATTATCAAAAACTGTGTGTCATTAATACTCAAAAAAATTTTTTTAAAAACCAAGCTTTACCATACTGAAATACATTTCTACTTTACTTGACAATACCTGAACACACACTACCTACTTATATATACATTGCTTACAAGGTGCTTTTGAACCTTAAGTACTCTAGTCAAAGCTACAAGAGTGACACAGAACAGGAAACTTCTAAGGTTTAGAATTTCTAGAAATATAGGGCAGTATTTGCAGGATACAAAGATAAAGTGTAGCTAAGGTGACTTCATTGAAATATTTAAAATAAAAAGCTTATTTAAGTAGTAAAAAGTTAGATACTGACATTTTGACTGGTGTTACCCTTGGCCTGCACCCGTTTACCTGGACCTGGACCTTGAACTTGAGGGGGAGGATGAGCGTGATGAAGACCTTGAGTGAGAAGATCGAGACTTGGAGCGGCTCCGCCTATTGCTTTTCTTTTTGTTACTATCTTCTTCTTCACTGGCATCAAGGTTATATTTTGAGAGATCAGCATCATCTTCATCCTCGTCCTAATAAAAATTTAATTCCCCTTAGACATTTATATATTAATACTATCCACCCAAAAGGATAAATATCATACTAAACATTTTCAGATGGGTCTGTTACCAAATATTTTAATGCAAGCTTATTTTCAATTCTGGAGTTCACCCTCTAAAGTCATCTGATAAAGACTGTCTGTATAGACAGTTCAGACAGGTTCCTGGAAGCTAATCCACTGATTCTCACAACACACATCAAACTTCAGCAATTTTCAGTTCTGTCATGAGTCCTTGGTCTACCATTCCCACCACCAGTCTTAGTTTAGAATACTATTTTCTGTTCTCAGAATTACAATAACCATTTGCTTGGTTCTGTGCACCTAACCCCACAATGTGCTGACACACAGTCTGAGGAGCAAGTACGTGGCTCCTCCATGAAGATGTACAGCTATCAATGGTCCACGTTGTGCTTCAGAATAGTTCCAGTAATATAAAGGGGAGAGGAGAGGACAGGGAACATTACCTCATCTAGCTTATATTTAGACAGATCTTCATCCTCATCCTCTTCTTCTCCCTCCGATTCTTTATCTTCGACTTCCTTTAGTATAGATGCAGGACCAACTGCCTTCCCCCTGTATTTTTTCTTTTTACGTCCAAACTAGAGAAAAAATCCAGAATATTTACACAGGCTGAAAATACATAAAGATATTTTATTTTCAAAACCTATTTGTACCCTTGTGGAAAAGGCAGATGTAGAAATGTGAGCCTGTAATCGCTGCACTTGCATATAGAGACGGAGGATTCCCCACTGGTCAGTCAGTCCAGCCAATGGTTGATTGATAGGTTCAATGACAAGTATCACCCTATAGCCTTTACAGAAGCACAGGGGCACATGTACCACCTCTACTGCACGTGCACACATCCATGCACACACAGCTTTCCTGAACTGCAGCTATTTCTAAGCATTTCTCTAACTTAAAATGTACACATCTACTGAGAGCTTACCTCATCATATTCCCCATCAGATTCTTCTCTTTCTATATATTCAACATTCTCTCTTTCATTAAAACCTCCTCCATATCCTTTAAAAAGAGAGTATAAATTGCTGTAACAATTCAAATAATAAAACGATTATGCTCACTTTTCCCAGCTAACATAAAATGAAAATCTAATAAATGGTAAACATTTGCATAACTAAGCACTAGTCTTTTACACGTTAAAAATCACGATAGAAAACAAGTCAGACCTACTGTAGTCGTAAAGCACAGTAGTACTTCCAGATGTTTATAAATTAAAAATTTCCCCTGACAGGTCATTCATGAAATAGATATGCAAAACATTTTTCTGCTATGGCAAAAGTTTTAAAAGAAATTTCCTTTCCATTATAATTCTTGTAGATCTGTGCTACTAATTGAGTACCATAATAGTAAAACTTATATTTATTAGGTAACACAGACATTGAAGGTAGGGTTAAGATGAACAAAGTACCAGTAAGCATACAACTGAGGGGTACATCCTGATGTGGGCAGTACTAATCACAAGACACAGATTTCTTCAAGAGGCTAGGTCTTAGGAGGAAAGTACTAATTCAGTTATAATATAATAAATTTGACAATCATATGACACTATAAGGTAAGTAGCTGTACAGGTAGTTCAAAGAAATCTGATGTTGTTACTTGGGCAATGTTAAGCCTCATGCCCATAAAAGCTACCCATGCTCCAGTAGACAGATGGCCTTATACCTACACACATACAGCCAGCACTAACCCTACTCAGTGGTTTGGGGGTTGGGGAGAGACAGACATTGATTGGGAACATGAGGTTGAGGAGGGAACATATAGTGGGATTAGGAGAGAAACTGGAGGTGAGTAAATGTCTTATGAATTTGACCAAAACTCATATGCACATATAAAATTCTTAAAACAGTAAATAGAAAATGCAAACAAAACAACAACAACAAAAGAATTATTTTATGCTTTGTAATTTGTAGCTTTAAAGTTTCTCTGATATCTAAATGTGGCTAAGTATTAGGATTTTTTAAGTAGGGCATCTTTAAAATGTCCTCTACCTTTCTGTCACAACAGAATGTATGCTATTGCTGTATTATCACTAACTACTAAGCACCCACCAAGCAGGAGGCAGAAAAGCATTTATGGACGTACCCTAGAACCTAAATGCTAGTGTGGGGTTGCCTAACACTACTCCATAAACTGAAACTATTATATAAACATCTTTTGAGTGCTAAGAAGAAAAATAAAAAACCCAGTAAACAGGGTGTGGTGGTACATGTTTATAATACCAACACACAGGATGAGGCAGAAGCTGAGAGGTGAAAGCTATCCTTGGTTATCTTTCCAGTCTGAAGCCATCTAGGGCTCAAATAGAACACACATACACAGAGAAGTAGACAGATTTCCCTGCTTTCCTATGCTCTCTTAAGAAAGTAGTGTAATTCTTACCTGTTCTTTCTTCTAACTTAGCATACTTTGGAGTATTACACATGTTACACTCCGATCTTCTAGCCCAGTTCACATTACTGCAACTACAATTATAAAACAAAACCAAAAACATTAAACCAGAAGGCCCCTAAACATTGAAAAATATTAAAAACATTATAGTGAAATAATTAGTACAAAGCAATGTTCATTAAATAATAATGGAAATTAAATTAAAAAATCTATTCAGTATAAATTTTACTGAGAAGTGACATAACTAGAATCCTGCCACTGAGGGGAAAATGCTTTAACCAAAGGTTACACCACCTGTCATTTCTGAATTACCTCCCAGAGGATGGTCTCACCTTTCACAAACATGCTTGCTATTCTTAGTCCCCTCTCTGAAACCCTTTGCAGTTCACTAAACCCTGTGTGTAAGACAACTTCCCCGTACAGGTTCAAGGTCTACAGACCAGAACTTTCTGTAAGATGCTTTTCTGGTCTAGTGCTCTTTCATATATGTAGGAGCTTTTACATAGCACAAAATGTGGATTGAGAAAAATCAATACAAAATGAAATTCTAAACCTGAAAAAAAATTTATTATCTTTTTAAAGGTGTCATGTAGTTTCGGTAACTGAACTTGGGTCCTCTGGATGGGCAGTCAGTGCCATCTCTCCAACAATAAAACATTTAACAAGAAGCAATTTTTATGGGAGGTAACTTACAATTTTTCAAGTTGCTTTCCTTTTATAAAAGGGACAAAAAGTAAAAACAAAAAATCCAAATCATGTAATTATTTGGAAACAAGAAGTAGCCCAGCATCTTCAATGTCCCACAGCCCTTGGTTATCAGCTCATTGAACACTACCACAGCAATAACTGGTATCACCCCTGAAAGACACCACTTAAAACTTCCCTTTCACTATACTTAGACTAAGACCAATAAATGTTTGGATCAAAATGGAGTAACGTTTTATCACATAATTAACAAGAGTTCATCATGTTAATGAGTGGTGACTGGAACATTTTGTTGCAGTAACAAGACAGTAATCTGAAGCACATACGTTTTGCACTGCCAATCATTGGCACTAAATAAGCCCCGGCTCTTCTCTGCCAGTGTCTTTCCTATTTCTGTTCCCCCAGCTTTCATCATCTTGGCCTCAGTTGTCTTCTCTGCAAACAGACAAAGATGGGATATAAATCCTGGGAAATGAATGGTCTGCATATACAGTATTACAAGATTTGTCCATTAGCACTCACCTCGACCACATCTGTTACAGCTGGTTCTCCTAGCAAAGTTTACATTTCCACACCTGAAAATGAAACGAGAAGTACTTAAAGTATTAACTCCTAGATACTTCAAATGTTTACATTTTACACTGGTCACATGACACCTTGGAACTCAGAACAAGCTTATCCCATTACGTTAGTATCAGCATGAGCAGGAAGAAACAAGAGCTGGATAAGAATCTTAACCTTGTGTTCACAGCTATGGGAAGCATCCTCAGACTAGCATGTATTATTGGTTACATAAAAGTCCCTTGTTCAAAAGTGTCATCAGATTCTTCCATAACAATTAGACAAGATACTAGAGAGATTTAAAAAAAATATATCAAATTAATCTTTGGTACAAGTAATAAATGTGATGAGATTTAGGAGAAGCATAAAATCCAAGCTGGGCGGTTATGGCACAGCCTTTAATCACAGCACTTTTGAACCAGAGGCAGGCAGATAGATCTCTGTTGAGTTGCAAAGCAACCCTGGCTTCAGAGACAGAGAAATTCTGTTTAGAAGAAAAAAGGAAAAAAAAAAAATCATAAAACCCTAGGGATGGATCCACCAAGGAAAGAACAGGAAAGGAACAAGAAGGACTCAACTGCAAAGAACAAGAAACAAAACCACAGCCAAGAGAAAAAGTGTAACCTGCTGTCACTAAGTATTTAAACTTTTATACACTTGTGTAACTGGAGTATTCATCAGTTAAAGCATGTTAAATACTCAAAATCAATGCTTAAATAAGAATAAATAAATAAATAACCACCCGACTAAAAAAAAATGAATGAGATAAACAAGTGAAAGGAAGTCTACCACTAAACTGAATGACTCCATGTTAAAAAAATACACACGTTCCAACCCAGACTGAAAATATATCTTGAAAAGTGCCTTCTTGGTTTATATATTCAGTAAAAATAACATTTTGTTTTTGTCGAGTTTAGGTGTACAGTACTTTAAAGGAAGGGTCCTCCCAAAATAAATGGGTATTTTCAGTAAGAACACACAGCACATTTTCTACGAGTCACATAGTAGGTAGAGGCTGGTGTCTTAATCTCTGAAGGGTTCCAACGTGTCACACGTTTCCCTTCAGTGACAGCCCAAGAGGATCTCGGTTCTAGTCTGCTGACTTGGTGTGCTGAAGCCTCCTGATAACATCAGTCAGATACCAGCCAAGTGAATATAAGTGACATCATTTCCTTGCTCTCCACACACTACCCATGTAATTTCGGTGCTAACTGTAATCAAGCAATGTTTTTTCTAGCAAAGGTACTTCAAGCTAGACGCTCTGCAGTACATAGAACACTAAACCCGAGATTCCTCCTGCTTTGGCTCTGGCTTTCCAAGAACACGAGCTGGTACATCACTTATTTAAAAAAAAATAGGGACACCTATTCAGTACGATATCCGTGGCCATAAGCGGAGCACACCGGCTTCCCGGCCACGTACGTGCCCAGGCCTCCTGCCGAGGGTGAGAAAAGCCAAGTCACCGGGGACGGTCAGCAGGCCCGAAAGCACGGCGGCCGCAGGGAGGAAGGGACAGCGAGCGGCCCCGGCAGAGCTCCGAGCAGGGCCACTGAGCCGAGAGCTCAGCTCCGCACGGGGTCACGTGCGGGCTGCCCGCGACCGCTCAAGGCCGGCGGCGACCGCCCCGCCGTCCCCACAAAGGCCGCAGCCCGGTCGCCGCCCTCGCAGAGGGTTCCCCGCCGCCCAGGGCCCCACGCCGCTCCGCCCTGCTCACTTCTTGTCAGGGCAGATCCAGTCCCCGTCACTGACTCGGAAATTCTTGGTCGACATCTTGGACGCCAGCAGCAGTGCCGCCCGCAGCGACGTCCCCACCGGAGCCGCGGGGCTTCGCGCCGGGCTGTCCGCGCGCCGCCGGACGCGCTCTCCTGAGGGTGGGAGAAAACGCAGACCTCCCGACCGCGAGCCTGGAGCAGCGGTGCGGAGACGGTCCAGAGATAGAGCTAGCGGCCTGTCCAGAGGCTCGGCCTCAATGAGGCCTCACCGAGTTTCTGAACAGGCGTTGTGAGGACAGCCCGGCACGACGGCCATCGCAGTTGAGCATTCCGAAGGCCGAAGGACCCAAGAGAAAGGCACTTCCGCTTCCGGGGCGGAGCTAAGGGGTTTAGAGGCGGAAGTGACTCGGCGGGGCTCCGCAGCTCTCGCGCTTGCGCATTGTCTAGGCTTCACTGGGGCTAGCGGAAAAAGTGGGCGGTCCGAGTCTTTGGAGAAGATATTTTTATATTTGGACGGAATCTGAGGCTTAGCCCAGATTGCCCCGGACTTTACTGTTTCGTTCATATCTCTGTCAGGCCACGTCAAAACGCTTTTTCCTGTGAGAACCCAGGGTCTTATTTTTTAGCACACCTGGCTTGTGTGCTAAATATTGGCTGCTTAATATTGGATGGAAAAATCATATTAATAAAGGGAGACAACTTTCCTTTTTGGTCTGTTGTTTAAAAAATTAGCTTTTAAAATATTTAATATGTGTAAGAGATAAGCCCTGCACACAGAGGAGCCATCCAACGGTTTTAGAAATAGGACATTGTCAGTATTGATACAATTACTGGTGTCTTCTGACCCCAACTCACTACCTTTCCCCAGATTTAACACTGGCCCTTTGGGTTTTTACTCTTGCTTTATAAAAATTTAGTTCATCTACTGTATGCTTATTTTTTGAATTGAGAAATAGGGATAATTTGCTGTTACAGAAAGTTGCTTTTAGTTCATCATAAATTCTGAGTATGCAAATAGTTGCATGTAGCTCACTTTTATTTCAGTTATACATAGTCAGAATTCTTGTGACAGTTAAGCCCCAAACCCTGTACTTTGTCACAATGTGCATGCAAATATTCTTACAGTTAATTCATAAACCCCATGTTTGCCATTATTGAACAATATTCGTGAACATTTGTGCACACAGGTTCTGCATATAGCTTGTATCCAGGAGAAAATTGTTACACTGTTTTGGTTTTAATGTCTAACACCTTTGATGATTATATCCATCGCACTTGAAAGCTGTTGGTTGTATTTTATTTTAATAGTTGTCCACTCCTTCCCAGTTATTTCCTATTATATAATCACTAATTTTTTCCTGGATCTTTATCTTGGGTAATGTGGAATTTTTATTTTCTTTTAGCAAGAAATCTTTGGGTTGGCATCACAGGCTCAATCTTGCGTGTGAGTACTGGTTCTATATCAGCTGGCTCCTCTGAGTATTTGCTGTGCTTTAAACAAATTGCTTTTGTGTGTGGGTTTTATGTCTACATGTATGTCTGTGTACCACATGCATGCTGGATGCCCTCAGAGGCCAGGAGAAGGTGTAGACCCCTGGAACTAAAGTTACAAATGATTTTGAATTAGCATGTGGGTGCTGGGAATCGAACTCTGGACCTCTGGAAAAGCAAGCAGTGCTCGTAACCACTGAGCCAACTCTCCAGCCCCTGCTATCTGTCTGTCCTATACATGAGCACTTGGATTGGTTTGGTATCTTAGCAGTGCCTTTAGTTGTAGTTCATTACATGAATCTTTCCATCCTGCTTTGCGCAGTTGATACTTGAGCATAGAACTTGTGTGGATTCATACTAGATCTTTTTTTCTTAGATTCCTCTCATGTAGAATGCCTTGCAGTGTTCCGCTTTCTTGGTCCTTTTGTGGGAAATACCAGGTTTCCCTTGGATTTTTAGCAGCGTGTCATAGCTATAGCATTTGACTTGGGCCCTAACAAAGGGTGAAGTGGTGAGGGAAAAGAGAAAGGTGTGGGATGTTTTTCCCCCAACACTTGTAAGACCATAGAGACTTCTTCTCCTTGACATTATATGAAAGTATAGTTTTTCCTGTGTAGGAAGATAGCTGTGAAACATTTAAGTACTTCCTTACAAACTGGTAGCTTACAGATGAGCATTTCCCCAGTTCATATGGCTGGGAAAAGTGTGTTTTTTAAATTAATTCAATTATTACCGATTATGCTGTTACTATAGATTTTCTAGCTAGCTGCCTGTCCAACTACAAGGGAAAAATAGCAAAACAAAATGAAGCAACCATCAACAAACCCGAACTACTAAGCTTTGGCTGTCTGTGGTAATTTGCCCACAGATAAGATAAGATTTCCATATGGTTAATAGAGAAAGACAGACAGCAGCGAACCTGTTCTGTCCTCTATTGCTGAAAGTCAGGGAACTGCAAATTAAAACCATAATGTGTAAAACTATGACCCATCCAAGTGAACAAAGAGGGTTAGAGGGTGACCAGAGTCCTTGATAATTGTAGGCAATGCGTCCTCATCTGCACATGGGTTGATTTATATTATTTTAGCTTCATCATGGTGTGAATATGATACCTAGGGTGTTTGAATTGTGAGCTTTTCATAATTTCATGACATTGGTTTACTTGAGATTCTCGATAGTGACAGTGAGGTATCATGAAGGTGAAGGATTTATACTCTAAAGTGTACAGTGTCGCAAAGCTATTAAGCTCAGTTAGGTATGTTCAGTTTATTTTCAGCTAAAGTAGGTTTGTCTTATTTTCAATCCAGTGAACTTTATATAACCCCAAAGTCAAGTAGCATTTTTTTAAATTTGGAAAATACTTGTCAGACCCCACTAAATCTGAACAAATGTATGCATATGCTATGACGCTGAAACTTTTCAGGGTATTTCTAAGTCCTGAAAATGTTTCTACTGAAGTTATGTATAATACTTTTCATAACTTAATTATTCATGTTACTCCCAGTTGTAGGTTTCCAGACTTTGTCAATGGTAGCCAGAGCAAACAGATAATCACATAATCATTTAGTAAAATGCAACAGTAAGAATGATGTTGAAGCTGCATTGAACACCATGAATGTCCACACATTAAACTGAGAAATCCAGACACAAAATGGAAAAGTCTATATCATTCTATTTAGGTTCAGCTTAATAACTTGAGAGTTAGTCTTGTACAATGGTTACTAATGAGACTGGGGACTATGACCAGACCAGTAAAGTGGCATGCGGTTATTGTAATAAGAGAGTAACTGTAGTTAAAGCTTCTGGGAGAGACACCTCAATAAAAAAAGTCCTCTTCAGTGAGTCTGAGATAGAATAAGCACAACTCAAAAGTGTGTCCACCAATAACTACAACAGGTGAGTTCAAAGGTCGCAGATAGCTTTTCAGGGGGTATTCCTAGGGTAAAGAGTGACTCTCCTGTTAGCATGAAAGAAAACCACAACTACCCATTTTTTTATTCTAATCCTTTGATTGGTAATTTTGTCCCATCTCCTGGGTATACTTAATCTGTCATGGTCAAACATTCAGAGTGAATTATCCATGCAAGTTACTCTTATACATGATGCTGTATTATAGATTAATAAATTGTCATGCAGACAAGCAAGTCTTGGTCTTTAAGAGGTTAACTACGTATTGTGTGGGCTTATTTGAGTTTTTTTTTTAACTTACACATTTTTTTAAAAGCCTTTAGCTATTCTATTATGGCTCTTTCTACTTGCTAAGAATCAATGTCAGCATATATGCTTTAACTGCCCCTCCCCCACTAAAGCCAAACCATACGGGCAGAAGAGGAGTCTAAGGGGTCTAAGAAGAGGGTCTCATGGGATGTTGGGCAAGAGCACAGTTGTGGTCTGGAAAGGGGCTTAGAGAAGCTCTTGTACTTCAGCAGTACACTTTATCTCTTAAGGCCAACATCTTCAGTTCACAAGACAGGCAGAGGCTATAATACCATGCTTGAACCTGAGCAAGCAGGCTCTTAGCCTGGCCTGGACCAGCTGTGCTTAGGGAAACCTTCCTTATAGAGATCACACAGTCTCTTCTTGTGTTTTGGGTTACTCCAAACCTGTTACCTGGTGGGTCCTATTCCATAAAAACCCTGGGCTGTTTTATTGTCCCCTGGTGGGAGTGATGCCACACTTAGGTTTTGAGGTTCTCGGGATGCTCTCTTGCTGTTGTATATGGATACAACAGATGTCCCATAAGAGCTCTGGGGCTATCTTAACGTGAGATGAACTTGGGTTTTATTTCCCTGCCAGGCTCTGGGAGGAGGCATTATTAAAGTTCCCACTGACAGTTTTTTTTTAAATGGGATTATACAAGTTTGGATAACTGAAATGATTCTGACAACTGATTAAAAACTGATTTGTGCTTCAGTAGGGCTCAGAGTTCTGGCCTGCCCACTATACACTGCTGAATCTCGGAGAAGTCACATTTGTGAAGTTGTCTGTGTGGACTCTCCCCCTTTCCCATGGAGGTAGAGGTAGTTTTAGGTTCCTTTTCTTTGCCCCTGCCTCCATTGTTTCTGACTTTCAGGGTTCTAAATGGCATGTTAGGAAGCAGTGTTTTGGTTATTCTTGCCTCTTCCCAGTGCTTTTCCTGTGGCAGTGCAAAACCAGCTTTTTCTTTTCAGCCATGTCTTTTCTTGCTTTTAATTGACACAGCATCAGCCTGCTCTTCTAAGTAGATGAAAGTCTTGTTCAATTGCTTACTCTAATACAAGAGTGCTTCATGACCTTGTCTGGGGTCCTGCACCTGTCCTTGGTGCTGGTAGCTATGTGGAGAGTTAAGCTCCCAGTTAGCATTGCAGCTTTCAAATTCCAGAGTTGCCATGGTTAAGGCCCAGAGATATCAGAAGAAGCTGTGGATAGGAGATGGGTTGCCTTGTAAATGATATACATTCTATAAATGCTACCATATGCCAACAATGATTTTTGGATTTTGTGTAAAATAACAACATAATGTAACATAACATAGCATGTTTTCTGGGTAACACTTATGTTTGGGTCCTCTTCCACAAACACATTGATGCTGTTTTGAGGGTCATTGGAAAGTGGCTCACACCCGTGGATGTGGTGGGATAGGAGTAGTGACTCAGTAGACTCTGAACAGATGGCATTAGATAAGCAAAGAGGCAAAGCATTTATACTGTTTCACTAAAGAAGACTGCAGAACAGGTCACCATGAATAACAGTGTCACCACTTTCTCTTTGCAGTGAGATCTATGAAATTAACCAGGAATGGTATTTGTGACAAACCCAAGAAACAAACAAACAAAAAACCCACCACCACCACCAACAAACCAAACATGTTCCTCCTGGGAGCAGGGAAAAATTTCATCTGTGCTAACTAGACAATAAATAGCCATGTAGCACATTTCTCTTACCCCAGATATTTATCAATAAATTGCTACACCTCAGATGGGCTTCAAACTTGAAGTTACTTTTATAATAATATTGTTACTAGAAAGATGCTCCCTAGTCACCTCCCAATGTTTTGGGTACCTGCATAGCATTGCTGGGAAGGTACTTGTGCTAAGCAGTCTGTGGTCTTCATTCTGCAGACCCCAGTGCCTTAGCTGGAACTACATTCCCCTGGGATCTAGTTGCCCTGGTCTGTTTCTGTGTGCACCTGTGATCCAGTTGGTTATGTCAAGTATACAGGGCCCTGATGACTGCTAGGTGGTCCCATGTAGAAAAAGGGACAAAGGAAGAGGTAGCTTGTTGTATTGGTGATTTTTCCCTTTTCTTTCTATTTTCTGAGTAGCAACTTAACACAACATTAGCAGCACAAACAACATGCTTATAATCTTCCAGCATCTGTTGCTGAGAAGGCTGAAAGGGGCTTAGTTGGTTTTTCTGCTCAACTCACCATGCAATATCAAGGGATAGATTTGCAGTTGTGACCCACTGAATCTTGGATTCTTCTGAACTATTCTGGTTGCTGGTTTTTGAGAGCTCAGTCTTTGAGTATTGAGGTCATCATTTTCTTTCTTTTCTTTTTTTCTTACAACTTTATTTAAAAAACAGAGATACTTGTACAGGTTTTTAAAAGCATTTTGGCATAAAACTATATGAATATATTTTTCTCAGTCCTTGATTATTTTAAAGGTTTGATAGTATGCATTGAAATCTTACTAGTTACCATAGCATAAAGTATGTGTAGAACAGAATGTAACATGGAAACAGTCAGAGTTTTCTTGGTGTGTATAGATTAAACATAATGATTTTTGAATACCAAAAATTGCCACAAGGCTATATTCTTAGCTTTTGGATTATTAATGATTTAAGGTCTAGGTGTACCACACTCTGAGAGGGTACTATACACTTATTTTGTTTTCTAAGAAGGACTGAAGCTTTCGCTTTTTGGCCTTTGTTTTTGTTTTTCTTTTTTTCTTTTTGTTTTGTTTTGAGCTTCATATGGCCTGTGAGTTGTTTCTGGGGTATTCAAAGCTTTCTGGGGTTAGTATCTAGTTCTCAGTGACTGCATATTATGTCTGTTCTTTTGTGACTGGGTTACCTCACCCAGGATAATATTCTCTAAATGCACTCATTTTCCTTGGAATTTCATAAAGTCATTGTTTCTAATAGCTGAATAGTACTTCATTGTGCAAATATACCACAATTTTTGTATACATTCATCTACTGAAGGACATCTGGGTTCTTTCCAGCTTCTGGCTATTATAAATAGGGCTGCTATGAACATTGTGGTGCATGTGTCTTTGTTGTATGTTGGCGCTTCTCTGGGGTATATGCCCAGAAGTGGAATAACTGGGTCTTGAGGTAGGACTATGTCCAATTTTCTGAAGAACCACCAGACTGATTTCCAGACTGATTGTACCAGTTTACAACCCCACCAACAGTGGATCCTCTTTGCAGCCTCGCCAGCATCTGCTCTCATCTGAGTTTTTGATCTTAGCCATTCTGACTGGTGTGAGGTGGAATCTCAGGGTTGTTTTGATTTGCATTTCCCTGATGACTAGGGATGTCAAGCACTTCCTTAGATGTTTCTCAGCCATTCGGTATTCATATTCGTCAATTGAGAATTCTATGTTTAGCTCTGTTTCCCATTTTTTAATAGGGTTGTTTGATTCTCTGGCGTCTAACTTCTTGAGTTCTTTGTATATATTGGATATTAGAACTCTATCAGATGTGGGATTGGTAAAGATCTTTTCCCAATCTGTTGGCTGCTGTTTTGTTTTCTTGGCAGTGTCCTTAGCCTTACAGAAACTTTGCAATCTCATTAAGTCCCATTTCTTGATCCTTGGTCTTAGCGCACAAGCCATTGGTGTTTTGTTCAGGAAATTTTCCCCTGTGCCTGTGTATTCTAAGGTTTTCCCTACTTTCTCTTCTAATAGTTTCAGTGTACCTAGTTTAATGTGGAGATCTTTGATTCACTTGCACTTGGGCTTTGTACAAGGACATAAGAAAGGATCTATTTTCATTTTTTCTGCATTCTGAGTGCCAGTTGAGCCAACACCATTTGTTGAAGAGGCTGTCCTTTTTCCAGTGAATGTTTTCAGCTCCTTTGTCAAAGATCAAGTGACCATATGTGTGAGAGTTCATCTCTGGATCTTCTGTTCTGTTCCATTGATCTACCTGCCTATCTCTGTGCCAGTACCATGAGGTTTTTTTTTTTTTTTTTTTTTAAACACAATTGCCTTATAATATAGCTTGATGTCAGGGATGGTGATTTGCAGATATCTGCCAGGACTTTCTCACAGCTCCTAGAGACGGACCTCAGACACGCATTATGTGGCCCTCTGAAAACATGGAGCTTATTGCTCCGAAGCCAACGGTAGAGCTTCTCCCAATCCTGCTCCTGCTGTTATTACAGTTACTTACAGCAGCTATTATAGTAGTTAGAGTCTTATATTCAATGTGACATCAGAGCAGAAATGATTTCACCACTTTTGCTATATTATGTAAACTAATAAAAGGAGGAGCATCCCATTATATTCCCAAATCCTGCCTATACTCAGGGAGAGGTTATAACCCAGTGCACAGGGACCTTAGGAGACATTTTTTAGGTATTTTCAGCCATAGCTCTTGAATGGGTAACTGCTGCCAGCATGTGAAATCCTTCTTAAACTGATTGTCCACTCTTTTGTTTGACATTCTCTTGAGAACAGCCGCTGGTTTATAGTGTGCTTAGAAACTATGACTTTCCAGTATGAATCTATATGGACACTCATGTTTCCCAGACTTCAAAGTTACATCTTTGAGCATATTTTTGTCACACAGTCTTCCTTACAATTTAAAATAAATGTGTTGTTAAAAATGATCAAATAGTGTATGTTTGGTATAATTTATAATTGACATTTCAGAAAGTCAGTGGATAGCAGACTGCTATGCACACACATGCACACACTCACTTTCTAACTCTTCAACTTAACTGCTCTTTCCCATTTTGTAGTAATCTGGTGGAATTTATTTGCCAGCTGGTGTTTCAGAGTCCTTTATAAATTAATTATGGTATTTACTAGCCATGTGGAGGTGGAGAAATCTAATTAGGTCAAGGAGGCTGGCCCTGCTGGAGTCTGAAAAGCAAAGCTGTGTAAGGTGTCAGCTGCAGATCCCCTGCTGAGCCTTCTTCAGTACATGTTAGGGCAGGGCAGCAGAACAACAGAAAAGATACATAAAAATTTTACAGTAAAAAGTCACAGTTTTGATGAAAATGATCAAAGTTTTCCATCAATAAATGAATGAACAAACCGAGAAAATTCAAACACCTTTTAGCTGACAAAGGCCTTCCAGGTATTTCATTACAGTGTAAGAACTGGATTTGGGATGCTAAAAGCACTCTCTCGGCAATAAATACAGAGCTGATGGTTGTGTGTAAAGAGAATTGTAGCACAGTCTCGTGTGCAAAGGCAAAAATACATCTATGTGTGTATGAGGAAACGAGATTTTAGGCAGACTCAAGAAGGTCAGGGAAGTTAAATGCATTGATGCTGATCCATTACAATTCTCAGAAGATGATCAATAAACCTTATCCTTAAAGGGGTGGGAATGGAGTAAGGTCACTAAGAACACGGTAGGTGCAAGCCTCAGGCACTGATGTTGCAGGTATTGCCTGAAGATGCTCTCAGTGACTGTTGAGTCCTTTCTCACCCCAGTCCTCCCACTCTGTTCTGATTTCCCTATTCTCAAAAATAATATTTTTGTTGTTTTATGAAAGACCTTTGAGAAACATATTCACACTGAAGTAAATAATCTAGTTTTAACATTTATGTTCTTATAGGGGGGTTATGTATTTGTCAGAAATAAAATCTTAAAATCAAGGCTCAAAAAACCTCAGAATTTACTGGGTCTAGACAGTAACATAAACAAATGACTGAGGGTTTGAGTAAAACACTAGGGAGTGAGGGCGGCTGTGACAAACTATTTGAGGACATGAAATGCTGTTTCAGCACAAGAAAAACTGCCAATGGAATGATCACATCAGGCCAGAAATTGCTCCTGTTTCCTGCTTTAAAGTTAAGTTGTGTTTAGGATTTGGTGGTAGAGTTTAGCAGAGAAATGGGTCCAAGAAAAGGAACCCTTGTATCTATACAATAGTCTTCCTTCACCTGAGTCTCAGGGGGAAGCCCTGGCAGGCATTCCCTTGACTCACTGTCTCACAGGCCCCAGCATCTGGCCTGCCTTTCCGGCCCTATTACTAATATTCATTTTTTTCAATTGCAGTATTCTGAGAGCAGCAGAGCAGAGCTGGAGATTTGTTTGCAGGCAGAAACTACAGGGAGATAGATAAACTGCAGAGAATTATATCATTAGGACCCTTGAGCTGCTTGTCTGTTTGGGAGCAGTGTGGTCAGCTTTCACTGGGACCCTGCCTGCTCTAGCATGTCCTACTCCAGGTGGTTCACACTTCTTTAGTCTCAGGACAATTTTGGATTCCTGAATTTGTAGTCTCCCGATGAGAAAGAAGAAAATTAGTGCCCCTAGGCCATTCCCTTCTGTTCCTAGAAGGGCATCCAAGGCAGGGGTGGGGGGGTATGGTGGGGGAGTTAAGTGGGGAGAGCTAGCTGGCAGCCTGGTTGAATCTGATGGTCAACAGAAAAACCCAGATAAATGAAAGAATAGTTTACTAAAAAAGGACCTGTAGATTATCCTGAAGCAGTTTGTATTTTAATGTTAATTCCACTTCCCTAAGAAGGACTGCCTAGTGAGGTACTCTGGAGGTTACTTCATCCAAACCTTCCCATTTTAATTAGTAAAATAAAGGGAAGCCTGTGACTGGGTGGGGTGAGGGAAGTGGAGAGTAGAGAGGTCTGAGAGATCAGAGGAGGAGAGTGGAGGTCATAGCAACATGGAGGTTTACAAAGACCAGCTAGACCCAGGTGAGATTGATTGGCATTAAATAGCTATGAACATTAATGATTTTATAGGTCTAATATCTCATATAGAAGGGCATTTTTTTTTATCTTTGTCTATTTGATGTAATCTTATTGTGTAGAGGGTTTGTAGATTGAGAGTTGAATATATAAACATGTTTGAAAAGCTATCGGGCTGTAGAGTTGTATTTATGTGGGATTTTGGGGTAGAGAAACACTCCAGGAGAGAAGTGGAGAACAGGTGGTAGAAAATCGCCAAAGAAGGAAGTTGTGGGAATGAAGTGAGATCTGGATGGTGGCTTAGACCGGGCGACAGAGGTACAAGTGGTTCCGAACTAAAATCGGGCCTGAGGAGTGAGACCTTGAGCCAATAAGGAGATAAACCTTTTATATTTCTTTAATATTTACTGCAACAAGGGAATTTTTTTTTTTTTTTTTTGGTAATTAACATTGTTGTTTATTACAAAGCACAAAATAACTGGAGTTTTTTCTGGGCCAGGCTTGGCTATCAGGCTCAGATGAGCAGAGATTTGATCTTTATAACAAGCTTAGGAAGTATTGTTATTCTTTTCAAGATGAAGGAGACTAGGTTCAGGACAAGAGTATTCTTCCAAGGTGATAAAGCTGGAAGGCAGTAACAGACGTGTTCTCAACATATAACTCAGACCCCTGGGGATGCCTCGGACCTCTGAGGGAAGTCAGGAAGTTAAAGCTCTTTTTAAAAAACAATTCTGGGCTGTTATTTGCCATTTCTAATCTTTAAAATAGTCTTCTTTCATATAGTACGTTCTGACTGCACTTTCCCCTCACTGCTCTCCTCTAGTCCCCCCTCCTCTTCCTCAGATCCACTCTTCCTCCACTGAGGGATATCAATCAAACATGACATACCAAGTGACAATAGGACCAAGGCTGGACCAGACAACCCAGTAGGAAGTAAGGGGTGCCAAAAGAGGCAAAAGAGTCAGACACAGCCCCCCTTTGACTGTTAGGAGTCCCACAAAACAACAAACTACACAACCATAACATACATTAGAGAACCACCATACAATCTCTCTGCTTGTCAGTTCAGCCCCTGCAAGCCCTGGCTAGTTAATTCTGTGGGTTTTTGTGTGGTGCCTTTGACCCCTCTGGCTCTTATAATCCTTCCTCCCTCACATCTCAGAATTCTCTAAGCTCCATCTAGTGTTTGGCTGTGGGTCTCTGCATCTGCTTCCATTGGTTGTTGGAATGAAGCTTCTCTGATGAGGACTATCTAGGCTTGGGTCTACAACTATAGCAGAGTATCATTAGGAATCATGTCATTGACTTTTCCCCACTCCCAGGAATGTTTGGTTCTATTCTAGGTCTCTGGGCTATCCATCTCTGGTCCTGGGCCTGAAGGCAGTGTCATGGGCTCCCTTTTGTGACATGGGTCTCAAGCTAGACCAAGTTATTGGTTGGGCACTCCTTCAAGCTCTGTGCCACCTTTAACCCCAGCACATTTTGGAGGCAGGACAAATTGTAGGTTTTGTGGCTTGGGTAGTGTCTCAGTTCGCCCACTAGAAGCCTTGCCTGGTTTCAGAAGATGTATTCCCCATTACTAGAAGTCTTCCCTTGGGTCATTGTCATAGATTCCTGGGAGTTTCTATTGCAATTGGTTTCTACCTCACTCCCTAAACTCCACTTCCCCAAACCCCCTTGCTTCCAGCTGTCTTTCCTAATACTCTATACATTCACCAGCCCCCTTATCAAGAGAAATTTCTTTTTAATGCAAAACCTTCCAGAAGGATTTCCCTGGAACAAGGGTTAGTTCTAGTTAGTTTGGAATCTGTTGTCTTATGCAACATGGCCTCCCTAGAGGATGTTATGGGATGTCACACCATTGTATAACTCTGAGGTGTAAAATGGAGAAGCCTCAGAAATCACATGTTTTCACTTTGTGGGAGAGTATGCAAAAACTCCTTTAGAAAACTTGCTAATTATCATAAATCACAGACTGGAAGGATCTTGAAGCCACTTGCAATATTCCAGAACTTTCCCTGCTCTGCATTTGTCTCTTGACTGCCTGCACTCCTAAAGTGATCAGTGAAGTTTGAGGCAGTTTTTGATTTTGTAGGACTTGTTTGAAGGCCAATCCAGGAAATGCCAGTCAGAATGTAGCATTCTCTAGAATTTATTTAGGGACACTGGGAGAGTTCTGCCTCCAGCGGAGTTGCTAAGTTGATGTATGTGAATGTGAAACCTATGTTATTGAAAGAAGTTTTGTATAGATTGTAAAAGCTGATAGCTGAAACCAAGAGAGAGAGGGAGAGAGAAAGGGGGGCAGGGAAAGAGGGAGAGGAGCAGGAAGGGGAGGGAGAAAGGGGGGTTTGAATATAGCATTTGAGTTTTTCAATTTAGTTTTTTGTAACTCATGTTTGTTCATTGGAAGTTCTAGTCACTTAAATAAAGTTACAGAATTTTCTTTTGGTTTAAAGTCAATTGCACAAAATTCTCTAACTTGGGACCACAAATTCTGCTTAATATTACAATGGTGTTTTGTATTGGTTGCACTGGGAGGGTTTGAGGATTCAGGGTTCAGTACCCTACTAGCCAGGAATGGTTCTAAGAGGTAACTCTGTGATCAGAAAAATATACATATTGTAAATCTGTCCTGAAACATTAATACATATCAGATCTAATTTACACTTACCTGTTACTGAATTTTAGATAAAATTGTGGACATTATGGTAATACTTTAAGGATCTTACTCTAGGTACTCATGAAAGGGTACTGTCTTACTCTTGCTAGCTTTACCTTTGGTGTGGATTGATTTGGGCCAGTGTGACCAGTCAATATAGGGTGTTTTCATAAATTTGGCTTTGATTTAGGTAGCCAACTCTAACACATTTTTTAGTAATTTAATTATCTATGTTTATATCTCTAGTTCTTCATAGACAGGGAATGGACTTGATCTCCATAACTTCAGCATCTGGAGCATAGGTGGCACTCAGTGATATTGGAACAAATAGAATATTTATTTTATTTTATTTTACCATCTCTGACCTGTGCAAATCTACTCTGTGAGAAACTCTGTTTTAAATGTGCTGGGTTATTTTACTTGGTATGAGGCAAGTTGAAGCATTTGTAGCAGTGGGCTGGCTCACATTGTCCCATAGTTTGATAAGTGGTTAAAATCCTGGCATTTTGGAGGTAGAGACCCCACTCTGCCCCCGATAGCTTTGCAACAGGTTCAAGTACTATCTCTCAGCCACCTTCCCTGGCCACAGGAACGGACAGATCCTATTCTCAGTATATATGTAGAGCAGTTTGGATGGGGGACACTGCTGTCACTGTCATTACGGTTATTCCAGACCTCATGTTCATCAAAGTGAAATGGGGCAATACTCGATGACTAGGCAAAATTTAAATGAGCAACTCCTGTAATGTGCCTGACAGCAACATACAATTATCAATTTCTAAGAACCAAAACAAGAGTGTTGCATATTTAGTAGGACACACAACAATAACTACTGTGATGTTTGTGTACCAGTCTGCCTGGGTTCTAACCCAGGCTGTACTCACCGTCTGAGTGATTGATTCTGAACAGGTTATGTAATAAAGTGAGTGTGATGATAGCATCCGCTTCCTAATGTGGTTTGAGGTTTGGTTGCTGAGGTTCCCCTAAAGTAATAAAGTCAACAGCAGGAGAACAGCACGCAGCCAATAAACCTAAGCCGTCAGTATGGCTCTGAGCCTCCACCACCACCAGTGGGGAACGTGATTGTTCATCTGCTCAGGCTGCAATGTAGATAAGATGTGATGGAACTCATGAATATAAGTAACTGATGGGTATTGATAAATGCCAGCTTCTTTCCTATTTTATGATTCAGGAGACAACTCAGAATTTTATGATGCTGTGGGGTTGCAGCACATACCACCAACCTCATTTGTGTGCAGCTATAGGGCAGAGAGGATTGGGTGAAGTCTTACCAGTGACATATACTAAACATTGTTCATCAAATAAATACTGTTCAATGAACTAGTTTATTGTCTGGTTTTCTTCTAAAAGCAGATTGGCTAAGAAATATCCAATACATTTTAGTTCTTTCAATTATGGTTAGAGATATGGTGTTGTGCCAGGAAACATTCATATACCCGAAAAGACCACCAAGGAGCCATTTCTGACATCATAGTGTTAGGGTCTCTTTATCACAATCTCAGGCTTGGCCCTCTTCTAACCCAACTCTGACCCAGAAAAGTAAGGGAAAGTGGGACAGCTTCAAACCCTTATCAGGAAAAAGTTTTATAGGAAAGTAGGAGCAAGTGGGGATGTAAGGTGTCCAGTCTGGCAAGCATCTAATACAAGCCAACAGGTGGGTGCTCTGAAGCAAGACCATATACAATCACAAATGGTATGAAAGTACATCTGAAACAATCAGACTAATCTTTGGTTAACTGAGCTAGGGCATGACTCTGGCCAAGGACGAGCCATGGGGTCTTTCCTGGTACATGGGTGCAGCTTGGATTTTGCTGAGGTCAAGTTCTCAGGCTCCCCCACCCCTCTCGCTCTCACTCTCGCTCTCCCACTCTCTCTTCCTCTTCCTCTCTCTTTTTTAAAGATAGAGGCTGGTCCCAAGATGGAGTAGGTTTGGCCTCTCAATGGTGATTTACTCGCTGTGAAGAAATAGGTTATTCTTTCAAGTTTTTTTTTTTTTTTTTTTTTGTTTGTTTGTTTGGTGGCAGACCCTGGGACACAGTCTATAGGAGCTGCAGGAATCTGCTGTCAATTACAGGGTGGACAAGGAGGCTTCAACATAATTACTTCTGCTTTTCTTTCACGATGTCCACCTGCAGCTTTCTAATGAGCAAGCCCTCTGGAGACAGCAGGCACTCCACAAAGTGTAAGCCTTGCTGAGCCTCTTTTAGTCTCAAACCAGCTTGTTTTCATGGTTCTGTTGGTTAAAGTCTTAGACGATGTGAGAAGCTTTGGTAAGAATATAATTGATTGAAGCACTTTTTAACTGGTCTACAGGAGCACACATTGCTGGATAAAGAGTGGTAGGGATGAAGGTGGCGTTAACAAAAAAGTGGCAGGGGGGAGGTCTTCAATGCATTCATGGAAGAAAGAAGTATGTAGTGGATAATAAGATGTGCTAGGCAAAAAATCCAGCAGGTGGCAGCTCAGTAACGTACAATCACAAGCACTGTAGGGATTCAGGATCATCTTTCCTTAGAACAATAGAAAGTCATGTATCTTAAGCAATATGTATTTATTGTCAGGTTTTTTTTTTTTTTTAATGTGTGGAAAAGTTAGCACATACCATCTCTTCCTATGATCTATGCTAGCCTGGAAAAATCAAAATTGTTATGTGAAGTTATCCAACTGAAAGGACATTGAAGTTTTCTGAAATTTTCTACTATACTAACACTCCATTATGTTGAAGCATATATATGTATTTTCTATGTTCTAAGAGATGGCAGACTTGAAATTATTTTTCAAGTAAATTGACATTGTAACCAATAATTGACCACTTTGAGAAGTTACCTGAAATTTCAGCACTCCATGTAAGATTTCCATAACAATTAAGATATTCAGGAAACTCAGGGAGGCAGCAAAGGAAGCTGAGATGCTCAGAGCAGCAGAATGAAATAGCAGCGTTTCCAGTGAGTCTGAATATATAGAAAAGAAAAACAGACAAAAGCTAAGACAAAGAGTATTCTTAAAAATACAAGCTCAAGGATTGAACACCTTGTTCTATGGATTTCCAGGTGTTAGGATTGTCCTGATCCCAGAACAGAACACTAGCAATGTCTCCTGAGACAACACCAGACCATTACACACTGTGTCTGTTTAACTGAGCATATTGTTACACCCTTCAGCAACAAATCTGCACCATGCCCTCCCTATTTTATTGGGCACCAGGGCCTGACAGATTTTTCACACAATTAAGCCGTCAAAAGTGATACAGTTTTGACCATGAAATGTGTTTATATTTTGAGAGCCATCAAACAAAGCTTATTTGTTTATAATTACCTAATAAAATGAAAGGCTTCTGTGGAAGCCCATTTTAAAAACACACCATAACATTTTAAGTGCATAAGTCTCATGAAGTTTGTTCCAATTTCCTGGTGACAGGCACATAAGATTCCCCTAATAGACATGTAGTTCTGGGTATTCACATGGTACACACACTGCTGACAAAGGTTTAGAACCAGCATTCTCATCACCATCTTTCAAGGGTCAGATACTGAACAAAATTCAGTTTTGACCAATTGAAAAGGTTAAAATTATCAAAGTCCAGTTTATTTAAGTTAATTTGATGGAAGAGGCTGGCATTCCTCTCCCAAACAGCCCACTAAGTCCCATTCTGCTAATGTAAATCAGCCTGAACTGTAGATGCCTACAGAAGAGACTTCTGTCAGTTTCTAGGGACATTGTAGAATTGGGGGGTTAGAATCTATGGTGGTTTTAGTAAGAACGGTTACATCAGGCTCATATACTTGAGTGTTTGGTTATTAGGGAGTGGGACTACATGAGAGGGATTAGGAGGTGTGGCCTTGTTGGAATAGGTCTACCCTTATTGTAGCAGGTATGGCTTTGTTAGTATTTGTGTGGCCTTATTAGAGGAAGTGTGTCACTGGGGATGGGCTTTGAAGTCTCAAAAGCCCAAGCCAGGCACAGTGGCTCTCTCTTCCTGGTGTCTGCAGATTCAGATGGAGAAATCAATCTTTCTCTTCTGCAGCATTGTATCTGCCTAGGTTCCACCATACTGTCCAGCATGATAATAGTAGACCAGACCTCTGAAACAGTACACAAAAACCTTCCTTCGTCATGGTCATGGTGTCTCTTCATAGCACAATATCACTGACAAAGAATTGGAATTTAAAGGTACTCCATCCTGAGTTAATGCTTATTTGCAGGATTTTTTTTTTTACAGGTATTTGGATTTCATCACCATTTGTGTGTGTGTGTGTGTGTGTGTGTGTGTGTGTGTGTGTGTGTGTGTATGTGTGTGTGTGACATAGTTTAAGAACATTTTTCTTTGTTAAAACATTTTTATTATTTTATAATTCCATACATGCACACAATGCATTTGTCTCCAACATAATATTTTTATTGATTCTTTGGGAATTTTACATCATGCATCCCAATCATACTCTTTCTAAAACCTTTTATATCTGCCCCCACCCTTGCAAGCCCCCCAAAATAAAAAAAAAAATTAAAAGGTCCTGTTTATGTTACCTATATGCTTACTAGAGCATGGTCAAACTTTCAGTGTCCTGCACCTTAAATAAAACAGTGATTCCCTGCTCAGCCAGAAGCCATCAACTGAGGAGAGCTAATTTAGCATTCTTACCACATTTTCCTTCCTGTGTAGGATGCTACTTTTTTTGTGTGAGGGAATGGGGCTTGGGGCAAGTGTAGGGGTTGTCACAGAAGCCTTCCATATCTCTCTTTCTCAACTATGCATCTGTGGACATTGATATCACTGCAAAAGTAGCTTCCTTGCTCTTTATAGTCAGTGGGATCTGAGGTTATGGGCTTCCACATGGTTTCTGGCAACAGCACAGACCACAGCACAGCCCCTAGCTACAGTAGGCCCAGGGACCAGGACATGTTTTACCACGTTGGTTATTATAGCTCACAACTTTATATCTGCTTAAGACTGTTGATGATGTTTTCTTTTTTCTCTCAGCATCCTGCTTAGCACCTTCCAACCCTAGGATGTTAGCCAGCAGGGAGGAAACTTCTTGGTCAATACCAACTTGCTTTCCTCCATGTCTTATGACCAATGTGTATGGTGTCTTCAGAGATGGGGTCTTACCATCAAGTTCTGGTGGCAACGAAGAGCAATGGGAACAACCTGTATTGTTTCAGGAGTTTCAGATACCTGTGACTAACAGCTTGAGGGGAGTATACCATATTGGGTACGGGTCTTTTTATTTTTATATAACTAAGACTACCAGGAGGAGAATTGCCGCCTGTGTAGGGTTACTCAAATTAAACACACACACATGAATGTTCACACTTGTACATGCGCATGCATTCACACACAAACACACCTTCACACGCACACACATGAACACACAGTTTATAAGTAGGCTTTCGAATGGCTTAAGTGCTAGTGATCCCTTTGCCCCATTCTCTTCCTATCTTCACACTTAAGCTTCCCTCCCCTTATTCTCTCCTTTTTCCGTTGTATATCCCATGTTCTACTCTCCCCTCTTCATTGAGATCCTTCTTTCCTACCAATACCTCTTTCTGTTTTTCTGGATTCTACACTGCTCCAAGTTGCATGCACGGACCTACGGATCCCATGGTAGGAGCCACCTATGAGTAATAATAGCTGCTGATGTTTAATGGTAACAGGAACGGTTAAAGTTACAGTTTCTTTTATTTGTTCACTAATCTCAACAGACATTTACCAACCACCCCACATGCAGACCCCAGGAGCCACAGCAGGGTCTGTTGATGCACAATGAATGTTCCACTATATGTGTCTCTTCTGAGAGGCTTGGGCCAGAACTGGAAGACAGACTAGTAAATTGTAATTATACATAGAATGATAAGGCTATTACATATTTGCATATGATCTGTGGAAAAACACACAAGGGAACAATTCGTGTCACTTGGGATTTTGTGGCAAAAATAAGTTAGAAATCACATTTCAGCTGGGTTTTGATTTGAGTAGAAAATCCCACAAGACAAGAGACAACTCAGAGTGAAGGGAAGGAAATAGATACGGAGGTGAGGAAGCATTGTGTACTGTGATAGTGTAAGACGTAGGCGTAGACACTAAAGAGCTTGCAGGGCTTCTGTAAACAACGAGCTGCTGACAAGCCCTGAAGGGGTTTCAAAGAATATGCCTGATAGAGAAACTGAAGAAGTTATCCCTGGGGATGGTGTGAAAATTACACTAGTCTAGGAATGGGCATCATGAGGTATGTGCAGGTCCTTAGCATCACCGTGGAGTGACAGTGGAGAAAGACATATGTTAAAATGTATTTTTAAAAACCGAAATGGCAAACTTTGATGGTTAATTGCTAGGGAGAAAAAGAAATGAAAAGAAAGCGAGAATCCAAAGATAGATAAATGTAAGCCACATGATTAATGCTGAAGTGTTGATAGGCATTTGCTTTATTATCTTTAGAAGTTTCTGTAAATTAAAGAAGGCAAAAAAAAAAAAAAAAAAAAAAAAAAAAAAGAGAGAGAAAGAAAACGAAAAAAAGAAATAAGCCTCTCCAAAGTCATTGCCAACGTGAATGCTATGAAGTGTTGTGTATCCTCAGACCTGATGCTTAGTTCTAATCCCAACACAATGGTGCTTAGAGATGGAATGTTGAGGAGATAATTAGGTTTAGATATTGTCATAAATTCTTATGATAGGATTAGTGTCTTTATAAGAAAAGTCCAGTCATACACGCCTCTCTTTAACATGTCAGGAAAAGGCATCCGCCAAAAGAAGACTCTCACCAAAACTGGAGCATGTGGGTGCCCCAGCCCTGCACTTACAGCCTATAGAACCACTACTAGTTGCTCAAGTCATGAGGTATGTGTTATTTTGTCACAGCTTCCTGATCAGACCAGAATTAGCAAATTGCTTGTAATTTACAGAGGCCACAAATTCTGTCTGGTTCTGAAATCTAACCTCTACAGCTGGGAAATACAGGAGATAAAGCACATTTTCTAAAGAGGATATTGTCCTCGAACTTCTTGTGTTTGAAGGACCACTGGCTAGGCCATGGCTATATTTAGAAAAGAATTGGAAATAACAGTCCAGTCTGAATCTAGTGAAATAAACAGAGTCAGAAAGTTCAAATTTAAGAGATAGTGAATGAAATCAGAGTATCGACCTAGAACGCCCAGAAAGTAGATATAGAGAGAAGGGAACTGTGCTGAAAATTCCTAAGGAAGGGTCAGTGGAAGAGGCAGAGAAGGAACACATGTGGATCGGAGGAAAAGTTCTTGTAACTGTGACATGCATTCACAAAGACTGTGAAGATTTACTTTTTCTCACTTGAACACATGTTGAACAGAAGCTTGGCCCAGAATCTTAATTGTCTGCTAGTTCTGTAAGAGCCTTATTAAAACTTAAAACTCTCATTACAGTCAGGCTCTCTTCCCACTGAGTCTCATTCCATGTAGATCTTATGGTCCTTTGAGACCACAAGTCCACACCTTTCAGTGACCCTCCAACCCTCACATGAATTCTTTGGCTATATTTGAGGTGGTTTCACTCCTACAATTGCCATGTCCATATGAAAGCTCCTCTTATGAAGTGTTTGTCTCTGAAATCCCTGTGGGAAAGCATGGTACACTGTTCCCCTCCCCACTGGCATCATTCACATTTAGCTGAAATGAGCTTTGGAGAACCTGTCGCTGCAACAATGCCCCTCATTAAGACTCAAATGCCTCCACTTGTGGTTAATAAAATGACAGAGATGTACTATAGGTACCATCCTGTAGAAAGTTTGAAGAAAGCTGTACCCTTGTTAGGATGAAGCCGCATCATTTATAAGTTTATGGATTAAAGTTTAAGTGAAAATTTAATGGCTTGACTTATTCCTGACAGTTTTGAGGCTGATTAAGGTCCATCTTCAAATGCTGGGTTTTGTGTTGATGCTCTGGGCGAACTCTGTGTCTTCTTGTTCGATTTCTCCAGACAGGTAAACTTGCACATCCTCACTGAGTTAGGCTGGAACTGGAATTGTGTTAGTTATACAGTTGTAGAGTCAGGGGAGTGTTAGTGATCCCCCCAAAACAGACAGGAGCACACAGGTCTTTATTTTATTCAAGCTAGCTAGGGCCCCCAGCTCTCCACTGACATACAGGATGGTTTTTGGTGGAGAGAAGAGTCCCGAACATCTATTGGGGCAAGGCTTTACAGAAAACAGCAAGTGGGAGGTGTGAGTGTGTGTGTGTGTGTGTGTGTGTGTGTGTGTGTGTGTGTGTGTGTGTGTGTGTGTGTTTCTAGTCTGGCAAGTATCTAATTGAAGAGCTACTATGGGCTTTAACATAATTGGCTGGTGTTGAGAGTCATATCATAAACTTAATTTTTGCTTCTCTCTGAATTGATGGTTGCTAGGCAGGGGGCCAGCTTGTAACGAGGAGGTGTAGCTTGTTTGTGGAATAACCTGGAGACACTGGTCTTCTTTGGGGTTAGCCTAGAGACTGAAGCTAAGCTCAGTTTTTTTATTGGGGGGGGGGTTACTTAGAAACTAATGCTAGCTAGGTATCAGCCTGTTAGTTTGCCTGAGTTTAAGTACTCTGAAATGGAGTCTGAACTTACAGTGTCCTATTGGTCTGACCAGAATTCTGGTTTTTGGTGAGATAATGGTGTTTGTTTAGGAATTGGAAAGAACATTAGGAGTTCTCCTCTCCCCCTTCTTCTTTCTTCCTGTTTTATGGTGGTGGGTATTAATAACCTTTATTAAGGGATATCTTAGGTGAGTCTTGAAGGCTAAGAAGGGCAAAAGCATGGGAGGGAGGTTAATGGAGGGGGAGATAGATACTCTTAGGCAAGAGGCTGCAGAGGTTGTGTGCTCTCAACCTTCTGTCCTGTTCCCTTCTCCCCTTGCCATCCTCACCATTGTGACAAGCTATACCTGACCTCCTTACTTCCTCTGAGAGGGTTTACAGTGTTCATTATGGATACCTGCTGTCCCTCCACTGTCTTGACTTTGTCCCCAACCCCTACCCCCAGCTAGTTATTATCCCAAAATTACACCATTCACTATGTGCTCAGCCTTTGTCTTTTTTACAACATTCTTTTCATTCTGAGACATGTAAAACTATTTGCCTTTCTAGAAGCATCTATGTTTGCTTACACCCTCTGCTTATTTATTACTCTTTAGTTCATATTTACTACTCAGCAGTCTGATGCTTGACTTAAAGTCTTGACTGAACACTATCAGGTTCTCACACATACTGCGTATGCATGTATACATGTGCACTAAGTACCATTTCCTAGTTGTCTATACTGTAATAGAGACTTACCCTTCATCTTACTTGTAATGGAGGGTGGGATAAAAATTAAGTTATGAGGAACCTGCTATAGAGAAGTGGGAACTTACTAAGCCATACTTACTCGAGAGATAAGTTTAGAAAATGACTGAGATTTTGAATTCCATAGTTTTTTTTTTTTTTTTAAACTCAATTGCATTTATTGATATTTGATTTTTGGAACCTGTGTTGAGTCATGGGTCATGAGTACCATATCTCCATCCATCAATCTCCTTGCTTTCTCCTGCTTCTCTTTGCTTTGCTTTGGGAATTGTACTATTGTGTACAAATAATCATTATTTTATGTCATGAGTTAAATATGGTGCTTAGTTGACACATGGAAATTAAAGACTTTTTGAGCCTAGCTTTCTCCTACAATAGAAAAATTTCTGAAGCAGAAACTTGGCTTCTACACATAGAAGAGGTGATAGACTGTAGAGATCATTGTTCCTTATTGTTTACATAAGGAAGTCATTGCACACACACACACACACACACACACACACACACACACACACACTAAATGTAATTCTGATGTGTTAAGAAGATACTTGTTATTACTTTAAATGTTTTATGTGTCTGAATGTTTGCTTGAATGTATCTGTGTACCACTTGTATGCCTGGTGTCCTAGGAGGCCAGAAGAGGGGTTGGAGTCTCTGGAACTGCAACTAAAGTGTTTGTGAGTCATCGTGTGAGTGTTGGAAATAGAACTCTGGTTGTTTGGAAGACCAGTGTTCTCTTTACTGCTGAGATGTCTTTTCAGCCCCCATTTCAAATATTTTAAATCAAGTATACAATCTATTATTATAGCCAAGCATGGTCTAATATCCTGACTCTTGTGCTATTGTTTTTGAAAGGAAAAGATAGTCTACAAATCAGGACAGCAATTCACAGAATTTGGTTTCTCTGGTAAATTGCATGATAGGATGTTGTTTAAATACAGTCTTCCCATAAAAACATACACACTACAAGGAGTTTGGGCCAGAGCAATAAAACTAGCTACCGACTAGCCTTCACTGCATATAACGTTTATCCTGTAGCCTGTGAGTTCATTTAACAGTAGAGGCTTGGGTAGTACTCCCTCCCCTTTGCGTCCTTGCTATATAAAGTCAACATTCAATACAGCCGATCTGACACTAAAATGAGCCATTATCCAGCACCAGCCAGCAGAGGAGGTGCAGCGTCTTCCATTCTCCTCACACTCCAGAGCGCGGCCAATGCTTCCTCTGGGTCAAACACACACAAAGCACTTCATCAACAGTTTCATACATTTCCTGTTAAATTGGGTTTACTCTTCTTATAGAAATTTCCCCCTGGGTACTTTTTCCAAATAACACATGAAGTATTTGAGGGGAACTAAAACTTTTTAATAAGAAAGTTTGTGGCCACAAAGCCAAAGAAAAGACTATTGAGGCACTTAGAAAAATTGGTAAACAAAACAAAAAGCATAAATATTAAAATTAAAATTTCCAAGAGCCAGTGTTCTTTAAATGGGACTTATCTGAACTTCTTTAGTGCCTGCTCCATGAAGTTGCTATTTTACCATCAAGAGCATTGAGCAGAGGGCTAGGGAACTGGCTTGCCTGGCAAAATGGAGGAGTTAGAGAAAGGACTGAAGGAGCTGAAGGGGTTTGCAATCCCATAGGAAGAACAACAATATCAACCAACCAGAACCCCCAGAACTCCCAGAGACCAAACCACCAACCAAAGAGTACACATGGAGTGACCTATGGCTCCAGCTGCATATGTAGCCTTATCAGGCATCAATGGGAGGAGAGGCCCTTGGGTCAATGCCCTAGTGTAGGGGAATGCCAGAGTGTTGAGGTGGGAGTGGGTGGGTAGGAGGGAGAGCATCCTCACAGAAGCAGGGGGAGGGGATACAGGAGAGAGAAGTTCTGGGAAAGGGGATAAAATTTGAAATGTAAATAAAGAAAATATCCAATAAGAATTATTAAAAAAGAAAGCAAGAAGAGCTGAGGTCAAATTTCTTTGACCTACACGAAGAATTGGAGAAAGCACTGCTCACCTGTCATCCCAGAAGAGGGGAGGCAGAAACAGGAAGCTCCCTGGGTGTTTGCCAGCATGTGTAGCTAATCAGTGGGTTTCAAATTTAGGAAGAGACTGCCTCAGAATATAATGTGCAGAAACAGTCAAGGAAGCTAAACTGACCTCTCTCTTCTGCACACATGAACACCCCAACACATGTGCATCTTCTCTTGCCTCTTGCTACCACACCTGCCCTTCCTGTGTATTCCACAGCTTCTCCCTTGAAGTCAGGCTTTCGAGAAATGTTCTCGGGGTGGGTGCTGTAGGGTGCCCGGCAGGAAGGAGCACTGGGTGCAGGGTGGTATGAGGACATCTGCTGGTGCTCTGGCAGTGCTCAGAACTGGTCCTTCAGCAAGCTCGCAGAGCTGTTCTGAGGACAACCAACCTGCTGTGCTTGCAGGGTTGAAACTGTCACCCCACAGGCTTCCAGTCTTCATCAGCTCCTCACAGGTGTGCCCTGAAAGCTTCCTACCAATCCTTCTGTGTGCTGTCTACAGCCAGAAAAGCTCTGCCCTGCTGCACACCCTGCCCTTTGCTAGCTGCCTACTCCTGACGTGCTCTGAAGCCTTGCTCCAGGGCTGCACAGCAGCTTTTAAGGCCATTTCTTAAAGGGTCTTAAATACAGCCTTAGAGGGGCAGCATTCCCTAATTTGTCCTTCCTTAGGCATTCTCCTTCAACCCAAGGGCACCAACGGAGTTTTCTCATATTTCATAGCTATTCTCTTATCATAGTTGATAATTTGTTGTGTGAAGCTCTCGTTTATCTCTCAGTGTGGGTTGTTTCCAGATTGGATCTAGACTGACAGATTTGGTGTCAGGCTTCCAAATGTAGTGCTGGGAGCAGTGTCCTGGCTGCGCCTCCTTTGGGTTGTGGCCAGCTTAGCCAGCCTCTTCTCACGTGGTTCCACATTTATTTTATGCCTTTGATGGGGGTCAACTTTCCTTTTACACAGAGCCATACATTCCAGCAGTTTGCCTTGGGCTCTGTGCATACCACACACTGGCTCTGGGAGCTGAGGACTAGACTTCTCTATCTCTGCTTATTTGGACCCTGTGAGTACCACATTTCACCATGTGTTACTAGTACCAACTTTTACATCAGTTTTGAGCTTTTCTGTTGCACGTGGCATTAACTCACCTTAAATCAAAGAGAATTTACTGGTTCATGACCCTGAGAAAACCACAGGTGAGCCTGGATTCATGGGCTGTTTGATTCGGAGCTCAGATGATATCCACAGACTCCCCTGGGCTACCCCTTTCTACCTGCTGACTTCTCATATGCGCACAAAGGACAGAACAGCTTCAGGCATCCCAGCTTTAGGTACAAAGTAGTCAAGGCAGAGTTTCTCTTTTCTTGAAGTGGTTGCCTCAAAGGGTTGATGCAGTGGTTAAAATGTAGGATATGTACTTGTGAGTATTGCCCAGTGTGGAAACTGCACGTACTACTGTGTCTCACCCACAGACCCTTTAACAATGGACTTTAGTTTCTTGTTAGTTTGTGTGCCGAGCATTGTGGTCCACGAGACAGAACATCCAGACTATTTTAGGATCTTCCTTTTAGTCCCAAACAGTACTGCGATGGATAATTTTATGTCAGCTTAACTGTACCATAGGTATCTGGATATCTGGTCACATGACAATCTTAGGATGTCTGGGAGAATGTTTAGTGGTAGCTTTCCTTTGAACTGGGGTTATAATAAAGCAGATTGCCCTCTGGTGTGAGTAGCCCAAATACAGGTAGCTGGTCTCCAATGGTATAAAAGGCTGCCTCTGTGCTAATAGGAAAAAACTTTTTTTCAGCTGATGGCTTCAGTGGTGACATCAGCTCCCACTGTCTTTGAACCATAATTGAAACCTCAGTTTGGGGGAGTAAGCCTCATTCCAATTCCCAGACTTAGACTGGAACTGCTCTCTGGCTCTCTGGCTTGCTGGCTATCTTGGGACTTCTCAGCACCTATAATAATGCAACCCAGTTTCTCATAGTGCAATTTTTTATATATAGCAAGATCTCATGTGCATGTATGCTGCATATATATATTTTAATGTAAGAACACATTTCCAGAGAGAATATATATATATATATATCATACTCCTGTTGGTTCTATTTTGAAGAATTTTGAAAAACACAGAAAATCAGTGAATGCTGTTAGTAACCCCAGAAGTGAAAGGAGGAAAGCAGGGATGTGGAACAGGAACGGTGGTGAAGAGAGGCACAGGGAAGATGAGGAAGAAAATTCAAATTCACAGTTTTGTCTTGTCCTGTTGGGATGCCTCCCCACTCAGGCTTCCTGTCTTTTCCTCTGTGTCAGTCAAAGGATCAGCAATATAAAGTACTTATATAGCTTTCCACTACTTAGGTAAGGTTCACACGTCAGAACCAAGAAGACACTGGAGAAGTACTTACTTGTACCCTTGGGCTGGGATGAAATTCAGTCAAGAGTCCTTTAGAGTTATATAATGTTATAAGGAAGTGCTACCTCAATCAGCACCACCTATTTTGGACTCTGCATATTTGTCAGTAGATAGTGTATGCTATTAGAAAGTATGATCTACATCTGAGAGAGGACATATGGCATTTGTCTTTCTGAGCCTGGGTCACTTCAGCTAATAAAATGTTTTCAAGTATTACCCAGTGTTTTCCAGAGAACGTTGTAATTTTATTTTCCTTTTAGTTGAAAAAATTTCATACTGTGCATACACCATGCTTTCATTATCTAATCTGTTGATGGACGTATAGGTTGATTCCCTTTACTGACTATTGTGAAAATAGCACATGCATATGAAAATAGCATATGTGAAAAACAATGCACATGGATGAGCAAATGTCTCTGTGGTAGGAGAGGACATGTTATTCTGTGTCATTGATTGTTAACATTGGCTATTAACCATTTTAGACTGGAAAATTCAGGAGGTTAGTGTGAGTAAGAACACATTTCTGGAGAACATCAATCGAGAGCATCAACTGAGGGCAAAGGTCTATTCTGAGTGAGCATGCTACATACAGTCCAGTGGGCTGGAGTCTTAGACTGGACAGGGAAGGAGGCTGTTCTAGCTGGAGCAAACGCCTCTGCTTCATATCAGTCATGGTGTGAACTGCCTTTCTCCACCATAACTACCATGGAGCTTGGACACCTCTAAAGCTTTGAGCCCAAGCAAATCCTCCCTCCCCTAGGCTGTTTTGACAAAGTAGTAACAATTAACACAGTGTTGTTTATTTTAGTGCAGATCAGATTTTCACATGCTCTTGATGAATATGGAAGTTAATTTATTTTCATTATATTTCAATATTTTTAATCTTGTGATATACAATTATACCACAGTTTATTTATTCAGGCAGTCTCTGTGTATATGTGTATGTGTGTATGTGTGTATATGTATGATGTGTGTGTATGTGTGTGTGATGTGTGTGTGTATGTGTGTATGTGTATATGTGTATCTGTATGTGTGTATATGTGTATATGAGGATTATAGAATAAGCATATGGTACATATCACAAATCCACTGTCCAAAAAGATCCTATCCATACACCTTCACCAATAGTCCACAAGAATTCTTATTGCTCTACAAATCCTCAGTATATGATGTTTTCAGGATTTTAATTTTAAGGTTAGAAAATTTGCACTATATCTTGTATTCAGCGCTGCAGTTTGAGTTGGGAAGCCACACGAACATGGCAGATGCTGCACTGGATTGGAGGAAAGATCTGAGGTCACTTAGATTGCTGTTGAATTCATAAAAATAATGTGTCGGTAGATTAGCATTAATAACAGGGGGACTAGAAATGGTGGCATTGAGACATTACTTCTACAGCATGTATCTACAAACAGGCAAGATTGCCAGTGAGCAGTGGGAACAAGGCAGTATCATGCTTACACTTGGACAGCACTTGGGGATAAAATCTTGGTTAAGCTGAGAAGGTGGAAGAAAGTTCATCATGACTGTTTTGTTTCTAAAAGTCACAATTTGGTTTATTGAGCCATGTACCAGCCTAGTGTTTGAATTTGTGACCCTCCTCTTTCTAAGTCTTATTTTCATTGTTGGAAAATCATTATTTTTGTCTGTCTGGGAAGAAAGAAGCAAGGCAGTGATGGGCAGTCAAACCTCTCTGCCTCAGTAAACTCTACCTGCAGAGAAGCCCTTCAGTTAGGTAGACCCGGCAGCCACCGAATAAGGAGTGACTGTGTCTGGGACTCACCTGGCTTGGGGGTTCTGAAGAGCCTTAGTGATGTATTTGTGGATGTGGTTCTGTTCTGGGACTTTCTTTTTACACTGAGATGAATGGTAGCTTCTCTTGTTTTTGCAGAGCACTCACTATTTAGAGGTAAGTGCAGGGGGAGGGGCACAGATCTGCCCCAGAACCGGTCACCCAACCCTCACCTGGATCCCAGCACTGCACAGGTGTGTTGTTGCTCTACTGCTTGGTTTGTAGACACTCCTGGGCTTGCTTGTCTAGAGGAGCATATGGAACTAGCTCGTGTGTCTTATGTGAACTTCAGTACAGCCTTTTAAGATAGAGGCTTGGTTTAATATTTTTGGTGATATTTCATCTGCCACTGTATCTGGAAATGTATGACTACTCATTAAACTGTTTATATTGCTTCTTCCAATGGGATGGCTTTGACAAATGTTTCATCTTAAATTTGTACTTTCCAGGACTGTGACTATGCCTTCATAGCTCACGGGTGACACTAACAAGAAAGAGAATTAATAGTATCTTATATTTCTAGCTACTGTAAAATTTACAAAGCATTTTTATACCCATTATCCTCCATTGTTTCATGAGGGAGGCACTATTACTTTGTTTTGCAGATCAAGAAGTGCAGGCTCAAGGACATACACAGTTTTGTAGCTACTGATTTGTGGAGATCAAATCCGATTTCCTAATGAGAGGCTCAGTGCCATTTGGCAGTGGCTCTGCCCTGATTGCCTTTTGTATCTGGATGCCGATTTCCCCATTATCCTTCCCCTGTTAATCAGAATCATATTCTTGCCAGGTAAGGATTATATGTATATGGAGTACATAGAATTTGACAACAAGAGCAATTCTCAGAATTAACAGGTTAATTTACTGACTGAAAACAGCCACATGCTCAAGAGTTCATCTTCTGGTGTAAACTTTGCCTTTTGTGTTTTCATTTGAGTCAGTAATCCTTGGACAGCATCAACAAAGTTCCCTGGGCAGTTAGGATTTGGACAGTATCAGCATAGCCCTCTGGGCAGTTATCACAGTGTGTGGACAGTGTCACTAAATGCCTATCACAGCTCCCATGATACTGATAAAGAGCTGGAACTATGGCAGACTATGTCATCCAAGAGTTGATCTTCATCCTAGTGTAAGGATGGAGTCAGCACAAACCTAACAGTTTTCTCTCTTTTGTTGTTGTCTTTTTTAAACTGAAAATAGATTTCTTTCTCATACAAAAGATTTCAACCACACAATGCATTTCCCTCCCTTGCTCCACTCAGTTTCCCCCATTGCTCTTATCCCTGTTCACTCCTACTTCCATCTCCCTTCATAAACAAAACAAAACAAAATAAACAACAAAACAGGTCTCCTAGGGACAACAACCAAACATAACAAAGCAAAATACAAGAAGACAAAGGCAAACGCCCTCACCCCAAGGCAGATAAAGGTAGCCCAACAGTAGGAAAAGAGTTCCAGGATCAGGAAAAAGAATCAGATATATCTGCTCCCACCTGTAACAGTTTTCTTGGGTGAACTAAAGTTATTCTTCTGTGTTTGATTTGTAGATCATGATTTGGCATGCATTTTTGAAAATGCTGTCCATTAGTCAATATATTGAGGACAATAAATAAACAAAAATCAGATACCATTAGATGCCAGTAGACATTTAATTAAGAGGAAAGACTGAGGTACAAGTACAAAAGGATAACGTCTATGACTTTATCAACAGCATGTGCCTCTGTCACCCTTCAGCGGCTTTTGATTAAGAACAATGTAATGGAACAGCGACTTTCTCTTGAGTGCCATTTGAGCCTCTCCTAGTGGAAGGATATATTTAGGCAACACACAGATTCAGAAAAAGGCAGCGAGAATGAGATGTCCTTCCCCAAGCACTGCTGTGTCCATCTGAAAAACAGTAACATGATCAGGAAGACACACAAACACATGCAGGCTCTTGAGTGGCAGCATGAGCTTGTGGGTTTCCACCCAACTGTATGTTTTGCCAATGTTTACTTCTTGGCTGAGTGGGAGCATCTTCAAATTCAACATCGATTTCTACATTTATGAATACAAGTCAACTCCCCATCTTGAATAGTGTTTGGAGAATGACCCAACTGATGTTGTCCAAGTGGAGAAGGGGAGCCCTAGAAAGGCCATTCCTGCTCTGGACCATGGGCAGCTGGGAGCCAAAGCCTGGATGGAGATGTGTTGGACTTAAATACTCAGAGGAATGACTGGACACTAGGTTGGCTAAGCTGGGATCCAGAGACCCAAGCCATCCCTAAGGTGAACAGGTGAGCAGGTGAGCAGTGTAGCACTTCATCCTTTCAGTCAGGTTCAACTCTGAGGTGGCTGCCTAGGAGGTCCAAGCCAGCAGATAATTGTTGGTCTTTCCTTAAATAGACATCACTTAGTGCACTGTCATCCCACACAGTTTGAAATGTTTAATAGCAAAAAAATCACAAATGAATTCAGTCACCTTTTCTAGAGGATTTTACACAATATTTGACAGACTTTTAAGTGGCTAAACAAATGAGTTTGAGGATTAATTTAATAATAGAGTCACAGACTCAAAATAAACATTTCAAGGTGGTCCTGGCATTCTTGGCATAGGAGTCTTCCCTGTCTTCTGTGATGTAATAGTCGTAGTCTCTGCTGTATGCTCGTTGAACATTCTCATCCCACTCAGCAGCCCTCAGTTTTTATTTGTTTCTAACAGCATTTGCTTGTTTTTATGCTGCTTGTAGCGTAGGGCAACAGCCAGCCAAGGTCCTGGTTCCACCACCAGCAAGGGTGCTGCTGAGAACACACTGAATCTGACACAGTAGGTGGGCACATGAAGCTAAGTTACAGCGTACTCTAGGTAGTGTGGCTGCAGTCCGAGGAGTCCTCACTGACCTGAAACTACTGTTCTGATGCTAGAACTCAAACGTAAATTAGCACCTTACTGAAAACTGCTGAAAGTGGAGAGGATTGTTCAGTGACTCAGCAGAGGTGTGAATCCCATTTGCTTCCTTTGTTCAGCAACCCACTCACCGCCAATAAGATCTACACTGTGAGCTCATGTACAGCAGAGCATGTGCTTCTCACATGGCTCACAGCTGCACACATGTACAGCAGAGCATGCGCTCCTCACATGTTTCACAGCTACACACATCTATAGTAGGGTAGCTAAGGGACTGTGTAGGATGTTAAGAGTGTCAGAAGCATCTTCCTGGAGAGAGCAGTAAGAAAATTATGTGAAATTAGGTTAAGCTTCATGCTTCAGAAGGTTATTTTAATACACAGAAATGATTTGAAATTTGAAGGTGTCCCTTATAGCCTTCTTATTCACCTCTACAATTTCTCATTCTACCCTTAAATAATTGATATCTATATATCAGATTGTTTTAAGTCTTAACACAAAAATCAAATCTTAATACTTGATTATCTCTTGAAAAGTACCTCTTTAGGTTACTACAAAAGTTCAGATTAAAATATTTTGATAGATTCATAGGTGACAGGCACTGTATATTCCCTCTGCTTAGAGCACCTTTAGAGATCTTCTTCCCCTTCATGCCATAGAAAATTTGTGTATATGAAAAAGTAATTAAAATTTGTGATCATGAGAATGTAGGTGCTAACACTTTAGAATTAAAGCTTTAGCATATAGAAATAATACACAATCTAAACTACATACTTTTGCATTCAGATAAACACAAAAATTTATTTTAAACATATATCCACTGTTCGGGCAGTTGGGCTATTTCTGTTCGATAAACATATGCCTCTGAATATTACTTATAGCTAAGAGACAATGACAGCATCAATCTATTCTATTTCTTTCCTGTGGATGTAAGATCTGAGAAGATGCATTTCCATAAATAAATAGATAGGAGTGGCATGCTGGTTTAGTAGAGCCACTCAAACAGCTGAACTCCTTCCAAGTTATATGGCCACAATCACATCACTATCTATCATCAAAATTATTTTTAATGACCCACCAGCTGTCAGCTCAATTAGGACTTCTTTCAACTGCATTAAAGACAAAGAATTGAAACCAATTTCAGAATCATTATTCAGTTATTAGAGTCGTTTTCTTTCTCAGCACAGTCCCAATGTTTTGAGCCAAGCTGCTGTTTGCAGCAAGAGGTTTCTCCACTTGTCAACGTTCATAGTAAAGTGGTCAAGTGACAGGCTCCACCCTTCCCAGCCAGCATGAGTGCTCTCAGAAATTTACTTTAAGTTCAGACTGTAGAAGTTAGTTTTTTGAAATTACTCACACGCCCATAGTATACACATTCCAGTTTGAAATAAGTTGATATAAATTTAGCACCTTAGAAGGTAATTATTATTCAACATGATGTGAGTGCAAATTTTTCTCCACTGAAACAAAGACTCACGAGACCTGTGTTTCAGGATGGTCAAGGTCTCCTTCCCCAGGCTCCTCAGAACACAGAGTTGGAAGCTTGGCTGTTGAGAAAACCCATACTCCCCTGCCTTGGACTTGGGTTTGGGTGGTGTCTGGAGGAAGTGCTGCTTCTTTTGACTGGCTCCTGAGGTTGGGTCATTAAAGCAACGTTTGTCTAGGCTGGGAGCCATACTGCACGAAAGCCAGCTTGCAAACAAAGGATGTGAACAGGTCTTCTGAGTGACTGTCTCATTTGAGATCCAACACAACAGAGGCTTCAACACAACAGAGGCTTCACAACTTGTTGTGGATTTCCAGCCCTCAGAGAGGGCCAGTACTGGCTGGTTTTGTGTCAACTTGACACAAGCTACAGTTATCACAGAGAAAGAAGCCTCATGAAGGAAATGCTTCCATGAGATACAGCGGTAAGGCATTTTCTCAGCTAGTGATCAAGGAGGGAAGGCCCAGCCTATTGTGGGTGGTGCCATTCCTGGGCTGGTGACCTGGGTTCTATAAGAAAGCAAGCTGAGCTAGCCAGGGGAAGCAGGCCAGTAGGTAACTCCCTCCATGGCCTCTGCATCAGCTCCTGCTTCCTGACCTGCTTGAGTTTCAGTCCTGACTTCCTTTGGTAATAAATAGCATGTGGAAGTGTAAGCTGAATAAACCCTTTCCTCCCCAACTTGCTTCTTGGTCATGATGATTTGTGCAGGAATAGAAACCCTGACTAAGACAGGGCCTGAGGAAGGACCTTAGAACTAAAACAGACTATTATAAAACATTGTAGGACATTACATATTAAGATCTTTATTATTTAATTATAACAAAGAGTAGCCTTATCAGGATAAATTTAGTGTTCACTATATTCAAATTTATAAAAGCTTTATCTGCTCCTCGTTAAAATTTATTTTTGAACATCATGTGAAATGACAGGTTCAGGTAATGCATAGAAGCATATTGAGTGGCTGTTTCATTTCTAAAGAAAACACAGCTTGACCCCTACAAATTCCAGTTTATTGTTATCATTATTTTTTTGATTCTGGGAATGAAATCTGGGAGCTCACATACATAGACGAACCTGTCATGCAGTCATACTTCTGTACCCCCCATTTATATTAAAAAGGGTCTTGCACCTGTGTGAAAATGTCAGAGCATCTTATGTTTAATGCCATTTAATATTTTCTTTTATTTCTCAAAGCTTTTTTTGTGCTTTAGTTTAGAGGCCTAATAGTTCTTGAACAGTAAATGAATGGGTAAATGGGCAACAGCAGCCCCAGTGCACCAGCCCAATGCTCCCAGGGCTCTTATCTACATGGACTGTTTCTGACACGGCTAGCACTTGTTCAATGAGTTTTGTTGTTTTGTTTGTAAATTTAGATGCTACCTTTTAGCTACAGCAAAACTCTGTGTGCTCAGTAATCTCTTGGACTGTCCTGATCAACCATGAAAAAACAGATTTTTTATGCCTAGTTCCAGGTTATTTTTATTAGATAGTCAATATTCTTGGAAGGAAGCATTGTCAACCCAAGTAGCATAATTTTATTAAAATATACGCATGCACACTTATGTATAGTACATGTAGTTTTAGATATATAAAACCAATATGAATTCTTATGGCCTTTTAAAAACATTCCTAGTGTTATTTCCTCTCCTCCCTTGACTACTGTATTGACACTCTCTAACACCTTCCTTTTCACATTTTCTTCTTCACACCACTTAAGTCCTGTTATCCCCCATGATCCACTTTTACTTTCCTGGTTTCTGCCGTCATTCCAGGTTATATACTCCTATCTGAAGTCTTGGAGCTACAGTCACGGTTGAGTGAGAACATGCTATATTTACCTTACAAGTTCATGGTTTTGTGTTTTCTTACAAATATCTATGTCTATGTCTGTGTCCATGTCATGTCTGTCTGTCTGTCTGGCTATCTAAACATTCCATAGTGTGCATGTTTTACATTTTCATCACTCATTTATTTGTTGGAGGACAGATAGGTTGTTTGCATTTCCTAGCTGTTGTGAATAGAGGTTTATCTGTTGTGTATGATGTCTTGGGGCATGTGACATGGAGTGGTATATCTGGGTCTTATGATAGATTTACTTTTAGCTTTTTGAAAATTCTCTACACTACTTTTCATAGTGTCTGGAGCAGTTTGAAAATGACAGTTTCATAATCCCAACATCCTCTCCAACAGTTGTTGCTGGTTGTTTTGTTGCTCTTAGGTATTCTTATTAATCTTGACATTGTTTTGATTGCATCATTGCATTTCTCCAATTGCTAGGGATGGTATTTTGGGAGGTATTTATTAGCCATTCTTTTTAGAGAATTCTCTATTCAGATCCCAGAGCTTTTGTTTTATTGTTTTTGTTTTTTATAAAGTGGATCATTTTTTGACTCTTTGTTTCCTTGTATATTTTGGTTATTAGTCCTGTCAGATGATATATAACTGGTATTCTCTCCCACCCTGTGGAATTCCTCTTCATCAGGTTGATTGTTTTTCTAGCTGTGTAAAAGAGTTCTAGTTTTATGAGGTTCATTTGTCAATTGTTGGCCTTAATTCCTGGTCTTTTCCTTCATCTGTTTCTCACAGGGTGTTACCTATAATTTCTTCTATTTCTTCAGGTTTCACATTTAGGTCTTTGATCAATTTAGAGTGATTTTTTTTTTTTTTTGTGAGTGCAAATTTAGTTGATTCCACTTGTACAACTTAATTAAAATGTAGCTGGGGAGAGAGTTTTACATTAGAAATAACCTTTCTTTATAATATCAAAAGTCCTGTTTTATAAAATTCCTTTTAAAAATAAATTACTTAATTATTTCACATCCTGACTCGGGCTTTTCCACCTCCTCTCATCCTGGTCCCTTCCCTTCCCCGTTTACCTCTCCCATTCTCTTCAAAAAAGAGCAGGTCTCTCATGGATATCAACCAGACATGGCATATCTAGTTGCAGACTAAGCACCTCCTCTCCTTTTAGACACCCTTGTCTCTTAGCTTTAGTTGTCAGCTTGGCATTATTTAGAGTTTAGAAAAGCCTAGGTTAAGGGACTGTGGACTCTGGATCTATCTGTGGGACTGTCTTGACTGTTAATTGATTTAGGTGAACCCAATCCACTGTGGGCGGCGGTATTCCTTAAGCAGGTAGTCCTTGGCTATAGAAGAGAGTTAGTTATGTCTGACGTTTTGAAGGAGCTAACAAATAGCATTCCTTCATGGTTTCTACTTGAGTTCCTTCCCTGACTTCCCTGGATGAACTGTGACCTGGAAGTGTAAGCCAATCAAACTTTTTCTCCTTCCTTTGTTCATGGTATTTGTCACAGAATCAGAAGGAAACCAGGATGGCCTGTCTTTCTGGTGTCTGCCCATTTCTTCTTGTTCAATCTGACACTTCTCTGTTGCTAACCTGGATGTTTGATGATTACTTTCTATTTTTGTAGCTTTTTTTGTCTTACCCTTCATGTTTTGAAATTTTTCAAAAAGCTTTGATGATATTCTTTTAATCATGTGTTAGACTTCAATACTAAACTTTTAGTATATAAGGCTTTATTCATTGTTTCTGAAAACACTTATGTTATTTTTGTTAAATTTGGTAAGATTTTTTTTTTACTTTCTAGTAAACTTCTATTGGAAGCTTACTCCAACAATAATTGCCAATTGCCTGAATAAAAAAAAATTATTTTTCTACCTTGTATTTCTTTTCCTTTACATTTTCAAAAGAACATCCTTTATTTATCACCTATTTTTTGAGTATCTTCAATTATTAAACATTGCCGGATATTTACTTTCAGCAAATGTTTTTTTAAAAAAATCATTCTGTTTTTAATACCATGAATATACTTTCGCTTATCTATAATTTAGAGAGAATTTCTGATTATTTTGCTTTCTCTGATTTTTTTTAATTTTTATTTCTGTATTTAAATTTAGAAACTTCTCCTTGTTATCTCCTCATACTTAGGCATTTCTACCTGCTTGAGGTAGAAAGGTCTGAATAAACATTTCTCATTGTCTGTGCACAGGGAACTGTGGCTGACTGCAGAACTGTCTGCTTCGGGGGCTCTAAGATATCGACTTGGAATATTGTCTCTTAGGCTGTGAAGTTTTCCTGTTGGGGACTCTTCCTATTTTCTGGAGGTCGGATCAAAGCATGTGTGCCATCGCTTAGTACGAACCACAGTTAATTTCCACCTCCCCCCGCCCCAGAACAGGCTTGTTTCCTAACGAAATGCCAACTGTACCGTCCAGGCTCATGTCTAATTCATGGCACAGTCCTGCCTGCACAGCCACCTGTTTCTGGAACTTTCTGCAATAGTTCAGGGGGTCACCACTTGAACCCCTTTGCTGTGGCTTTTCCTGGTGCTGGTGTCTCTCGTCCACAGTCCCCACTGTCTCATTTCCCCTCTCGTTCTTCATTTTGTTTTGTACACTCCTTTATTCCTTATGCTTATGCTACTGGTATTTTAGGATTAAATGTGTGTAATCATCTTCAATACATCTCCTGAAGCCTTTCACTGTGTGCCTTTCTATCCAGTTGTATCTCTGCAGATGACTTTTTAAAATGTAAGTTTCTGAGCTGGTCAGTGGTCATGTGCTTCCCTATGTGAAAAGTAACGGAAATGTAAATCTTTATTCTTGTGACCTGATTCACGAATGTTAAGAAGGGCTGGGGAGGTGACTCAGAAGTCAAGAGCTCTTGCTCTTCAGAGTACCTGAGTTCTGTTCCCAGCACCCACATTGAATGGCTCACACCCTCCTATAATCTTCCAACTCCAGCTCCAGGGGAATCCAATCACTTTCTCTAGTCTTTTTACACACACACACACACACACACACACACACACACACACACACCCAGACACACACCACCCCAACCGCACCACACACCCTACCAAACAAATACACACACACACACACACACACACACACACACACACACACACACACACACATACCACCACACATCCCCACCAAACACACACACACACACACTGTTCAGGAAAACATTTAAGAATTTTTATGACACCGCTAGAACTGAAGGGGCAAAAGGGCCAGTGAGCTCTGCTCACTGTGGTCCGGTTGGCCAGTCAGAACTTGGTTGCAGAACTAAGAGGTGACTGAGCTCCTTCTCCCCTGCAGCTCTCACATTCCCAGGCAACTGGATGTACACACAGATGTAAGGGTGTTCTCTTACTGGGGTTCACTCTGCTTCTGCTAGAGGCAGAGTGTAGCTTCACTGTCCCTCAGCAGTAGGAGGTACCAGGTTGCTATCACTGTGCAAACAGCTGCCTGCACTTTTCCTGATGGTGCTTTTGTGTACTACCCTAAGCAGAGCACATGCACACAGGCATACACTTTCACATTAATAAACACTCATACACACAGCCACATACACATACACTCCTATACTCCACACTCACATACTTACACACTCTCACCTCCACAGTTATACATACACTTACACAAAACACTCCCATACACATGCTCACACACAATCACTCTAGACTTTCATTCACACATGCATTTTCACATACATATACATATATCCATACACATTTACCTTACTATACACATACACTCACATACTCACACACACATGCACACTCACACAGACTGGAATGCAACTATGCTGCCCCGGGGGGTACCTGCATACTGCATTCTTTATCATCTTTCACATACTTTGAAAGACACATGCACATGCATTAACATACTCACACATACATACTCCTACTTACCCATAACTGTACTACCATACAACACTGCCACTCGCCCCCCATGGCAGAGTCCCGTGGGAAAGCAGCTGGTACGGAAGCCTGTCAGATGCAGTCAGTACTCAGGCTCCTAGCCATACTGCGATGCAGAGGAGATTCCAGAAGGCTGGGAATGCTTTTGGGAGCCAAATGGGACATCTAGCCAAGGCAGAGATTTTAAAGGAAAAGACCTGTGAATCTTATTTCCTCCCACAGAGATCTACCTGACATTTCCACAAAGTGAGACACGTTTCTAAATATAGTGTGTTTAGTTTCTAGATACAGTGTGTTTTAGTATTTCTTTTATAGTAAGGGAGGCTGAACTGCTTGTGGCACAGCAGTTTGGTACGTTTGCAACTGTGGAGAAAACACTAATGATGATATTTCATTGATTATTTTAGCATTCTCAACACCTTTCTTGCACAGGCTGTTTTTATTGACATTTACAGGATTTGGCACAAGCATATCAATTTAATAGGTTGTTAAATGGGAGGACTTTCTTTTTGTCTCAGATTTTAGGTGAGGATTAAAATTGAGCATAAGAATTGCTAAATTCCTCACACTCTAGGATCACCACAAAGGCAGCCAAAATTTCAGAAACAGATAGGGTATGTCAATCAACCTGTGTGCTCCTCCCACCTCAGAGCAGCGTCTTAGGGTTTCATTGCTGTGAAGACACCATGATCAAGGCAACTCTTATAGAGGAAGACATCTAACTGGGCTGGCTTACGGCCTCAGAGGTGTAGTTCATTATCATTGTGGTGGGAAACATGGCAGTGTGCAGGCAGACATGGTGCTGGAGGAGCCGAGAGTTCTACATCCTGTTTCAAAGGCATTCAGGAGTCTGTTCTGCACTGGTGGAACCCGAGCTTAGGAAATCTCACAGCCTGACTCCACAGTAATGCACTTCCTCTTTCACACCTCTTAATACCACCACTCCCTAAGGGCCAAATATAGGAGTTTATGGGGGCCAAACCGATTCAAACCACCACAACCAGATTCTCCCCTTTGGCTTTTGTTTGGCTGGTCTTGAATTCACAGATTCTTCTGCCTCCATTTCCTGAGTTTTAGAATTATATACACATATTTTTCCTTCTTAAAACTTATTTATTAAGGTAAATAAGGTTTTTGCCAGATGAATCCATATTTTTATTACTCAAAGAGATGGGGAATAAAATCCTGTTTGGCCAGCATGTAATCTTAGAAAAAAAGGGTGTCTGTGTGTAATGCTACCTGCACTCAAGGAATTCAGCCTAGCACCTTTCTGTGAGGATGAAAAGGCCTTCTCCTGCACACACACACACACACACACACACACACACACACACACACACACACACGCACTCCTTTTCAAGTTCCCTTTTACTATCTGTGTTATTCCCATTTCTTGTTCTCATGCTTTCTGAACAGAGCTGCTCACAGCAAAAGGGGGAAGGCTGTTAAGAACGGACTGACATTTGTCTGATAAGCAGGCAGGGTTTGGCCCAAGCTCATGGCATCTACGCTTTGCCCTGCATAGCCTTTCTTACCTTCAGCATTGCCCCAGAATGTATGTGCAAACACTGGCTGGTGAGGACAACTAACCTACCCTTCTCAGCTGCTGGGGCCTTATTTTCAGTCTGCCCAGATATACAAAAGAGAACTAACTGGGGCCCACAGCACAAGCTCTGAACTATAGGGACCAGGGCTCTACAGCACAGGCTAGAACTACAGGGACCAGGGCTCTACAGCACAGGCTAGAACTACAGGGACCAGGGGTCTGCAGCACAGGCTAGAACTACAGGGACCAGGGCTCTACAGCACAGGCTAGAACTACAGGGACCAGGGGTCTGCAGCACAGGCTAGAACTACAGGGACCAGGGGTCTGCAGCACAGGCTAGAACTACAGGGACCAGGGGTCTGCAGCACAGGCTAGAACTACAGGGACCAGGGGTCTGCAGCACAGGCTAGAACTATACAGAGACCTTTTGCCTGGGAAGAAGGCCAGGCACTGTTTCTGATCCACATTTGGACTAAGAACTCACATGTGATGATGTTATCCACTCACTAGATCCAGTGTGTGAGGCAGGAGGATGGATGGATACAGAGTAAGCCTCCATCATCCTCAATGCTGCCGGGTCATCTGACCAGGGGTTCACCATGAGACTTCAACATCATTTAAAAAATGAAAACTGCCCTCATTTTCTTGTTTTGAAAGGTTCCTCAATACTTTTCATTCTGAAAAAAAAAAAAGTTTATTGTTTTAAATATAGCTTGTGGGACTTAAGTACCTTCTCTTCCCTCGTACTAGAACTTTGGATGCAGATGCGTCCCAGGAATTGCCCTTTCTGAAGTTAAATGGTATCCAATCGAGAAAGATCTTGTTTTGCAGATACCCAGTCCAGGCTTTGGAACAGCTGATGGCTGTGTGCTAGGAAGGCTGTCTGATGTGCTAGGGAGGCTCGGTCTCCTAAACCATTTTGCAGAGCACAGTGACAAAGTAACCGGAAGACTGTATGCTCTCTCAGTATTCTACACTACAGCCTCATTCACCTTTTCAACTGCTCTGAAAAGGACACAGCAATACCATCTCTACTTCGTATGCCAGATAATTGAGGCTAAGCAGGTTTACCGGAATCTGTCCACCTCTCCTGCACCCCGGGACCAATCACAGCAGAGATATGACCCCATGACAGTCCCAGCAGAGGTCTGACATAAACACTTTGCCCTTGACTTTCTAGTCTCCTCATATCCTTGATCACCACTTTCTTCTGTTCTCTAAGGTGGAGAAATGTCCTTGGGAAGGAGAAAGAGTGTTTTTAATAGGAAAGATGGCCTTTGTTTCAGACAAATTTTGGGAAATCCGAATCTGCGCTTTGTGAGTGGGGCTCACAGCTTTCAGAAGGTTTCTTACAGGTCAGCACTCTCCTGTGGAGGATTTTGGAACCCCTGAGGGCTGTACTTTGGAGATTGATATGCCATGCTGACAATGGGTCTGATGCTCATTCTCTGCTGAGAATGACTCACTTGTATGGAAAATGACCCGTGATTGACATATTGTTAGAAACAAAGTTACAAATGTTGTAATAAAAGGAGACAGGTTGTTTTAAAGAGGGGTGAAAGCCCCAGATCAGGTGCAATTCTAGCTTTTTTACATATGCATATGATTGATTTCATTTAACAGGTCTGGAACATCAGGGGGTTTTTGTTTTTGCTTTTTTGTTTTTCTTGTTTTGGAATAATGAATGGAGCTATTTTAACTGAGTGCTGATGTCTCACTGACGGGTGTGGGTGTCGGGTGTCGTATCCTCTCAGTGCTGACGTGTGGATTGTGTACTGAGAAGCAGTTTGGAGATGAAGCTGTCAATCACTATTATCATACTCGGGTAATTATCTTCTCCGATAGCTTGTGGTGTCAGCCATGAAATTCAGGTTCTGAGCCGGGGAAGCAAAGAAAAAGTAAACAGTGATGATGATGATGATGATGATGAAGATGATGGTACAGATGTGCTGAGAAACTGAAAAGGGGGATAAGAAACGCAGGGGCTGCAAAATAAGTAGAAGGACTTCCTGGTGTTTTCAAGACTACTAAAGGAAGTGAAGCAAGAGGGCAGTGGGCCGCGCTCCTCACCGGAAGCCACGGAGACTGTAGGGAGACCGACACTGATGAGCTGAGATTGGCCAAGTCATTTGCGGCCATAAGCCGCATCTCCTGTAGTTTCTCCTTCCGGTTCTTTTCCCCTGTGTTCCTCTCTCTCTTTTTAGTCCTGCGGTACCTCCGTGCAGTTTTGAGGTGTAGCTAAGGAACCGTGTGTGGAAAATGCATCTTAACTGAGTTCAGCGGGCACACCTGTATGTCTCTCACATATTTATGTCACTGTCTCCTCACTGTGCCATGCTCCACCTCAGACACATTCGTCTGGCCCACGAGATGAGTACGTTTACTCACTGGGATGTGGCCACAGTGACATGATTATATCCGCAAGCACCGAGCATTCAGGCACTGGTGTGAGCAGCAGAAACAATGTTTGAAATGTGCAGAGCAAGAAGCTAGTCCACGCGAAATCTTTCTTATATTCAGATATATAAAACTGTGATTCCTCAATACTTATCAATCAATACCCTCGACTGTCAGGAACATACTTAATAATGCACTGTACACATTTATTATATTCTTGCCGTTCAGTGGAGATACGGATTCAGATGGAATCTTCCAGAAAAGCTGCAAGCCACTTTGACTCCATTTGAGGCTGTAGCCATCAGTTGGAACAGGAGCAGCAGAACTTTGGAGGTTTACAGCTGGGACCAAGCTTTTATCTGTGGAAGGCTATTTGCACTTGAACTTGGGATTGGCCAGCGATGGAGTATTGTCACCATAAAGGCAGAAGATGACATTTTAGTTCTCCAATATGAGCAATGATACCTTCACAGGACAGGAACAACAGCCTGGTGGGATGAAGAAATGGGAGACCATGGAAGAAATCAGGAAGGAGAGTTTACATTTCTATGTACTTCTGCCCAAATTTATATATCCCACTGCAGAGAAGCCTTCTCAAATTACCTGACACTCCATCACCAAAGCCTGACCTTGGGTTCCTCCAAACTTTTAAGCTACTTGTGAACTGGTTCCTATGGATATAAGACCCAGAATTCAGCATCTTGGCCCTTATATCCTAGGCTATGTAGACTTTCCTATACAGACTTAGGTTGCATGTATACCCTAAAGCCACACCAACCCTCACTGAACCATACATCCTCTGTAGGCCAGGAAGGTCCCTGTGGCCAGAAGCTGCAGGTTCACCCTTAAATACCTGGTGACCAAGCTCATGGTAGGTTTATAATGGGAACTAAGCTACATCCAGTCTTTTGTGGCTCCAAACTCCAGTGGATTCAAGGCTGAGCTGCTCTGAAAAGTTCTAAGTTCAGGCCCCACCACAGTGGACTCCTCTCCAGGTCTAGTCATGAAATCACTCGTAGAGTGCCTTCCTACAAACCCCAGCAGCAGCCCACATAGACTCTTAGGATAAGTTTCTGCGGCAGGCATTTTTAAGTTTGATCACAAGATGATGAATGGCACTAGCAAACTAACAGGATAAACCTAAAAATGTACACGTAAACTTTACTCAACAAAAAACTCAAAATCACCTTTTAAAGAAGCCTGGGGAGCTACATAGGGACGTTGACAGTTAGGTGAAACCAAGTCAATAGTACACACACACAGTGAGAAATTAAAACTGCTAAAATCATATGATATGGTCAAGCAGATATTCTAGAGCCCAAAGTCTCAGTACATGGGCTGAACCTATGCAGACAATGTCTGTGGCCCACTCGATCAAGCAGAAGAATCAATAAGTTTAAAGATACATCACTTGAAATTGCCAGACCAGGAGGGCAGAAAGAAAAAGAATGAAGAAGTAAAGAAAGCCCACAGCATGACGGGAATATGGAATGAGTGGAATCCTCACCAAGACAGACTGTAATCAAACTCAGAAGTAAGGGCAGAGTTTCAAAAACCAGCAGGAGAAGAAAGTCATTCTGTGTGAGGGAGTGGTCAGCACAAACCTTACCACACACAGGCACAGAGAGATGATATCCAGTGCCTAAAGAAAAGGTTATCAAGCAAGGCCACTGATGAAATTGTCAGTTGAAAACACTGTCTCGATAAACAAAAGCTAATCTGGGGCCACTGGACCTGCTGACAAGCAACACTAAATGAGCCTCTAGACATAAAATGAGAAGGTGTTAAAAACATTAAAAATTATGAAAAGAACTCACTTCAAAGACCAGAGTGAATCAAATTCAGAGCATCCCAGTACGGTAAGAGTGATGCCTTTATTCAACTTTTAACCCTAATACAAAAGCTGAGTACTAAATGTATTGAAATAACAAAAGTAAAATAATTTATTAGTAGATATGCATTCTATAAAAGACATAAATTGTTGGTTGGTGTGGTGGTTTGAATATGCTTGGCCCATGGGAAGTGGCAAAATTAGGAGGTGTGGTCTTGTTGGAAGAAGTGCATCTCCGAGAAGGCAGGGCTTTGAGGTCCTATGCTCAAGCTCTGCCCAATGTGAAAGAGAGCCTCCTCCTGGGTACCTGAAGAAATAAGTCTCCTCCTGCCTTCCTTCAGCTCTACATGTAGAACTCTCAGTCCCTTCTCCAACACCACTTCTATCTGGATGCTGCCATGCTTTCTGCCATGATGATAATGGACATAACCTCTAAAACTGTGATCTAGCCCCAATTAAATGTTTTCCTTTACAAGCATTGCCTTGGTTGTGGTGTCTCTTCATAGCAATGAAACCCAAACTGAGACCGTTGGTAAGATAGTTCAGTGGAAAAATCTGTTAGATGCAGAGACTAACAACCTGACTTAAAATTTTGGGACCTACATGGTAAAAGGAGAGAACCGGCTTCCGAAGCTTGTATCTGGTGTGTAACTGACATGCCTTGGGGGTGGGAACATGTGTTAGTGAGGAGCTCCCATCGTAGGCTTGTAAAAAGAACTGTCTCTTTTTGTGGCGGAGTAATAAAAACATGCAAAAAATTATGAGAAGTGCTACTTGCCAGAGAAGTCTGTGCAGCCATGTGTGCTTCCTGAGTTGAAGTGCACCGTGAATGACTGAGTCACTGCCCGGAGCTCACACAGAACAAACTCTCCCAGGCTGTAAAGAGAGCCGGAATTATTCAGCGCCTTCCCAATCCATTTAGTCAGGAAAACCGCACCTCTTCTTTTCCTTACTAAAGGCACGGTGTCCTATTTTATTTTATTTTATTTAGTATCCTGGGGAATTAAACGAAAATCTAATTTAGGAAAGCTTTTCTGACTTAAGGAAAATCAAACTCTCAGTATGTTGGAAAGCATCTTAGAAAAGTAATCTCTATCTGCATTGCAATTTTATTGAAAATATCAAATATTGAGTTTTTATGTATTTCATTTACAGTCTACCCACTCAATAGAAACAATGTTACAATATATGTTAAACCTAGTGATTTATTTTTCTGCAGGAAATGAATAAATTATCCTTGGGAGGTTGCCTGAGGGAGGGAACTCCAGCTCTGTGTCGAAGCTACAGTCTTGAAGATGACTTTATTTTGAATTCTATCCATAAATTGGTAATTAGTTGAGTGCTGTGATTAAATAAGATATTTCTGAAAATACCCAGTACTCAGATCAGCTTCTCATTTTGTTTTAAATTAAATTTCAGGTCCTCGTAATGTCCTGAGGTTTTTCAGTTTATATTTCCTAGAGATGTACAGTAGAAGTTGAAACAGACAAAGACATCCTTGTCTTGCTGGGTGTAGTTGGGAGGATGTGGGATACTAGCATGCTGACCAATAACAAGATAGCAAAAAAAAAAAAAAAAATTAAATTTATAATGAGTGTTCCCAAATGGCCTCTATTTGACAGTAGTGAAGCTTTGGCTCATTTCACAGACTCCCCACTGGGTGAGATTTCATTTTCTTATCAATGTTACTTTTTTTTTTTCTATTCCTCATCTGAAATGAAATGTGGTTCAGTTTTTGTTGTTGTTTGATTTTTTCTGATCCATTTCCTAGATTGGTCTTTCATTTCCCCAATGTTTTCTTTACAAAGTAGAGAATCTCCTTTATCCTTCTTGCCCCACTAGATGTGACTCCTCCTGCCTTGGCTCTTACTTTGAAAGATGGTTGAGCCAAGTTGAGCATATCTGTCTCCCTTTTCCCAGGTTGGTCTTCAGACAGTAGCTGCTACTCCAGCATCCTTTGCCTCTAGCCACATGATGTAACTACAGTCAACCATGAGTCTGTCACACACTCTAACTTGTGACTTCTTTCCCAGCCACACTAATGGCTCACAGGTCTGAATTGTTTCCCCAGGGCTGCCTCAACCCAACCTGTTCACATTATTCTTCTTTAGCTCATTCCTCTCAAAAGGTAATGTTTGACAGAAGATACAAGCTATGAAATAAAATGGATGGATTTCATCAAAATGAATAAAATTGTTCCTTGAGAGACATCACTTGTAAGATGAAAAAGACTTGTAGCTGGAACATATTAACATTGTCTTCTGACTCAGTAGGAGAAACACACAAAATATTTGGTTACTTTCTTTTTTCTTTTTTATTAGATACTCTGTATTTACATTTGAGATGTTATCCCTTTACCCCACCCTGCTCCCATTTCCTCCCCTCCAGTTGCCTTCACAAAGATGCACTCCCTTCTGATCCCCCTCTCCACCCCATTGCTTTGGCATTTCCCTACATTGGGAAAATGTGCCCTCTCTGGAACAAAAGCCTCTTCTCACATTGATGCCAGACACTGCTATCTTCAGCTACATATGCAACTGGATCAATAGGTCTGTCAAAGTGTGCACAAAGGTTGGTGTTTTACTCCATGGGAGTTTTGGAGGGTTTGGCTAGCTGATAATGTTGTTATCTTTCCATGAGGTTGCAATCCCTTTCAGCTCCTTAGGTACTTCTTTTAGTGACCTCATTATGATACCCGAATTCAGACCGATGGTTAGCTGCAAGCAGGTTCAGCTGTATCTATATGACTCTAGCATAGTCCCTGAGGAAGCATCTCTGTCTGCTTTCTGCCAGTAAGTACTTTTTGGGATCAGCTATAGTGCTTGGATTTGGTGACTGCCTATGTGGTCAATCCCCAGGTGAGGTAGCTTCTGAATGATTTTTCTTCAATCCCTGTTCCTCTATTTGACCTTGCATTTTCTCCCTTGAGAGTTTTGCTCTCCTTTCTAAGAAAGGACTGAGGCATCTCCATTTTGGCCTTTCTGCTTTTTGAGCTGGTTACTTTCTTAACCAGAACGATCTACAACTGACATTACCAATCATAAAGATAATTTGGTTTGAAATCATGATGAGTCATTGCTGTGAATGGACAGACTTGCATTATTATGAATAATGGAAATTGAGACTCCCGAGTGTCTAGCAGGTGGAGTGAATAAAATGCTCATGTTGTTGGTGGGAACACAGATTGACTAGTTTAGGATTTGGAAATTAGCTTGGCATTGTTAATGAATGCATGCCACCATCCTGAGAAATTCTACTCCTAGTTCTCCATCTACAAGGGAGGAAGAAAAGTGCATCCCAAAGTTCTTGCCAGTGTTGACTATAGCAGAAACAGACAAAGACTGGGAAGAGGGAATGGAGGGAAAAAAGGAAGACCACTGAAGAAAATGATCCAAATAAATGCCCATATGTGTCGAGTGAAAGTACCACGCAACCTATGTGCCATCCAGTCCTACTAGTCAACAGCAAGGAAGGCCCGTGGCCCATCTCAGAGCCAAGGACCCAGCAAGGCATCTGTGCTGGACAGCAATGGGAGGCAGATCTGTGAGCAGGGGAACTGTGGGGCTCAAAAGCACCAGAGAGTGCTGGGGAGATGGAATGTTCTTCAGCCTGAGTGGAGTCATGATCACAGGCTTCACATACATCCCAGAATCTATTCAACTATATCTTTAAGACCAGCTTTCCCCATGGAAGCTCTTCCTCGACATTGTTTTTATAAAGGAATACTTACTATGGATAATTTGGAAACCTGAAAATACAATGTATAGAAGTGAACATCACTTTACTGTCATTTTTAGAATCTAATAATAGATTTATATGAGAAGTGCAGAATCAGTCTGTGCAGCCCAGTGGATGCCCACACACCTCGGAGACACAGCTTCGGTGAAGAACTAGAGCCTTAACGTAAAGGCCCTCTCCTGCTCTCTACCAGATACCACTGTGATGTCACAGTGCAACTTAGCTTTTAGCTTCTCAGTTCCACTATTATCTGTGGAATCACAAGGAAGCTGCACTTCCTACTGGTTCCTCGAGCCCCATAACAGTGGGCAGATCTGTTCAGTATCTGGAAGCACCCATGTGTATTGCTCACAGCACTGATTGCTGTTTAGCACCCCTGAGATCAGTACGGAGGTCTTGTTTAATCTCTGTAACCTCATCTATCTTTTTTTCCATTAGTGCTGTGACTAGGTTTTCTTTTTTTTTAACTGAGTTTTCAAACTGCATTTTGGTTTGTTGATTTTTATTGTTGATCTCTCATAAGTTGTACCTTCGTTTTCATTAACTATATGCTTAGACTTTTTAAAATAATTATTATTTCAGCCTCTAAGTTCGGCAATATCTTAGCAAAGAATTCCTGCATTAAAAGGGATTTGTGGTGGAAACATTTCAGTACATGCCTGATTAAAGTTGTTACCAGTGTGTTTGGAATTAACCCCATATTGATGTTGTCTCCCAGAACTGTGGCCCAGGAGCTTGCCATTTTTGCTATCCTGTGTATAATGGAGTCGCTGAAACCACTTTTTCTTATTGGATATATTTTATTTACATCTCAAATGTTATCCCCTTTCCCGGATTCCCCTCCATTACCCCCCTATCCTATCACCTCCCCTGCTTCTATGAGAGTGTTTACTTACCCACCCCACCCTCTCCAACCTCCCCACCCTGACATTTTCCTACACTGCAGTATCCAGCCTTGGCAGGACCAAGGGCTTCTCCCATTGATGCCCAATAAGGCCATCTTCTGCTACACGTGCACCTGGAACCATGAGTCTGTCTATGTGTACTCTCTGGATAGTGGTTTATTCTCTGGGAGCTCTAGTGGGTTGGTATTGTTGTTCTTATGTTCGTTTGCAAATCCCTTCAACTCCTTCAATTCTTTCTCCAACTCCTCCATTAAGGACCAGGTTCTTAGTTCAATGGTTGGCTATGAGCATCTGCCTCTGTTTTTTGTCATGATCTAGCAGAGCCTCTCAGGAGACAGCTATATCAGGCTCCTGTCAATATGCACTTTTTGGCAGCAGGAATGTTGTCTGGGATGGTAGCTAGATCCCCAAGTGGGGCAGTCTCTGGATGGCCTTTCCTTCAGTCTCTGCTCCAAACTTTATCTCTTTATTTTCTCCTGAGAATATTTTTGTTCCCACTTAGGAAGAACTGAAGCATCCACAGTTTGGTCTTCCTTCTTCTTGAGTTTCATATGGTCTGTGAATTGTATCTTGGGTAATCTGAGATTTTTGGGCTAATATCCACTTATCAGAGAATGCATACCATGGGTGTTTTTTTTTTTTGTGATTGGATTATCTCACTCAGGATGATATTTTCTAGATCCATTTGTTTGCCTAAGAATTTCATGGACTCATTGTTTCTAATAGCTGAGTTGTATAAATGTACCACATTTTCTGTATCCATTCCTCTGTTAAAGGGCATTTGGATTTCTTCCAGCTTCTGGCTATTATAAATAAGGCTGCTATGACCATAGTGGAACATGTGTCTTTGTTAGATGTTGGAGCATATTTTGGGTATATGCCCAGGAGTGGTATAGCTGAATCCTCAGGCAGTACTATGTCCAATTGCTGATGCCGCTTTTATCAGTGGACCAACCCTGCTCCCAAATTTCTGTTCAAGTCAAGATCTCTGCTGAGATTCTACCTACCCATCTGGTTTTTAAGAATCCTAATGGTTTTCCTTGGGACCTCAGTTTAATTCTGGAATCCAAAGTGCTCATTGACTTATGGTTTGGGTAGTTTTTCTCATACAGTAAAGGTCGGAAGAAACTTTCAAGCTCAGCCTATCAGAACCGAGCTGGAGCACACATACAGTAATCATGTCTGCTGTTCTCTAAAGTTTAGACCAGAGTTTTCTGGTTTAAGTTCTAAATTATATGGCTGTTGGTTTGCTATGGACTTCAGTTATACAGAAATAAATTAGTATCAGTGACCCATTTCAGTATCTCAAATATTCCCGAGATTGGTTGGAACTCATCACTGGCCCTTGAAGTAACTTTCTCAGGGAACTCTGTCCACCCATCTCTAATACTAACTCTTCCAGCTCCCTCCTTTGTTTTTCTTCTCTCCCTCTCCCCTCCCTCTGCCCCCTCCTTTCTTTTAAGTCAGAATTTCATTGTGTAGCCCTGGCTGCCATAGGACTGGATTTGTAGACCAGGCTAACCTTGAACTCAGAGATCCATCTGCTTCTGCCTCCTGGAATGCTGGGATTAAAGGTGTGGCCACCACACCTGGTTCCTTGTTTCTCTCTTTCTGTATCATTGTCCCTATTACTATTAAATTTTACTCATGTTCTTTCCTTCTATCAAGGTTCCTATAGGGTAACTACAATATGTCACACCATGACTATTGAGATTCTGAGGCCATACAGCTAACCTATGGCATCAGGACTGAGATCTGATAATGGAGGCCTTGACATGGCAGCTATTTTTTGGAATGAATTTTTATCCAGAATATATATGGCTTATAAATAAATAAACATCAATGTTTCCTCTAGGAGATTAGTGATTGCTTCAGGAAAATTGTTATCTCACCTGGGTAAAGTATTTGCTATCTAAAAGGAGATTTTGTTTGTTTGTTTGGTATCTTGATACAGAGTCTTACTATGTAGTCCTAGTAGGCCCTTGAAATTGGAGCAATTCTCCTGCTTTAACCGCCTACATGTGGGAATGCAGGCATGCTCTCACATGCTTCCATGTGCTTACGTGCTAGGCTCCCAACAAGAACTTTCATCTTATGTTAAAAATACATTCCTTTAAAATTTTTATTTTATTATTTTCAACTATGGATATGTGCTTGGGTCTCCATGTGGGTATGTACACATAAGTGCAGACAGCACCAGAGGCTCTAGATGTCACATCCCTTGGAGGCGGAGTTACAGGAAGTTGTGAGTCACCTGACATGGTGTTCAGAATGGAACCTTGGTCCTCTGGAGAAACAGCAAGCATGCTTAACTGCCGAACCATCCCTTCAGTCCCTTACTTTATTTTTTTAATGATGTCTTTAACAGCCTTGTCTTTTTTTCTTCTTGCTAAATCTATCAACTATTACACTTTTTGTTAATTGATTTGACAAATTCTAATCAGCTTTCTACCTGGAGAGACTGGCTGAGGCCAGAACTCTGCTCTTCCTGTGTTTTTTTCACTCTGGAAGTCTCTGATACTTTGGGTGATTTTTGTCCCTTGTGACACAGGGTTAATGAACTTAGCTATTTATGTATTTATTTATTTAGGCTTGGACTTTTAATACTACCCAAACTTCTGCAGCTAATATCTTGATTATATTCCACTGTAATCTGTAAGAACATTTACTTCTCCTGAAAAATAAATCAAATACTACAGATGGATGAGACGTTTTTGTTGGGTTTCATTGCCTGCCTGGTACCTGGCTCCTCTCTGTATTCCACTGAGTTTCATAATAACAAATCACTAATTCTGACATATCTTATGAGATGAGAACATTCTTATCTTAACACTGCAGATAGGGAGCTGGAGACGGAGGCTGGCTGACATGGTCAAGGTCAATGAAGAACCAAAAGCCTGGCTGGCTGGTATATAGCCCAGGTTTCTTGGTCTGGTTCCTCTGCCATCAGCTAGCTATTGACCCCACTGCCATCATAGCTGGCAGAAGGCTCCTGGGCCAGTGTCATTTCTGTGGCTTGTACATGAATTGTGTTATCATCTGGCCAATTTCGTGGCACAGCAATATTTTCAGAGTATGGAAAAACCTTCTGCAAAATGCTTTTAAAAGAGAACATAGATGGGATACAAGAATTCATAAACTATATCAAGTCATACAATGTGTAGCTTCACTATAACAAAATGCCAAGCTGAAAACATCTAAGATGGACATACCCTACCACCATTATAAATTTTGTGAGGCTAAACCGACATTCATTTGCAGCATACCAGTCAAATTCTACTGTAAATAGTATGTCCTCAAACTTATTTGGTTAATGAAAATATTTATTGTGGGTTTGTGATGGTTTGTATATACTTGGCCCAAAGAATGACACTATTAGAATATATGGCCCTGTTGGAGTAGGTGTGTCACTGTGGGTCTGGGCTTTAAGACCCTCATTCTAGCTGCCTGGAAGCCAGTATTCTACCAGTAGCCTTCAGATGAAGATGTAGAGCTCTCAGCTCTGCATCATAGCTGCCTGGATGCTGCCATGTTCCCGCCTTGATGATAATGAACTGAACCTCTGAACCTGTAAGTTAGTCCCAATTAAATGTTGTTCTTGTAAGAGTTGCCTTGGTCATGGTGCCTGTTCGAAGCAGTAAAACCCTAAGACAGGTTTCAATGTAAAATGTCTCTCTGGTGCTTGGCAATTTCTTCGAAGCTGGTGATGGTGTTTTGGGAAGCTTCATAATGGGGTGTGTCTAGAAGAGGTGTGTCAAGGGGGCAGGCCTTTGAGGAATGTAGCAAGGTCCACTCCTGGTCAGAGCCAGTGACTGAGATGGGAGGAGCCGCCATAGACAGTGCTCTCTAAAGCTCTACCTCAGAACAGCGCCATCCTCTCAAAGAGCTTCTGCTAGGTATCTTGCCAAGGGAATTGAACCTATTGCTCATCACCATCCTGCAATGCTCCAAAAGTGCCACCTACTGCAATGGTCTGTCATGGGTTCCATGCCCTTTGCTTTGACTTCCTGTTCTATGTAACCTAGATTTAGATTTATCTTAGATTAGTTTCTGAAGATTCGCAAATGGTGATGCAGAAAAGCTTTTAGGAAGCCACCAGCAAGGCTGTTAACCTTAAACAGAACTCCTGAGGGTCCACATAAACTGCTTCCTGGCTAAGCTAGGTATGGGGTCGGCTTCATCCCCAGCTGAAGGGAGACCTAATGGCTGACCTAATGATTCAGTGGAGACCTGATTACTTCTTACAAAATCTGGACTGTCAATAATTTGAGCCATAATATTCTCTAAGAGAGAAAACTGATTTTTTTGGTACTTTTACTCAATACTTTATAAAAAGCTTTCCTATCTCCTCTTTGTTTATTTATGTATTTTGTGTGTGTGTGTGTGTGTGTGTGTGTGTGTGTGTGTAACAGCACATGTGTGTAAGTCAGTCAGTAAGCACTTTTACCCAATGAGCCATTTTGACAGATCCGAAAACTTTTCTTTAAAAATGTTTTTGTTATTTATTTAGGGAAGATGGATAGTGTCTTCAAGTGGTATCCACATGAATCATTTCAATGATTCTCTCACCCAGAAGTGTCCTCACAGATGCACACACATAGAGAACATGATTGATCTGGACACTCCACAGCCCACTGAAATTGACATGCAGAGTTAACCATCATAATCCCCACAAGCCTATCTGCTGTTAGCCACACACACACACACACACACACACACACACACACACACACACACACACCTCCTTTAACCATCACACAGCCTTCAAGTTAATACAGTAGACTTGTAGCTTCTCCCAGATGATATAACTGTCCTCCATGTTATACACACTGGAGCCTTCTCCCAGAAGCAAAACTTGAGTGCTCATGTGTTGGTCACTCCTTTCTGTGATGTCTGTAGGTTAGTGATTACACTGTAGCACTGACAATGTTGAAATGCTGTGGGCATACAATTGTACACATGTGTGTTATATGATGATAGGCCATATTGTCAGCCTGCTCTCTCTGGAGGGATCTCCTTGGCTGACAGGTGTCTGCTCTTCTGCTTGCATCTGCTCTTAGCTTTCTCTCTGTGCACACACATCTCAAATTTCTCAGTGTGATTCTTATAAAGGTGCTTGTCAGATTGGGTTAGGGCCAGCCACTTCCCTAAAAAGCTAGTCTCTGATAACAGCCATGTTTGAGATGCAAGGTTATGTTTTCAGTCTTCGGGTTTGGCAGGGAGCATGATTTCCTCCCTAACGTAGTGTGGCAGATCTCTGTAAAACAGCACAAATTTCCCCCCTCATGGTGTTTATTACCTCCTTAACTGAGAAGCACTTATGCACAGCACCAAAAGGTGCAGCTCTGGGGCCATGTGGGTTGGTGTTGGTTCTGATGTCCATTAGGTTTGCAACCAAAACAAGTATCTCAGCTTCTCTGTTCAGGAACTAGAACACTAAAACCACTTCCATGAGATGCTAAGATGTTTATGTGATAAGGTTGAAGAAAATACATAGTACATTCTCAGTGTGAAGTATGAAAAGTAGCAAGAGTTAGCCATAAAATTCTATAGTTTGATACTTCATTTGTGAGCATGACAGTGCTCACAAATAAAGATTTGTATTCTGTGGAGCCGTCTCCATTTTTCATCAAATGCCATAATCAGAAAGAAAGTGTCTAGTTCAAGATGGATACCACAGCTACTGCTCATGTCACTTGCTGTGCACACACTCCCAAGCAGCGCACATCTGCCTGGCCATCTGTGCTTCTAAAATAAACGCAGTGGTATTTCAGACACCTAATGTCGTTAATAACGAGAGCTCTCTCTTGTTTCTGTGGTGCTAACCCCATACTTTGGCTTCCTGTTCCAAATTCACGCTCCACTTAAGCCTTGGTTGTCTTGTCCATGCTACAGTCCCCTTTACTAACACACAGTGTTAACTGTGTTGTTGGCCAGCTTCTAGGCACTTTCTACATCTTAAATCATTCACCTCTTACAGCAGTCCCTGACATAGATGTTGTTCTCTCCATTTTACAGATGTGCAAGCAGAGGCTTAAAGAGGTTAAATAATCTGATCTTTACCTAGTGAGTCAACAGACCTGTGCAATCTGCTCATATTTTAATTCTGAGTACCTTCCCTTTTTTTTCTTCAACATATTGAATACTGCAGCCATACACATTCTAAGGACATTTTGGTCAATGACAAGATCACATGTTCAACAGTGGTCCCTGAAGAACAAAAGTCACCTGATGGCATTGAAATCATGTAATAGCCTAGCACTGCATATCACTAGGGTAGCCAAGCCCAATGATTGGCCAGACATACACTTACAACATACAATAGTGATGATGAACACCTGTGTATCTATTTAGGAGAGATTACCACATCTTTCCCATTCACTTATAAAAGTTTGCAGTACAAAAGCTTTTTATGTGGGCTGCAGCCACCTGCATGCTCATCAAGGACTTGTGGTCACACTGAGGGAGCAGACTGTGGCACCCAGACTATGTTTTATATACTGTGAAGCCCCCATGAAGAGATGACCTGAGCTGTCAATCTCAGAGTGATGAACCCTTGTTGGTAAGTGACAGGTGGTGGTCCTTATTCTCCCCTTCTGGTCTCTCCTGAACCTGACCTTTTCTTTAGTTGAGATAGTTCTCAGTCTTGGGCTGTACTCTTGAGACACACTCACATGTTCCTCCTTTAAACCCTTTCCCACCATTTCTAGTGTGAGACTTACTCTAAGCCACAGTTGGTCTTACATTGTTGCCTCCAGAGTTGACTTTTTCCTGAATCAGATACAGGTTTAACCTGTTTCTTAGGTGCCTCTTTGATGCTGAGCTGGCACAGAGCAGATCTTGTTATTAGCCCTGCATCCTCCATCTGCTTCTCTCTCTTCCATCTCTCAGCCTCATGGTGCACTCAGGCTCTTCCACAGCTCCTACTTCATTTTCTATCCACACGGCTCAGTTGGACTCAGTCTTACTCCTTTGTACTTACTGCCTGGCAACAAGTACTATGGTTCTCCCAGCATCTGGCTCCCAGTGCTGTCGACAGCTCATCTCTCACCACCCGTGCTTTTGCAGAGCATGTCTGTGAGGTACTTGTAGGCTTTCTGTTATATTATTCATTAATGGTTTTAACCTACTAAATGCTATCATTTGACCACTGGAATTAGTTCATGTTGGAGAGCACTCCCTGCAGCGTGAGATGTTCAGTCACTGCATCTGCTTACTTCTCCAATACCCCAATGCCTGAAGGAGTTGATCTCAGGAGCTAGCTCTGCCTTCTTGCTAGGACAGAGTTCTGTCCCCATCTCATCTCAGTGATGTCTCACACAAGTGCTGTTCTTTGTGGACCAAGCCTCATGCAGGTTTTAAAAACGGGTGTATTGTTTTCTCACTGAACCATCATATATGCTCAGTCAGAAGGATGAACTTACAAGACAGCATCTTCTCCTTTGGACTGGTTCCCTCATCTATGTAGTCTCTCCAGGATGAGTGTTAACTACATTGTTATCTACCACTAACTCCTGCAGCAACCCCAAGCATCTAGTTTTTCCACTCCCCTTCTATACCATTCTCCTACAAATAGTGAGCAAAGGTCTAATTAACCAAATATCTGCTGACTCAGGGTGTTTGGCAGATCATCAGAAAACAACCTCTCAGACTCTATCTTCTTCCTAGCCATGGTCCCTAAGCTCCAGTTGCCACAGCATGCACCTCCATACATACGTTTTTCTCTTTCTCTAGTGATGTATGCTTCTTTTATGTCTGAAAATCCATAAATTTCATGAATGCTTGACCTTGACGTGACTTGTGGATAAAACACAACATTAACCTTTGACCTTTTGTTTTGGGCTGGACTAGCAGCCCAGACCCCTCATCCTCTGTCAAATAGATGTGAACTCCTTCCAGGCTCCTTGCACACATTTTTATTATTGTTTCCAACTCTCCAACTTTAGATTCTCTAGCCTGACTTTCTTTGCTAATCTTTGGATGGAGTTTTAGTCCTGAGTGTGTCTTTGGGGTGTTAGGTGATCCCCACACAGAACGGAGCTTTGACTTTAGACTCAATCAACTGCACAGATACTCCTGTGCGTCCAAAGGCTGATCAAGGAAGGCTGTGCTTTGTAAGGAATTTCTGGAACTCCTCTCTTTACTCATGCCTTCAGTGTGATACCTCCTTCTGTTTATAGCCACAAAATGCCTAAGGGTGCAGAACCCGAGGGACTGGCACAGCTTGTCCTTTCTGAACCCCACTTGTACTGGGCAATGTGAACATTTCCCCCAGTGCTTCCAAATCTGTCATAGTGCCACTGCATGGTGTGTCATGTTCCCCTCTGCTTGTCTGTACCTGAGAGTGATTTCTGGAGACTCAGATAGCTAGATATACTTGGGAATGGACTTCATCTCAAGTGGCCCCCAACCAATGGCTGAATGTCAGTGTGCTACTCCCAGGCCTAGGGCACTGACATAGAGGTCAACACTTTTTGTGGATCTTCACTTGAGGTTTCTTTGTCTTTCCTCCATGCCCTGCCCCCACTCCTTGGGTGGATCCTCTCAGAACCTTCTTCATGGGTGCCTTTGCTCAGGCTGGTCTTTGGAGATATTGACACAAGACATTGCTTAATCTCTATTTCAAGTATGTTTGTTCAATTACAGGAAAAGTAAGTGAATTCCTATTATATTTAGTCAGTTCAAATGTCATATCAGTCGATCCTGAATTTTCAGCCTGAAGTGTCTCTCCAAGTTCTCTGTGGTAGTCATGATGTTGCCGTTGTTATCCTGTGACTTGAGGACTGTCTTGGTGCTCCCAGCTCTCGGATGTTTCCTAGTGGCTTACCATCTGGTTACCTGTTTCCGTGTTTGTTCTAATCATTATGAATTGTTTACAATGCCTAGGTGCCCCCTCCCACTCTTCCTCCTCCTCCTCCTCTTCTCCTCCTCATTCTTCCCCTTCCTCCTCATCCTCCTCTCCTCTCCTCCTCTATTTCCTCTTCCTTTTCCTATCATGTCCATCACCCTTACTATTCAAGCATTTCTGGAAAGGAATACTAACTGACTCGTCAAAGAAATAACAATAAAAAACGGTTGTGAGGCAGCACAGCTATGCTATGCTAGCTTCAGAGTCTCGCATATTTAAAAAAAGGAGGCAGAGGAAATACTTGGTTTAAAATGGCAGAACCTAAACATGAGTCTCCATCTCCATATGAAGCTCCCTACAAAACCCATCTTATCATCATGTACGCCATGATTACATCACTGTGCCTGGTGTTCAAGGACTTTTTGGTTTCTGGAGATTTAAGCCATGAAGCCAACCACGGACATCATCTTATAAGATGGTGTCTGTCAGGCTAGAGAGGAATCACCCGCAGCCTTCATTACTGTTAGAAATAAAAGGCAACACCTCCCTTCATAATGTGCATCACCACATCTCCCTTCTGTAGAGGAACTGGTCATGCTACAGCTTTCACAGGAGGGCTTCTTCAGAGATGATCACACATCAGTTCTGATCTCCCTTCTGTAGAGGAGCTGGTCATGCTACAGCTTTCACAGGAGGGCTTCTTCAGAGATGATCACACATCAGTTCTGATGTTTTGTTCTCTGGTAAATAATCTGTGAAGAGTTAGTGGCTCTGACATAGCAGTAGGAGGAACTGAGTCTTTAGGGACGGGGTGTGCTGGTAGCTTTAATAAGCAAAAGCAATGGATGATCACGATATCCCACAATGGGGGGTTTGCGATATGGACAGTATTTTTAAGTTATTGATTACAGTGAGCAAAGAAGTCTCAGCCTAGAAACTGTTCATGCTGAGGAGTTCAAGGCTTTACAACAGTGTCTTCTTGAAGCATTTAAAGGGCATCTTGGACAGCGTATCAGAGGCAGCGTGACCCTGTGTCCCTGCATGCGGGCAAACTTGGACCTTCTGTGTGTGTGCAGGAGCTGTGTGAGGCACCTCAGGCAGGAGGGAAGAGTGGTGATTTGAATGGCAGCAGGGTTAGTTAAGATGCCACACTCCTTCTCGAAGGCACCCGGGGCAGGTCTTCTGCTACCCTGCTTATTCCCTGACAAGGGCATGATGTGACAGCATGGTAGAGAACAGCGTCACTGTTTAGAAGAACACTCACCATTTTCAAACTTCTAACTTGGATTAATGTCATGTGGAGTACATTTGTTTTAACCTATTGACTCTTAGCACTTAAACATCATTGGCAAGATCCATCTGCATGTGCACAGCCTGGGACCATTCACAGTGCATTAATGCATCTCACTGCAGCATCTTAAATGCTATCGTGAATTAGACACGGTAGTATCATCTTATATTCCATTTTGAGATCTTAAACTTGGCATTTACTTTTTGCAAATAGATTCTATGAAAGAAACCCTGCCCGAGTGCAGAGCGCTTCTGTGCCGTGTACAGCTATGCTTCTCCACCTCGTCTTTCATGCTTCCTCGGCATGCGTATCTCTGCTTCTCCATCACTGACCTCTGCTGTTTTAACCTTACAGCTCCCATCAGACACTTGGGGACAGACAAAGATGTTCCAGGGAAGAAGAGATGCCCGCGACAGGAAATACTTTAAAAGGTAGCTAGTAATTGGCACTTTCAGGGCAGCCACCAAATAAAACCTCAAGCTTCATGACAAATCCTAACTGGCTTACAGCCATATGTGGTATTTCTGCAATGCCTCAAGATGTCCTCAAGATGGTCTTCTGCCTTGCCTGATAGCAGTGTGGGTCTCTTCTTTGACACCAGGAGCCATGCTGTCTCCTCCTTCTGACTGGCTAACAACTCCTTCTTGCTGGAACGAGTGCAGATCGGTTCTCCCATCAAGTCTTCACTCAGGACTGATGTCTGATCAGTCTAGATGGGTCCGTAAGAACTTTAGTTGTGTTTGACACAGGGTTGCCTGGTCTCATATTGAAGAAAAATGTATCATCTCACTAATGCATCTCTGGACTGCTGTCTTATTTGGTTCAGTGTGCTGAAGATGGATAGTACTATTTGTCTGAAGGCCAATGGACTTCCCCTTTATCAAAATCTATCTATGTGTGTGCATGTCTATGTCTGTGTATGTGTATGCACTATACATGAACAAGTGTGTGCATTTGTATGTACATCCATGTGAAGGTCAGAGGATAGCTTTGGTGTTTCTCAGAGACTTCGAGCCTTTTATTTGAGACAAGTCCACTCACTGGCCTGGGACCTCACTACGGAGGCGAGGCTAGACATCTGCCTCCCATTTTGCCACCTCAGCATCACAGTACTCATCATTCCACCAAGGCTTAGTGTGGGTTATGGGGTCAGAACTCAGGTCCTGAAAATCAGGAGGCAAGAGTTTTATCAACTGAGCCATAACCTCAGCCTAAAATTTAGCTTTTATTCTTGGGAAATGACCTTAGAGACTCTTGATTTATAGATAATCTTGAGTCACTCAGTGAATTTAGTAAAGTGTCTACTATGTGGTTTGAACTATTTAAGGTACGTAGAGCATAATGGTCCACAAAGAAGACCAAGTTCAAATTCACATAGCTCACTCGCTGATGGGGTGGGGCCAGGCCTAAGCTCGTTTACAGCCATGTGCTGATGGGGTGGGGCCAGTCCTAAACCTGTATACAGCCATGTGCTGATGGGGTGGGGCCAGGCCTAAACCTGTATACAGCCATGTGCTGATGGGGTGGGGCCAGGCCTAAACCTGTATACAGCCATGTGCTGATGGGGTGGGGCCAGGCCTAAACCTGTATACAGCCATGTGCTGATAGGGTGGGGCCAGGCCTAAACCTGTATACAGCCATGTGCTGATGGGGTGGGGCCAGGCCTAAACCTGTATACAGCCATGTGCTGACGGGGTGGGGCCAGGCCTAAGCTCGTTTACAGCCATGTGCTGATGGGGTAGGAGATCAAACAGAAAGCTTGGTGAACAAGGAAGAAAAATATTAGGGAATCATTAAGTGCAGGGTTCAAACAGAGGCTCTGAGAGTGCCTAAAGCTGACATCTATAGTGCTCTGAGAGGACTTGGAATCACTTAGGGAACATGCATTTGGGTACATCTATCTGTAGAGGAGATTCTAGATTGGGTTAACAAGTTCCCTGACTAAAGGGGAGAAAGTGAGCTGAGCCCCATCATCCATGTTTCCTACTTCCTAACTGCAGACACGAGCCACCAGCTGCCTCATGATCTGCTCCCAGGCCTTTCATACCATGATGGATGTTACCCTCAAATTGTGAGCCAGGATATAGTCTTCCTGCTTCAGTTGCTTCTGTCAGGTTTTGTCACGGTGATGAGAGTCACGGTGGCACCCACTAGCCAGGGTTGGTTGAGAAGCATGTGGCAGCTACTGCTCACATGAAATCTGCCTCTCATCGAGTCTACACCCTCTCTAGACCTCTAGCCATTGTGACTGGATCTTTGCTAAGCGATTGTGGGAGAACAGCTGCTCGGATGTGAATGCAGTCACTGAACACTCTCTCCTCACTCACTCCTCATTGACAGGCTTTAGCACTCACAGTACAGCTGTCTTCAGCTGTTAAGAATATCACCATTTCTGGCTCACACAGGCCCCTTCGATTTTATTAGGGCAAATCAGCTCCATTATAAAAACCATTCCTGTGGTTTGATTTTCCCATCATCAGTCAATGCTACGATAAAAGCTTTTCTCACATAGCTCGTCATTTAAACCCTCCCGTCTGAAGCTCGTTCACCCACCGAACCCTTAGGTAGCTCATCAAAAGATGCCATGAATTGACCTGGAAAACGATTAGTGAGTGATTCATCCGACTGTTGCCTCACACTTGGAAATCAAAGCCATTTAGAGTCAATTAGTTATGATGCATATAAATACTGAAGTAATTTTACATCATGCAGAACCTTTCTCAACTTTAGAAAAATAGTGTAATTTTGGGGGGCTTTAACTTTCAAGTTTATTTAAATAAGAAACAAATCATATTTTAGAAAGTAGTATATTGCATGCAGCTGTAACAGTAAAGCCCACAGCAAGCCAGTTGAGGTAGCCATAGATTAAGAAAAGACATATTTTGTGCTAGAAAAGGCCAAGAAATCAGGGGCATCTTGAATACTAAGACGAGAATGTGGTCCAGTCCCCTGAAGACAGGTGAGAAGAGTCCAGGACAGCCACGCTCTTGTCTGCATCAGAAGAAAAACATTGATTTTTTCCCTTTCTTTTCTTTATTGGATATTCTCTGCATTTACACTTCAGATGTTATCCCTTTCTCTCAATCCCATGTCCTCTCCCCCACATTGCCTCCATGAAGGTGCTTCCTCTTTCAACCACCCTCTCCCACCTCAGCACCTTGCTGTTCCCCTACACTGGGAAAACGAGCCTTCACTGGATCAAAGGCCTTTTCTCCCATTGACACCAGACAATGCTGTCCTCTGCTACATATGTACCTTGTGCCATGGGTCTCTCCATAAGAGCTCATTGGATGGTGTTTTAGTCCTTGGGAGCTGTGGTGGGTTTGATTAATTGATCATTCCCATGGGTTGCAGACCCTTTCAGCTCCTTCAGTCCTTTCTCTAGCTCCTCCATTTGTGTCCCCATGCTCAGTATGATGGTTACCTGCAAGCATCCTCCTTTGTATTAGTATGGCTCTGTCAGAGTCTCTGAGGAGGCATACATATCAGGTTCTTCCTAGTAAGCACTACTTAGCATCAGCAATAGTGCTTGGGTCTATTGGTTGCATATGGAGTGGATCCCCAGGTGAGGCAGTCTCTGGATGACCTTCACTCCAATTTCTGCTCTTCTATTTGTTACTTTTATTTCCTCCCATGAACGTTTTGTTCTTCCTTCTAAGAAGAACTAAAGCATCCACCTTCTGGCCCTCCTTCTCTTTGAACTTCATAATTCTGTGAATGATTCCTTGGGTATTCTGAGCTTATAAGTGAGTACATACCATGAATGTTCTTTTGTGACTGGGTTACCTCACTCAGGATGATAGCTTCAAGTTCCATCCATTTGCCTAGGAATTTCATGAAGTCATTATTTTTAAGAACTAAGTAGTAACACAATTTCTGTATTCATTCCATTGTTGAAGGACATCTGGGTTCTTTCCGGCTTCTGGCTATTATAAATAAGGCTGCAAGAAACATAGTAGAGCATGTGTCCTTGTTAGATATTGGAGCTTCTTTAGGGTATATGCCCAGGAGTTGTATAGCTATGTCCTCAGCTAGTACTATGTCCAATTTTCTAAGGAACTGCCAGACTGTTTACCAGAGTGGTCCTACCAGCTTGCAATCCCATCAGCAGTGGAGGAGTATTCCTCTTTCTCCACATCTTCACCAATATCTACTGTCACCTGAGTGTTTGATTTTAGCCATTCTGACAAGGTGTGAGGCAGAATCTTAGGGTTGTTTTGATTTGCATTTCCCTAAGGACTAGGGATGTTGAGCATTTCTATAGGTGCTTCTCAGCTATTTGATATTCCTCCATTGAGAATTCTTTGTTTAGCTTTGTACCCCATTTTTTAAATAGGAATTTTTGATTCTCTAGAGTCTATAACTTCTTGAGTTCTTTGTGTATATAAGATACTAGCCCTCTATCAGATGGAGGATTGGTAAAGATTTTTTTCCCAATCTGTTGGTTGCTGTTTTGTCTTTTTGACAGTGTCCTTTGCTTTACTGAAGCTTTGCAATGTCATGAGGTCCCATTTGTGGATTCTTGATCTTAGAGCATAAGCCACTGATATTCTGTTCAGGAAGTTTCCCCCTGTGCCGCCTATGTTTTCTAAGGTCTTCCCCACTTTCTCTTTTAATAGTTTAAGTGTACCTGGTTTTATGTGGAGGTCTTTGATCCACTTAAACTTTAGCTCTGTACAAGGAGATAAGAAAGGATCGATTTTCATTCTTTTACATGCTGACTGCCAGTCAAACCAACACCATTTGTTTCCTTTTTCCATTGAATATTTTTAGCTCATTGTCAAAGATCAAGTGACCATAGGTGTGTGGGTTTATTTCTGGGTCTTCAATTTTATTCCATTGATCCACCGACTCTCTGTACTAATACCATGCAGTTTTTAAATCACAATTGATCTGTAATATAGCTTGAGGTCAGGGATGATGATTTTTTTGGAAGTTTTTTATTGTTGAGAATAAGTTTAGTTATCCTGGGTATTTTGTTATTACAAATGAATATGCAAATTGCTCTTTCTAACTCCATGAAGAATTGAGTTGAAATTTTGATGGAGATTGCATTGAATTTGTAGATTGCTTTAGGCAAGATGGCCAATTTTACAATGTTGATCCTTCCAATACATGAGCATGCTAGATCTTTCCATCTTCTGAGGTCTTCTTCAATTTCCTTCTTCAGAGAATTGAAGTTCTTGTCGTACAGACCCTTCACTTTCTTGGTTAGGATCACCCCAAGGTATTTTATAGTTTTTGTGACTATTGTGAATTCTCTAATTTCTTTCTCAGCCTGTTTATCCTTTGAGTAAAGGAAGGCTACTGATTTGTGAGTTAATTTTATACCCAGCTACTTTGCAGAAGTTGTTTATCAGCTGTAGAAGTTCTCTGGTGGAATTTTTGGGGTCCCTTAAGTATACTATCATGTCATCTAAAAATAGTGATATTTTGAATTTTTCCTTTTTAATTTGTATACATTTGACCTTTTTTTCCTGTCTGATTGTTCTGGTTATTATGCCCAGTACTATATTGAATAGTTAGAGAGAGAGTGGGAAGCCTTGTATAGTCCCTGATTTTAGTAGGATTGCTTCAAGTTTCTCATCATTTAGTTTGACGTTGGCTACTAGTTTGCTGTATATTGCTTTTACTATGTTTAAATGTGAACCTTGGATTCCTGATGTTTCCAAGACTTTTAACATGGAGGGCTGTTAGATTTTGTCAAATGCTTTCTGAGCATCTAGAGAGATGATTATGTGTGGTTTTTTTTTTTTTTTTTTTTTTTTTTTTTTTTTTTTGAGTTTGGTTATATAGCGGATATTACATTGATGGATTTTTATGTATTGAACCACCCTTGCATTCCTGGAATGAAGCCTACTTGGTCATGGTGAATCGTTGTTTTGATGTGCTTTTGGATTCGGTTTGCAAGAATTTTCTTGAGTATTTTTGTATCAATGTTCATGAAAGAAATTGGTCTAAAGTTCTCTCTCTCTCCCTCTCTCTTTTTGGTACAGTCTTTGTATTTTAGGAATGAGCATAATTGTGGCTTCCAAGAATGAGCTGGGTAGTGTTCCCTCTGTTTCTATTTTGTGAAATAGTTTGGAGAGTATTGGTATTAGGTCTTCCATGAAGGTCTGATAGAATTCTGCACTAAACCCATCTAGTCCTGGGCTTTTTCCTTGGGTTGGGAGGCTTTTGATTACTTCTTCAATTTCTTTAAGAGTTATGGGACTCTTTAGATGGTTTATCTGATCCTCATTTAACTTTGGCACCTGGTATCTGTCTAGAAATTTATACATTTCCTTCATACTTTCCAGGTTTGTTGAGTATAGGCTTTTGTAGTAGGATCTGATGATTTCTTGAATTTCTTCAGTTTCTGTTGTTATGTATCCCCTTTCATTTCTAATTTTGTTAATTTGGATACTCTTTCTGGGCCCTTTAGTTTGTCTGGCTAAGTGTTTATTGATCTTGTTGATTTTCTCAAAGAACCAGCTTCTGCTTTTGTTGATTCTTTGTATAATTCTTTTTGTTTCTATTGGGTTGATTTTAGCTCTTAGTTTGATTATATTTTGCCATCTACTCCTCTTGGATTTATCTGCTTTTTTTTTTTTTTTTGTTCTAGAGCTTTTGGGTGTGCAAACATTGAATGTTTTTAAAGTTTTATTTATTTATTTATTTATTATATATACTGTAGCTGTCTTCAGACACACAAGAAGAGGGCATCAGATCTCATTACAGATGGTTATCAGCCACTATGTGGTTGCTGGGAAATGAACTGAGGACCTCTGGAAAAGCAGTCAGTTCTCTTAATAACTGAGTCATCTCTCCCATCAGCCCATAAACATTGAATTTTAAAGTCAAGATGGAAAAAAACCACAGATGGCTGTTGATGAAGCTAACAGGGCTTATTGAGTTTCAGAGTCCTAAGAATTGAATGAAATATAAAGGCTGAGTTGAGTGAGAGCTAGAGTCATGGACTTGAAATATTTCAAAATGGAAAATTTCTCAGTTAATGCATCTTATAGAATGTCCTTTAGTTTTATTTTTATGTATGCAGTATGTACACATGTACTTGTTCCTGTGTGCACATGAATGCGGGTACATGTGTGCGTGTGTGTGTGTGTGTGTGTGTGTGTGTGTGTATGCATGTGCGTGTATGTGTACAGGCCAAGCTGGGTGTTAGTTGTCTTTTCTGTTTCTTTTCTTTCTTTTTTTTTTAAGGCAAGGTCTCTCTAAATTAGAGCTCAGTAATGTCACAGGACGGACTCCAGATCCTCATGCTTGCTTGCCACTTTACCAACTGAACCTTTTCCCCAGCCCCAAGGGTTCCTTTAAAATGTACAATATACATCCAAGAATATGAGCTTCTAGTTTTGCAAGGATAGAATGAAATTAAATATCAGAGCCAAAAAGAGAAATCCTCTTCTATACTTGGCCACTAAAACTACTTGAGGGGCTCGTAATCCAGGCTGTAGGTGAGTGAAGAAGGTGCTGTAAGATTTACCACTTACCACTCAAAATCAAGGGATGGAGAACTATATCATAAAGAGATAGAAAAAGGAAAATCAGGAGAGTCATAAAATATTATTAGAAATTTTAATGCGGAGAGAAAGGGTCAAAATTCAGAAAACCAAGAGTGAGGCAGGTAACATAAATGTCTTCATCACCAAAGGAGAGAGAAGAGGTAAACATAAAAATTAACGTGAGGTCAAGGAAGAGGTAGAAGGAGGAGAAACCCAGGAAATGATCTTGAGGGTTTACATGTTCAGATGTAGTGCTGAACAATAGTTGTCTCAGATGAGGACCACACCCTGAATGTTCTGTTCTGGTTTCTTTGTTGTTCTGGTATACAAGGGGATCACACAATTGATGTGGAAAAAACCAAGGGGTCAGAAAGTGAACGAGGTAAATGTAAATAGTGCATTTCTGGTTTTATCTTATTCCATGAAGTGACATACGACTTTATTTTCATTTAGCTGGTCAAAGGAAATCACAGGGCTGTGCTCTGAGCAGTAAGTGACATCCCTAGTGTCTGGGAACAGTAATTCCCACGTGCAAGTTTGAGAACTAGGCTAACCAATTAGTTGCCTAGTACCAAATGATCATCCCCCAAAATACACGTACAAGAAGTATTATCCAGACTGAACAGGTTATATATTTATGAGTATGTATGTATATGCATTATATTTATGTATGCAATAACAATAAATAAAAAGAAGAGGCCATGAAGTCAAGGGAGAGGAGGGACAGGTACATGGGAGAGTTTGGAGGGAGGAAAGGGAAGAGAGAAATATTACAATTGTGTTATAATCTCATTTTTTTAAAAGATCAAAAAAGGAACTAGTCTAATGGCATGGATGCCTGAAGAATTTAGGTCAGGTCCTGGGTGTGTTATGAGTAGAATTGAAAAGGAGGGTGACATTAAGGGGCTCACATATTAGTGTGACAGCTGAGGGAACATCCATGGAGGCCTAGAATGTTTCTGCAGCTGTGTGAAACAGCAGAAGGGCAGAGTCCACTCTCCAGCTTCTGGTGTGGCGCTTCTGTCCTCACAATTTTCTTATTTTGTACAGGAAAAGTGTGCACAATAATTTTCCAATGTGGCTTTCTACATACTCGGGGGTATGCACTCTAAATAATAGAGTTGTTTGGACAGCTTGACAAAGCTGCCTGAGACCTTTCCTGGACCTGGATCTTCAGAGAGGTAGGTATAGTGGTTGGAATGAGAATGACTCCCATAGACTCATATATTTGAATGCTTAATCACTAGAGAGTAGAACTCTTTTGGGAAGGATTAGGAGATATAGCCTTATTGGAGTAGGTCTGCCACCGAGAGGTTTCAAACCTTATTCCAAGTTCAATCTCTGTCTCTCTGCGTTCAGGATGCAAGCAGCAAGCTCTATGTCTGCCTGCCTGTCATTACACTTTATGCCATGATGATCATGGACTAAACCTCTGGACCTGTAAACAAGCACCCAATTAAATGCTTTCTTTTGTGAGTTGTCTTTGTCATGGTGTCTTCCACAATAATAGGACGGTGACGAAAACAGAATGTTTTATTGTGTATCCAGGGACAACTGTCAATTCCCAAGAATGGTTTCAACATTGATATGCACCACAGCCATTTGAACTTGAAGAAGCATATAGACACTTGAGCACTACCACTATATATTCTAGAGTATTCTATCAGAATTGCAGTGGGTGTGGTATGTGCACAGAGCTTTGAAAGGGTGATGGGCACATTGTAATCAGCATTACAGTTTGACAGACATTGATATTCAGAGTACAGCATGGCTTAAAGATGAGAGAAAGGCCAGATCACCCAAGGGGAACCTGTGTTCAAATCTTCCACCTTAATTCTAAGAAAATAGGTGATGGCTTATGGGCTGTAGAGAATTCACTTTCATAGTTGTGGGTAGGGAAAAGGATTTGAGGATGTGTGGAATTCCAGTGAGTGCTCTGGGTAGAAGGTTAAAATCAAAGCATAGTGTTTGGCATTATTCTTTAAGGGATAAAGATGTACAGTCTGTGTTTCTTTGAACTGTAAGTCATCCTGGCTAGTCTGGAGAACAGTGAGGGCTTGTGTGTTGGTGAAACAAGAGGCTCATTTGTTCCCTTTAAGCATGTGTTCCAAAATTGGTACATTTTAGGTACCACTTGGAAGGTTAATGGAGACTTTTATATCTAAACCTAGATGTGTAGAGTTAAAGCAAGGTATGCAGAGGCAGGAAGTGCTGATGAGAGTGGTGATTTTAAATTGCTTGTATTTATGCCAAACAGTGGTGAAGTCTGATGTTGCTTCCAACTTGAGGCAGAATGCTGCTCACTTCTGAAGTAAGCTTCTACTCCCCATGCCATGAGCAGCAGCAGGTAGTTACTGACAGGGTCAAATGCTTTAAGTTTACCTCAAAGGTTGGAATAGGTCCGAGTGTGAGCGAGACTCATCTGGGCCTGAGAGAGCATATGCTTATACCTCGAGTGACCAGCTGCATCCTGTCTGTGGATGTAAAAGAGCAAAGCAGCATGGAATGATCTAGAATACTTGCCTCTGCATTTTCCAGGGGCCTTCCATGCAGCATCCCACTTAATCTTTGTAGTTACCCTACTGTGCCAGTATTATTAACCCCATTCTTCAAAACAGAAAATCAAAGCAGAGAGATGAAGTAAATGTCATTGTCCTGGTAGCTTTTATGGTCAGCTTGACACAGCCTAGAGTCATCTGAGAGGGAAACCTCAGCTGAGGAACTGGCTAGTTCAGATTGGCCTATGGGCATGCCTCTGGGGCCTTGTCTTGATTATACAAGAATGAAAGAGGGCCAAGCTCATGGTGGACAGCACCAGGCAGACTGTCCTGAGATGCATGAGAAACCCAGTAGAGCATGAGCTTGAGGCTGAGCCAGTAAGCCGTGCTCTTATGGTGCTGGCCTCTGTGTTCTTGACTTAAGTTCTAGACCTGAATTTCCTCAGTGATGGGATATTACCTGGATGTGTAAGACAGATGAGCTCTTTCTCTCATAAGTTGCCTTTGGGCAGAATGTTTTATCCCAGCAACAGAATAAGATTGCATCAGTCGTGAAAGGAGACTTTAAACCTTGGTTTGAAAGTTTTAACAGTCACACCTTTGTCATCATAGGTATCACTTGGAAGAGAGAAAAAGAATACACACAATTTAGCATCACAGTTCTCTTGCCACTAGGACTTGCTCAACACTGTGTGCTTTTATCAGATTACATCATCAGTGTCAGTGTGATACAGGGCAGTTTCAGCTTCAGAATTATGAAGGTTCCAGGAATAGAATGTGAAAATTTTCACTAATAAAGTAAGGTTTGGAAGAAGAAAGTACAGTAAATCCCCAAGCAAACTTTTATCTTCAGACTAAAGTGGATGTGAACAAGAGTGGATGTGAACCTGTAGTTGTGATCAGGGTGAGTTAGGACAACCAGGGGCACAGATGTGAGGTTCATCTGACAGAAAGTAGATGTCAGAAAATACCCCCGCAAGGTTGGTGAGTGGGCATGACTACAGATACACCATGACTACACCCACTAGATTATCCCTTTCCCCAGCTTTACATGAGGATGTTGTTTGCCCCTAGACTTCCCTTGAAGATCTTTCAAAGCCTTTCATCCACAGACACAATATATCACAGCCAGTACCATCCACACCCAGAAGAGACACCCTCACAATTTTGTGTGCCTCCTGCATTAATCAGCTTTCTGTCACCTTAAAAAACAGCTGACATGACTGACTTTTAAGGAGGTAAGACAAATTGTTTTGTAGCTTTAGAGTTTTGGTATGCAGTCACTTGACTCCATCAAGTGGTGCTTGTGGTGCTGTAGTCATCTTGGTGGGAGTGTCAACAAGAGGAGTTCTGTCTGCTTTGTGGCTGCCAAGAACAATAAGAGTGAATGATGGAGGTCTTAGAGTCCCCAATATCCCTTTCTAGTGTGTGTCCTAAACACATGACCTAAATACATGCCTTAAACACAGGACATCGGCCAATCCTACCTCCTGTAGATTTCATCACCTCTCATTGGTATCATGGACTGGTACCTAAGTCTTCAACATGTGGCTCCACCAGGAATAGTTCAGATATAAACCATATCATTTCCTTTAAAACCTTTAACTATTCTTCCCCACCTAAGAGACTGTAGCTGGCAGTGCATTTAGGTAGAGTGTCACATAAGACTGAATGAGTCACAGCCCCATGTTCCCCTTGAGGTCTTCTTAGATCTTCCTCTTTGACCCTCTCACCTGATAACTAGATGCTCTGAAGAGCTCTGGAAGCCATGCCAATGAGACTGACTCAGAATTGTACACTATATTCAAGGCAAGAATGAAGGCATGGAGAAAAATGCTCCTACTGGCCAATATACTGCTTCTTTTATAGGATCACATGACAATGTGTATGTGGTTCTTCTAAGTATCAGGAGATAAGTCCAAGCTCTGGCTACAGACTGAGTTGGGTCCAATTCAACTCCTAGTTGTGCCACACGTCCAACCTTGTACACCAGATATTGCACAACTGTGGTCAAATGCCTTTGGACTTCAGTAGTAGAAGACTATGGGGATGGGGTAGGTGTCTCCAACACCATGCACACTGTATCCTTCCTAGAAACCAGGCACCTACCCTAATGGTGTGAGCATTCTATATCAGATAACAGGCAGTCTCCCTGAGGCCACCTCCCTTACCTTCTCTGAGGGTTCTCTCGTCAATGGTTTTGACTGTGGCAGCTTGTCACCACCATGTTCTCCCTAAGCAATATTCAATTGCATCTGCTCAATGATAGCCATTTCTTTGATTAATGGGGTTATTCTTTTCACCTTGCCCATAGGCTCTTCGAGTATTCTCCCTGCTGATGGTATGTGGAAGGCAAAAGTGGCAAGCATCCAAAGAGGTCTCATTGGAAATATGGAAAAATGGGATAAGTTCATCAGAACACAAGTGTGTTTCTCCATTTATGTTATAAAATTTTGAACAATGAATTCAACGATCATATAATAAATTATGACACATCTCTCTCCCAGAATTCTGGGTTAAAGCCTCATCTGTGACCATCATCAATGAAACAGGCTTTGCGAGAGTCACCGGAAGCCAATATTCACAGGTGGCGCGATGAATGATGGCATTATTACATGACTAATGATGTAACCAACATTAAATAAATGGCATTGGAGAGCTGCAGAGGCAAGAAGATCTATCATGTTTCACCTCAAAAGGCACCAAAGAACCCAGCACTGTGAGAAATAACAGCATTAGTACATTTTTCTCCTACCTAGGAGATGTGAAATTAACTTGTATCAGAGCAATCAAAGTAAGAAATACAGGAAGTGGATTTCTGGACTTGCCCAAGAAGACCTGATCTGGGACACTGTAAAGAACCTTCTCCAGGCTTTGATGAGAGAGAAAAAAACATTTTTCATCCCTCCACAATGTCCTCAAGATAAGTAACTATAGATAGCATGGGTTTTTGAATTTCTAAATACATTTGAAAGTCAGGTTTTTATTGTACATACAGGCTATGTCACCATGGTAACACACAACCCAAGGTCTCTAGGATGTGACCAAATCATCCTCCGTGGAGCTGGTGGCATTGCAGGAATTGGTACATGGCACGAGCAAAATACAGTATGAAGAACGGTATTTTATTAGGATAAAGGAGCCTTAATGTAACTGTGCTATAAAAACGAATGCTTTTGGAGAGAACAGTCACATCTGACCAGTGGGTACGTGTGGTACAAACCAAGCACTGCTGAATTCGGGAACACAGAATGGAAGCAGGACGTTCAGTGCCAGGGATAACCCAGCTTGGTGCCCACAAGTGCTGCAGCAGAAGGAGAGACATGGTGCACTAATGACCCGGACCCTGCTTACCTTTCCTAATGAGTCACAGCACAAAAAATTGTCAATGAGATAATTCACGATGTCACATTAGCCTTGTGTTTCAATCTCTTTCACAACCAGTCTTCATAAACCTGCTAATGAGTGGTAAATTGGACTGACGGATTTCACCGAATCTGTTTCTTACACTAATCTTTAGAGAAAGGGCCTAACTGTGGTTGTCATAGACAACATACCAGGGCGGGCCTCAAGTGGCCTTCATAGTTCTGGCCTGTGCAATCCATCATCTGTATGGCCCTGGGCAAGGAGAGCAGAGGGGTTAGCTGTTCACAGACATCTTCCAGGTGCACTCACTCCAGGTCCAGATGGGACAGGTTGACAAGGTAAGGCCTTGGAGTGGAGACTGACATGTAGAGAGATAATGGGACAATCTTCCGAGAAAGTCTTTATGGAGTCACAAGCAGAGAATGGCAGGAGTGCAGCACATGGGATGGTTACCACATGGTGAGAACTGACAAGGTCGTGTGTTCTCATGGCTGTCCCCGGTGAACGTACAAGTCACTCAAGCCTGTTTTTACATTTTTAGGAAACACGTTAAAAATAGAGAAAAGGCGCAGGTGAGATTAACCTCAATGTGTCTTATTAAGCCTTTTAGGCAATGGATACAAATAGTATTTTTTTTTCAAATAGTATTTCAAAGTATGATGGACACCACATTCTTAATTAATGAGATAGCTTATAGTTTTTTTTTCTATTCATAAGGTCATGTTTTGGAGGAACCACAAGTAGCTTCATGTGCAAACCGCCTTTTGAACAATACAGTGAACCTACATGCTCTTTCCAAAGGCCTCCAGGTACATCTGCATGTTTGCATTCAGTATGAACTCCCAGCTTTATGTAGGGAGCATACAGAGAAGGCATGGGGACTTCACTGTTTGGTAGCACTGTTTCCAGTTCATACCATCACAGGGTAGTACTGGACAGATGCCAAGGTCCTGGAAGACTCCATATTGTGTAAAAGAATGCTGACTATTCTAGACATATCCAAATTGGAGAATGTCATCCAGTCACCTGAGTGGGCATTATTTGTTGACATCAAACCAGCTATTGTGCTTTTGTCCTCTCCCTGACTGTGACCCTCTGCACTCTGACTGTGACCCTCTGCGCTCTGACTATGCATCATTACCAGTTATGCAACCTGAAGAACGTCTTTTATGACTATGACTTTTCCCAAGAGCTACATTGAGATGGGCCCAGATCTCTCATTCACACACCCTAGAAAATACTGTGTGTGGATAGGTGTTTGGAAGACTGTGTCCTGCAAACTCTCGATGGTGACTTCTGGGATTGCTGCTCTCACTGCACAGATTTTTGTCATGGTTTTCCACCAAGTGCTGCATGGTTAACAGTCTTCAGCCGTCCTGGTTTGACATGTGGGGCTGTGGCTTACCAAGTGTGTAGACTCATTACTTACCATGTCTGAGCCCCTGTTTTCTCATCAGAAAGGTGGGGAATTTAACATATATTCCTCTCCACTCTTCTGGAGCTCAACTTTTCTTGTTCACCATGGTCAGCCACTCTTCATGAGCTCAGCTAGTCTGTGACTTTAAAAAAACCTCTACATCAAATAACTCAAAATTAAGCCCCAATCTTACCTACTTTTCCAGCCTGACTGATTATGCCCACCTTTCTACACACTACCTCACTGATGCCTAAGAGGAGCTCACACCTGCCATGGCTACCACTACCCTTAGTTTACAAAGTCATTGTATAGTTCACCTCAGAATACAGAAACTTCCCACCCCATGAATCTGCACGTTTGGGCCACAGGCTTTGTCCTTGTCTTCAGTAGTGAGTCTCAGCAACTCTATTTTTAGACAGATCTTGCATCTGCTCACATCTCTCCAACTCTGCATTGCCACTGTGCTCATCCTGTTTCCTTGCTTCCTTTCTCTCCTCCCTGTCTGCTCTGAACTGAGTAGCTGCATGGATACTTTGTCACTACTGCTGTGATCTAGATGTTCCTCTTTCCCTTTAAAACATTTGCTAAACAACCTTTCTACCTGGCACTTTGTATCCTTTTCACAGGGAGTTTGATATTATGTCCAGTTAGCCAAATAATAGCATGTTCACTCATGGGCCCTGTGAGGTCCCTGACCCAAAACCATGGGTTCTTGTTCATACTTGCAGTGCCAGTCATGTGTTCCATTCCTGTACTGGGCCTTAAAACAGTTAGAAAGCAAATGGTTACACCCGTGTAACATTAGTGCCACTTTTGCACCTTTGGATGTATCTTTCCAGGCCTGTTGTAGTCCACAGGTTCAGATCCAGTTAAGACCGTTGGTGATGTTTCTCTAGTCTGCGTGGCACCCCTCAGTCTTAGGAAAGCTAGCCAGTAGAGAGGAAGCTGTTTGGTCAGTACTAACTTGATTTTGCTTGATTTTTGAGACCAGTGTATGTGATGTGTTCAGCAATGGGGTCTTATCATCAAGTGCAAGTAGGCAACCAAGAACAATGCCGTTGTTACCTCAAGCTGTAGTTTTTTTGAGGGGGCTGTAGTGGCTATTCCTGATTGTCAACTTGACTATAACTGGAATGAACCCCAATTCAGAATTTGGAGGCTCACGTTTGATCCTGATCTTGAGACATAAAGGCTGTGAATCTTAGGACACTAAGGCAAGGAGATCTCTGACCTCAAGGTCATCTGGGACAAAGCAAGTCCTAGCTCCAGGTGTGGTGGTACACACCTTTAATCTGGGACACACCTTCTGTTGTAGATCTCCATAAGGATATTGGAAGAAGGAAGGCTCTCTCTCTTTGTCTGCTTGCCTTCTGGGATTGAGCATCTGCTAGATCCTTGGACTTCCATTCACAGCTGCTGGCAACCAGTGCTGGGGAGGTGGACTACAGACTGTAAGTCACCAACTACAGACTGTAAGTCACCAGCAAATTCTCTTACTATATAGAGACTACCTACAAATTCTGTGACTCTAGAGAACCCTGACTAATACAGGGAGTGTCCCTGGAACACTCCAGACTAACAGCTTGAGAAAAAGGTATATCATACAAACCAGTAGATATTTTAAGAGAATATTTGCCTAGGATGCTTATTCTTATGGGACTTGTGCTAACTCTTAAATACATTCTAATTATTTCTCCTAGTGGACATTTGTTGAACATACCACTTGTTTCTTCATTTCTAAGAACTTCCCCCTTCATTACTCACTGGATTGTAAGAGAAACGTTTGTGTTAGTGAAGTATGATCTTAGCCCTGTGAATGTCATGGTATTGGGAGTGAATATTTTCCTCACATCCATTGTTCACCTCTAGAGTTTTGACTTGGGGCTAAGAGAGCTGAAGCATGTGTTTGCAGGGACTTCATGAGCATATGCATGTGGAACCCTTAAAGATAGCCTGGTTCCTGGTTGAACTAAGGCTACAAACCCTGGTGACTCAGAAGAAATGGTATGCATTTCTCTGATGCCCAGGCCCCAGGCCCCAGTCACTAGCTGCAGCCCTCCATAGATTTGGTCACATAGGCTCAAGACAGATCTTCATTTTAATGCAGTAACTAAAGGCCTGGAGGCTTAGCCAATAAACTTTTCATCCCAGACACTCCTCCCTGCAAAAGGTATTTAATCTCAGTCTTACTCTGAGAAGCAGGGTATGGTTTTACATATCTACTTTCCACCATGAAATAAATGTCTTAAAACCATGGGGTGTCTCTTTTCATTGGGATCCTCTGTGGGGAGCCGTGGAAGGCCCTCTCTGACAGAGCCTCCTGTAGAAGGCCTCTCTGCACTGATAGCCAGTGCTGGCTCAGGGGGAGGGGTCAGGGGAGTGGGGACTGTCCCCAGGCCTACAGATACTTAATCGCCTCTGGAGAATGCAGCAGATCTGAGAACAGAGTGAGAGCTGGATCTGGCCTGGGGCTGGGGGGAAAGGGGAGTGATAGGGGGGAAGCTCAGCTGGTCCCATGGGAAAGTTCTTGGCTTGGTGGTGACGATGGCTTAAGCCTGGTTTGGTGGCAGCTATGGCCTTTATGTTAATGTGATGAGCTGGTTTGAAGTTCCTTTCTACCTGCTTTAACCAGCAAATTCCCTCTATTCACTCTTCTTCCAACAAGGAAATAGACAGGAGTTTGGCTGATTGGTCCATCTTTCCCTATTGGGCCACACAGGTCTTTGAGTAGTTGGGAATCGATCATGTAGAGCTACATGAAGGTTCGGGAGTTGAAGAAGTATGATCTAGTTCAATATAGCTTTACTCAGAAGAGGTTATGGACTAGGAAGGCAATAAATATTAGCTTTAGACTACTCTACACATAATAGCTTAGGTATAATAAAACAAAGTCATCCTATCACAATAATTTTGGTCCATTAAAGTTTAGTAGAGAATTCTCAGTGAATCAGTGGATAAGTGGGCCAGTAAGAATAGGAACACTGGTTGATAATTTAATGTATTCAACAGGAGCAGCAACAACAAAACCCAGCTTTAGACCCAGCTCACATTTTCTCACATACTTAAGAGATTCCTTTTGCTTAGCCCATCTTCCATATTTTCTACTCTTTTCTTAATTTTTTGAAAATGGGATTTTTTCCCTCTGAAAAAAGTACATTTTCTCTAGACAAAAATGTCTTCATTTTGCGTAATGATAAAGGCATCAACATTCAGAATTCATACATTATTCAATATTCAGACTTTTCCTTTCTTGGCTGTGTTTTGCCTTCTACATCGAAGTGAACACATGGAGTTCACTCTCTAGTGTCAATGTAATTCTGGACAGGAGCTAGTCCAAACATCTAGATAAGTGACTGCAAGTCTCCTTCCTAATATAGTGGCGGCAAGAGCACCACGGTGGGAAGAAACTCCAAGTGGTCACTGGCTGTGTGCAGGCACATATGGCTTTTAGAGATACTTATTGGATGCTAGGAAGACAGAAGACGAAGCTGGGTTACCAACTGACAAACTGAGGAGTGTTTGAAGTCCATTAGGAATGCTTTCTCTAACTCATAGTTCTTGAATAATCCCCCGTCTCAATCTTTCTCACCCCCCCACCTGTTATGCATCCCAGGCTGCCTCAGATGTGTTATGTAGACAAAGATGACCTCCTTAAACTTTCAATCCTATTGCCTTTACTTCGTGAGTTCTGATACTGCAGATGTATGCCACCACACGCAGTTCATATGACGCTACAGACTGAATGTGTGCTAGATGACCATTTGGAAAACTGAGCATCCTTTCTCTCCTTGAGCGATATTTATAGATCACCTTTCAGGTCTACTGCCAATATGTAAGAAAAATCAATTTCCTTAGCCTTGGCCTGAGGCAGCTTGGTCTGGAGTTGCAGAGGGTTTATTTGGCTGACATTTCATAATTCTGCTTATTGTGTTTGAAGATGGCTGCTTCCCAATTCCTGCTATGTGTACAGACTCAGTGAGGAAATCATCCGCTGTCACTTCTGCTCAAGTAGACCATGACCACAAGGAAAAAGCTGAGATATATCAGGGACAGAGTTAGGACCCTTCCCACTCCTACTCTAACACGAGACAGTGGTACTGACAGGATTAGATTAGGCTTTTATTGGGAAAATTTGTACCCTTCTGACTGTGCTCTGTAACTATGGGTACCTTATAGGAATTAGTATATAGTTATTTTTTTGAGTCGTTTTCTTCTGTTTGGTTTTGGAAGATTTATAAATGACACCACCAATGCGTTCTCTTCTCTGGGTTTCTGGTTTCCTCAATGTCTCCATCATCTGCACTAGACATGAGCTGAGCAGTAGGCTGGGTGTTCCCTCACAGGGAGATATTTTATCTAGTATTTGCCTTCCCTGAACAGCACAGAGGAGGTTTTATATGAAAACAAGGTCTCAGGCAAGTTTTAGAATTAAACCTCATTTTATCCTCACAGGAGATTTTTTAGTGTAATAGTGTTGGCCTTATTTTTGTGCTCAATAAAGTGAAAAGGAGGCATATAAAAATAAACTTTATTGAAACCATGTATAAATATAGATATAATTATATATCTATATATCTATATCCATATATCTACATATCTATCTATTTATCTATCTATCTATCTATCTATCTATCTATCTATCTATCTACCTACCTACCTATCTATCTATCTATCATCTATCTATCTATCATCTATCTATCTATCTATCTATCTATCTATCTATCTATCTATCTATCTATCATCTATCTATCGGATATTCTATATAAGCAGGCCTACCTTGAAAACAAAACATTAATCTGTAAGTTGATGTAACCAGAGGTCCTTCAACGCCTTTCTAGTCTCTGCTCTTCTCTTCCCTAGGCACCAATAGCTCTCACCACAGAGTCATTCCAGGCTCTTGCTTCTCTAAATTGAAGTTTAGAGCATATGCTACTTGTGTCATGGCTCTTTATTTTGTGAACTTCACCCATATTATTGCATGTGGTTCAAAACGATCGGTTTCTGTTGTTGTTGTTGTTGTTGTTCTGTGATGTCTCATCGAATGATTGTATCATTTCTCATCCATTCCATCTCATACTCTTTAAAAACAGTTTAAGCTTCTGAAGAAAATTTTCAGTTTTGAAAGTTCTGATAGCAGGAAAATAAGTATGGTTAACATGCTGAGAAAGTGTTTTCTACTTTATTTGTGTATTTTTCCATCTCAGATTAATGTGTAAGTTGGAGTCATGAAGAACATTATTCTTCAAGTGCTTGAAGGGTTCAGTGCCATGCCAACATTCAGCTTGTGATGAGCATTCAGACTCAGGGTATCATCATGACCCACTGAGAGGCCTGTGCTAAGCATCAGGCTGGTGTCACACTCACTCTGACCTCTTCTGACTGTCCTCAGCAGGGACTGTGTTGAGCCCAAATAGTGGCAGTGTGCTTACCCTGGGCACAAGTAATTGAGAAGAAACTGACAGCTTGGAGTGTTGCCTCACCTCTGCTCACACACAAGAAGGTGGGCACAGCTCCTGCAGACTGCTCTATTTAGTTTTCAGCCCAATGCAGCAGTCAGGCATTAGCAACTCGGTTACACTGAGAGGTAGGATCTGATATTAGTTGTTTTCTTGGTCTGTTTGCTATGTGAGAACTATACTTGGAAGTATAGGACCTTTGAACAATTTCACATTTTTATATTGGAAAGGACAACTGGGGGTATCTTCTTAGTTCGTAGTTTATGGGGGAGGGCCCAACCAAACATGGGAGTGTTTGAATAGGAGTATAATGAGTTTAAGTTCTGGACAAAGATGGATCCTTAACAAAGGGATCTCATCCACAAAGTATGAATACAGTGCCACACAGCCCTTTCTGAGGAGATGTACCACAGGGTGGGATGTGTACCCCGTGTCTCCTTGATTTTTAGAGTTGCCCTGTATTTGTCCTGGACTATGTATTGAAAAGCTTCACTTGATGGCTAAAATCAAAGCAATCACCTTCATGTTTAGGAGACAAGGCCTTCCTTAGATACTGCAGATCATTTGCAAAGTCCATCTTTGTGCTTTCCCTCTTGTGCTGTTTTCAGTTCCACAGCTTTAAAATGTTTGAAGATGACCAGGAAAACCCTTGTAATATAGTGACATCTCTGCTGTCCAGCAAAAGGATAACAAGGCCTTTTAATTCTCAGAGGAGCTGGCTAGATGGAGCAGGAGAGGCAAAGCTAAGTTGTTATTGATTTATCTCTATGTGCCCTAACTTCCTGATTCAGGCCATTCTTAAAGAAGGGGACTGATAAATGATTACAGGATGTAGAAACTGTTGATGCTGTTGATGCTGTTGATGCTGTTGATGCTGTTGATCCTGTTGATGCTGTTGATGCTGTTGATGCTGTTGATGCTGTTGATGCTGTTGATGCTGTTGATGCTGTTGATGCTGTTGATGCTGTTGATGCTGTTGATGCTGTTGATGCTGTTGATGCTGTTGATGCTGTTGATGCTGTTGATGCTGTTGATGCTGTTGATGCTGTTGATGCTGTTGATGCTGTTGATGCTGTTGATGCTGTTGATGCTGTTGATGCTGTTGATGCTGTTGATGCTGTTGATGCTGTTGATGCTGTTGATGCTGTTGATGCTGTTGATGCTGTTGATGCTGTTGATGCTGTTGATGCTGTTGATCCTGTTGATGCTGTTGATGCTGTTGATGCTGTTGATCCTGTTGATGCTGTTGATGCTGTTGATGCTGTTGATGCTGTTGATGCTGTTGATGCTGTTGATGCTGTTGTTGATGCTGTTGATGCTGTTGATGCTGTTGATGCTGTTGATGCTGTTGATGCTGTTGTTGATGCTGTTGATGCTGTTGATGCTGTTGATGCTGTTGATGCTGTTGATGCTGTTGATGCTGTTGACAAAAGAGGAGCTGTGGACCACTAGTCTCCACACCAGCCTTGCCATGTAAACACTATGCAGCACTATTACTGGGGAGATGTGAATGCATACCAACTTTGCTCACTGGTGTCAGACCAAAATGAGGATACTGAAAGTCTAACCTGGCACCAACAAGTTCATTGGTGTTACTTACAGGAGTATGGGTGAGGGCTGTGCTGGCTGCTTTTTATGTCATTGTGACATAGGCTAGAGTCATTTCAGAAGAGAGAATGTCAATTGAGAAAATGCCTCCACTATATTTTTTTGTATAGAAAGCTTTGGGGGTATTTTCTTAGTTGATGACTTATTTATTTATTTATTTATTTATTTATTTATTTATTATTTACCAATCCATTGTGGGTGGTGTCAAATCTGAACTAGTGGTCATGGGATATATAAGGAAGTTATGGCAAGCAAGCCAGAAAGCAGCATTCTCCCATGCCTTTTGTCTCTGTTTCTACCCCAAGTTCCCACCCTGGCATCCCTCAGTGGTGGATTTATAAGCTGTAAGAAGAAATAAACCCCTTTCCCCCACTTTGCTTTGGTCATGGTACTTTGTCATAGCAATAGAAAACCCTAAGAAAGACAATGGGTTACTTTCAGGAGCTGGAAGGATATTTTCCGGGCATTGTGTATTCAAACACAGATCTGATTGTAGTCCCTGACTTTGGTATTATCATTATTATGAAGCATCTCCTGACTCAATAAACTATAAACATTGTTCTTAATCACAAATTAAAGAGTAGGACAGATTATAGGTAGGCAGGAGAGAAAAAGGTAGGACTTCTAATTTCAGAGAGATCAGGTGAGTTGCCACCAGGAGGCCAGGGTAAAACTAAAATGGCAGGTAGCACGGCCATGTAACTGGAAAGTAGGCCAGGCCAGCATGATCCGAGTAGAATAGCTCAAAATCTGCCCAGCTCTAGTGTCAGAAGCTAATAAGTAAATATAAAGGCTCCTTTGTCATTAATTCAGAGCAAGGATGGGCATAGAAAAACCAATGCTTTTACATTCATCAGTAAAATTCCACCCCTGCATGGGTGATGACTCATGAAAGCTGGAACCCCAGAACTCACTGTACCATTAGCAGGCAGCTTAATAGGCTAGAGAATGTCTCTTTCAAGAAGCTTGGCTGGTCTAAGAATGTCTCCCAGCAGTTCTTACCACTGACATAAACTTTGGGAGATGGGAGATGGGCTGGTGCATCTCTTCAGTTTCAGGAATTTCTTGGAGCTTTGAATTGTTCATTTCCTGAGTTTTAAGGAGTTTCCCAGAAAGATGGACTCTTTCTCCTCCTTGTGGAAGAACATCCTATGTTTTAACAAGCTTCCCTCTAAAATGGAATAAGTGTTTTACTGGAAATAAATTGCTATACAATAGGATGTGAGTGCTACCCAATAGAATCTTGGAATAATGTACCTGTATAGGGAGAAATTGGATATAGGGCATCAGCTTTACTCCCAAATGGTATAAAAGGGGCAAACTGTCCTAGAGAATGCAGAACAGATTGCACAAAAGCATCTAGAGACTGAACATGTGTCTTCGGGTAGAGGCTTCAGGGAGAAAGTGGCATGAGTGGGAACTGGGAGGAGGGGTTAGGAAGGATATCTCCAGCCATTTGGAGGTGCAGCCCAAGTTTTACAAGACATGAACATAGGCAGCTGATTCCAGAGGGATTTAGGCAACTAGAAGCAAGGGCATTATTATGAAGGCCTGTGGGGTTCAAGAAGAGAGAATGCATAGTGACTGTCTGATTTCAGGTACCGTCTTCCCTCCAGCCATGATGACATATTTGGGATATTTAGGTGTGTTGGTTTGGAGACTGGATGGCAAAACATCATGACAAACACCACCAGAGACAATGGGGATCTTACTACTTAAAGAAGCCACATCTGAATCACCAGTTGCCAAATTTATGTGCTACCTTGCTGTGTAGTAATATGGGAGCTTGAGAGAGAGAAAAAAGGTCAACTACAGAAAGTGAACCTATAGTTTTTACAGGACTGAGTTTTTGGTATGTTATTAGTCCCAAAATAAATCAAGTATAGAGGGTCCTTTCATTATATTCTGCATGGATGCCTGGATCTCAATATCTGTACCTTGACTGTGTGGTTTCTAGAAATAAAGCCAAGTTCTATGAATACTAAACCTTGTCTCTAAAGTTTAGTTTTATAGTTTTATCTATTACAAACTTTATGAAGTTTTTTAAGGAGATTTGTTAGGGCCAACACACTACATCTATGATTATTGTCAGGAAATAGCCTTTAACCCATATGGAGCAGAGCTTTGAAATATGCAGAGAGAATCTAAGCGCATCTCTCTGCATGCGGCCGGTCTCCTGCAGTACTGGAGGGTGCTCTTTCCCGGTATCAGCCTTTCCTCCACAATGCTGGTGTGGATGGTGACTCTACAGTGGATAGTAAGCTCCATTCTTCCTCTGCTATGCTAGGGCAGCAATCTGCTTCTAGCTCTGAAACTTCACTATGGGAAGCTGTGTCATCTCTGTCCCCATTTGTCACTTTTCTCTGTATTACATTGTTGTATAACTATAGCCATGTATCTTTGTCTTGTGCAAAGTGAATTTCCTCATGCCACCTGTCCTAGTAGCTTAGATCAACCTAGAGTCTTTTGAGAGGAAAGCCTTGATTGAGACAGAGGAGTTGTCTAGTTCAGACTGGACTGTGTACATGCCTGTTAAGGCCCAACCTACTGTGGGTAGCACATTGATAGGCAGGTGGTCCTGGGCTGTATTAAGAAAGCTAGCTGAACATAAGCTTGTAAGCAAGCTGGCAAGAGGTGTCCTCCATGGTTTCTACTTCAAGTTCCTGTCTTGAGGTCCTGTCTTGACCTTCCTCAATGATGGACCAGATCAACCCTTTTCTTTCCTGGGTAATTTTGGGCAGAGTGCTTTATTATAGCAACAGAATGGAATAAGAACAGTACTCATTTCAGAAACAGGGTACACACCAGCAAACACTGAACAATTACTCATGGCTGGTGTCTCATTAGTCACAGAGCATACAAAAAGATAAGATGTCCCCTCGTAGGGCTTCACATTGTAGCTGAATCAAGTTTCAGAACATTCTACAGGGTAAACAACATAAAGGTAATAACAGGGTTCCATAAAGCGGTTTTTGGAGATTGCTGCATTTTCAGTGTTTTGCTGTTTATTCCTGTGGTTGCTTTTTGCCTACGTGACAGAAACTAGAGTTACCTGGGAAGAGGAAACCTTAGTTGAGTAATTGACTCCTATGGATCAGCCTGTGTGTATGTCTGTGAGGGCATTATCTTGATTAATGGTTGATGTGGAAGGGCCTGGTGGGCAGGCGGGATAAAAAGCAAGTTGAGTGAGTCACATCAGCAGCATTGTTCAATGGTCTCACCATCAGTTTTTTAAATTATTATTTTATTTTATGTGCATGGTGATTTGTCTGCATATAAAACCGAATGTATGCTTGGTGCCCATGGAGGGCAGAAAAGGGTATCAGATCTCTTGGAACTGGAGTTACAGATGGTTGTGAGTCATAATGTGAATGCTGGGAATTGAACCTGTGATCTCTGGTGATCTTAACTGCTGGTAACACACACACACACACACACACACACACACACACATCTTTGAGATCCTGATTTCAGGACCAGAGAGATGTTTCAGTGCCTAAGGGCTGAATATGACAACCTGAGTTCAGCCCCATGGAATCCACAGGAAGAAACTGACTCTGCGATGTAGTTCTCTGGCTGCCAAGTTTCATGCGTACTCCCAACACATAGATAAATGGAAAAGTACAGATTTTGGGGCACATTCATACAGTGCTTTGTCTGGATATCTTTTTGTTTGTTTGTTTTGGTTTTTTTGTTTTTTTGCTTATGCATTATGGTTTCTGATTTTATGTGGCAATTTTATTTGATTTGTGTGTGTTGTGTGTGTGTGTATTTTATACAACTTTCCTAGTGGGTGCACCATATTCGCATCATCAGTATACACGTGATGTTTGCTGGTGTCCTCATCAGCACTTGTGCCTTGATGATAGCTATGCAGACATGCATGACAAGGTGTCTCACTGTGGCTCTTGTTTTCATTACTTCTATAGCCATTGATGCTGAGCATCTGCCCTGTATCTACAGGGCACTTGTACATTGCCTTCCAAGATAACTTGAGACCCTTGCTTAGGTTTTTTATTGAGTGTTTGCTATTATTTGCTGTTGAGTTGTAGGCACAACTGATTTTTGACAAAGGAGCTGTAAACATTCAATGGAAAAAGGACAGCCTTTTCAACAAATGGTGTTGGTCCAACTGGCACTCAGAATGCAGAAAAATGAAAATAGACCCTTTCTTATCTTCTTGTACAAAGCTCAAGTGCAAGTGGATCAAAGATCTCCACATTAAACCAGGTACACTGAAATTATTAGAAGAGAAAGTAGGGAAAACCTTAGAACACATAGGCACAGGAGAAAATTTCCTGAACAGAACACCAATAGCTCATGCTCTAAGATCAAAGATTGACAAATGGGACTTAATGAGATTGCAAAGTTTCTGTAAGGCTAAGGACACTGTCAAGAAAACTAAATGGCAGCCAACAGTTTGAGAAAAGATCTTTACCAACCCCACATCAAATAGAGACCTAGTATCCAAGGTATACAAAAAACTCAAGAAGTTAGACACCAGAGAATCAAACAACCCTATTAAAAATAGAGTACAGAGCTAAACAAAAAATTCTCAATTGAGGAATATCGAATGGCTGAGCAGCATCTAAGGAAGTGCTCGACATCATTAGCCATCAGGGAAATGCAAATCAAAACAACCCTGAGATTCTACCTCACACCAGTCAGAATGACTAAGATCAAAAATTCAGTTGACAGCAGATGCTGGCGAGGATGTGGAGAAAGAGGAACACTTCTCCACTGTTGGTGGGGTTGTAAACTGGTACAACCACTCTGGAAATCAGTCTGGCGATACCTCAGAAAATTGGACATCGTAGTACCTGAAGACCCAGTTATTCCACTTCTGGGCATATACCCCAGAGAAGTTCCAACATACAATAAAGACACATGCACCACAATGTTCATAGCAGCTTTATTTATAATAGCCAGAAGCTGGAAAGAACCCAGATGTCCTTCAGTAGATGAATGGATACAAAAATTGTGGTACATTTACACAGTGGAGTACTACCTCTGCTATCAGAAACAATGACTTTATGAAATTCTTAAGAAAATGGATGCATTTAGAGAATGTCAACCTGAGTGAAATAACCCAGTCACAAAAGAACAGACATAATATGCAGTCACTGATAATGGGATACTAACCCTGGGAAGTTCTGAACACTCCAGAAACAACTCATAGACTATATGAAGTTTATGAAAAAAATGAAAATGAAAAACTATTATGCTTAATCTTTCCACACCAAGAAAAGTTTGACTAATTCCAGGTTACATCTTGTTTTATATGTACTTTATGCTCATTGTAACTAGTAAGATCTTAATGCACACTATCAAACGTAAAAACCAAGTACTGACAAAAATGTATTTGTATACTTTTATGCAAAATGCTTAAAATATATACATTTATCTTTGCTTTTAAAAAATAACCTTGTTCAATTAAAAAAAATGAAAATGCAACAAGTTCTGCCAAATGAGCAAAGAAAAGAGAATGCCTGTCAATGTTTGTACTACTACATGGCAAAATTCTGCTTCTCTTGATCAATTGTTTTGGTAACTTACCAGCCATTTTTATTGGTCCATCTGAATTTTAAACCTGTTTTTTCTATTTTTGTAAAAATAAAATTAGAAAGTGATTTGCTGGAAGGGTCAGTTGACATGTATATCCTAAAAATAAAATAAAATAAAATAAAATAAAAAGCTTACCTCAGAAAAATGAATATAGTAAGATTTCCTGCATGTGAGTATCAGAACTGCCGAATCAAGAAACAAGAATTAGAAAGAGACAGATGGGGCCGGCAGTGGAGTGCACGGAGCTGCTGTCCATGGACTCCATGTTTGTGAAGAGAGTAACTCATGCAGATCTGTGGGACATGAGGTTCCTTTTTAGCACTGAACCATGAGCTTAAGACTTTAGGAGTTTGGTCTCATTTTATTGAGCTCCCACACAGCACAGATGTTGAACGAAGTCATTAATAAGTTAACTGACCAATTATCCTACACTGAGAGATACACGTGAGAGTCTGGGACATAATCCAAACCCAAACACCAGTGTTCTTGTTATAATAACTTATTTAACAACCAAACCTACCTTGAAAAGTGAAGCTCTAACTCATAATCCATGGGCCCATAAAATCCAAGGAACGCCTACCAAAGAGACCTCACTGGCGTGGACAACACTTAGAACAGAGCCAAGTACCCAAGGACCAGAAAAGCAAGGTTGAAGATTTGCCTGTGGTATGGCATTTGCTGCAGAGTTGGATCTGTGGCCCGGAGATGCTTCATCACCAGGCTGTCTGCATCGTTTCTGTGCTCAGTCCCATTGAGAATGTTACAGTTGCTTTGCCTTTACTCTTAGGCCCCACAGTGCTGACCCTCTCTACATTGGCACAGGTATAAGGAGTGGTTTACAGAGAAACAGAAGCAATGGTACAGTAAGTAAAGCAAAGATTCGTTTTGCTCTGGGCTTTTTCCATTTTTAGTTTACCATTGAGTCAGATGCATCCGGCTGTGTGACCAGCAGATGTCAGCATCCGGCTGCTTCTACTTTTTCAGTCTACTCAAAGGACCATCAATATTCGACACAGAGCACCCTGAAATGTGAAATAGCAGGTGCAGGGAGTCTGTGGCGAGGATGCATTTAATGGGTGAAGGATTCAACATTCTATCCACTAACAAACAACTGTATGTAAAACCCCATCTGTAGCTTTTTTATCCATGTCCATTAAGAAAAATTATTTCAAAAATACCAAGTATCCTATTTTGTAGGAGATAGCTTCACACAATTATGTGACAAAATGGATTAAAGCCATTGACAAAAATATAAATATTTGAGTAATTTTAGGCTGCATCTGCTTATACCAGAAAGAGACACAGAAGGATCAAAAATTTTTCTTTAGGATATAATTTCAATTATGAAGTTTTCTTGGCAAAATGGACTTTTTAAAGTCACTCTTTTCTTCCCAGTACCAAGAATCTCAATCATTTGGAGAATATTAAAATTCTTCTGGTAATATGTACCCCAATGAAGTCAAATGGATGGTTGAGCACTGGATTTTATGGCAATTGACTACTGTTAGACTTAACTAGGGAGTCTAATGCACCCAGCCATTGCTGTACGTAAGCAGAAATGGATAGCAGTTGGGTGGCAGCTGAGAAAAGCTATGGAAGTCTATACAGTGCCCTCATGAGGACACTGAGAACCAAAGAGGCAGAGAGGCTGGCATAAGGCTCTGGAGTAGGTGCCTGGTGCCAGTCTACCTGCCACAACCCCCCACATTAGAACAAAAGTTAACACATGAGGGAATTCTACTGTTGTCTCCAGAAAGAATTAGAAATTGCCCTTGCATACACGCATCTTTGGTCGAAGGATAATTGAGCAAGCAGAAGCAATAATAGAACCTCAGGTGACATTTGCACAACTCAAGTGGCGGTGGTAATCCCTGGAGTGCAGACTAGGGCTCTGCGTTTATCCAGCATTCTCTTCTCTCACAGCTCTTGTACAGTGAACTGCTTCCTGCTTCAAAACTCTTCCAGGAACCATGGGAACTAAACTCAGAAGCAAAGCTTCCTGCATGGAAACATGACCCAAAGTCAACTGACAGGTCTACATTTACACACACACACATACACACACACACACACACACACACACATTTAAATTTGAAGATCATTCTGTTTTGACAAATACTGAGTGCTACCAACATCTGTGTCTTTTTTTTTTTTTTTTTTTTTTTTTGTCTCAGGGAGATCAAATGGCCTACACACACACAAAAAAAAAAAAAAAAAAAAAAAAAAAAAAAAAAAAAAAAAAAAAAAAACCAACAATAAAAACATCAATTTAGGGGCACAAAACCAAAGGAATGGCTGGTCTATCCTACAACCACAGTGTCTCACCATGACACCAGTAACATGCACTCAGTCACTGTGATGACTGAGACTTTAGCCCTGTAAGATATTACATTAGATAGTTCATATAAGAATCAAAACCATAACCACAACCCCATTTACAGTCTGTCAGCACACTTGAGCCCTGAGTAAGGTGCAAGGACTCCCTCCAAAGCGAGCGACTTGAGGCGTCAGGAAGGTGTGCACCCAGTCATGTTAATATGTTAAAACGACAGTCAATAGCATGATCACTGACACACTTTGCCAGGTGCACATCAACGATCATGCAGTACACTGCTTTCTGGAAATGCTACATTTGTCAGTCTTTTCCTTGCCTTTATCTGAATGATGACAAAGAAAACCTTCTTCTTCTTTTTTTTATGACCACTATGTAATATTTCCAGCCCTCTTTCTTTATCTCCTTAGGGCACTGCCAGGAAACACATTAGGTCATAACTCAGTACTAGAGGAAAATTCTGATGATGAACCTCACTTTTGCAAAGACTTGCTGACATTAATCTGCCATATGTGATCGCCGTGTGTGGATTGAAGATAGTAGTTCAGGTCTGTGTAACAGAACTGGTCCATCATAGGACTTCCCCAAACCACGGGAGAGATGCCTCCCAAGACCTCAAGTAGCAGAAGGATTTTGGGGAAGTTCCAGGGGTGACAATGACCTGCTTTTCCAGTTTATTGTGCCAAAATCAGTGACAAAAATTATAGCATATTTACTGAATCTCTATACCCTGAATTTATCACATCTGTGGAAAAAATGTGTTTTAAGACCCAAGTGTATTTGCATTTGGATTAACTAGCAAGCATTCAAATTGATACCTTTGGCACACATCCAACACTTTGGGTTCTGCTTGCTGAGGAAGAAGAGTATTGTGGAAAGACGGGAGAAGGTTGTATGACACTAGAAACAAATCATCTTCTCATCTGAATGTATTCGAGTTCTTTTATAGGCTTTAAAAGGTTTCTTGTATTCACGTCTCCATTCATTTATCCCTTTCCAACATGCATTTATGTGTGGGAGGTGGGAAGGTGAGTGTGTGTGTTTGTGTGTGGTGGGTGTATGTGTAGGCCAGAGGTCAACCTTTGATATTGCCTCCTCCAGGAGTTGCCTTTTATTTTGAGGCATAATTTCTCACTGGGACCTAGAGCTCACAGATTAGGCCAGGCAGGCAGGCTGGCTGGTGAACCCACAGATCCCCCTGCTGTCCCCGAGCACTGGGATTACAAGTATATTCCACAAAGCTCAACTTTCATGTGGGTTCTGAGGACTGAACTCAGGTCCCCATGAGATACTTTACCAACTGAGACATCTCTCCAGCCACCAACACAAATTATTTCAAGAACTCTTATCAATAATTTCTTGTTGCTCTGTATTTAGGGCACTTTTGGGGAGGTTAGAAACTCACAAATTGACAGAATGCTGTAGACATAAGAGTTAAGAATTCTACAAATCAAATATTTTCTTACTTGGATCAAGAATTCCAGTTTTTATATTAGATTTTGATCAGTTTCCCCATTCTTTCACAATGACATGTTATTGGTTTTAAGGCTGATTACAATGATTGGCTGTTACAGATGTACTCTTATGAGGAGAATGTTGGTCATAGCTCAGTGCCTCAGTGCAATCCAGAGAGCCATGGAGCAAACTGTGTGCCATTGGGATGCAACCTTAAGGGTCAGGCAGTTGGTTTTGACTATTAACCCAAAGCAGCCTCGGAAGTATTTTTGCTACTGTTAACTAAGGAATATGTGTGCATGTGGGTGTTTCTGTTTGTGTGGAGTATGTGTGAGTGTGTGCATATGTGTGTGTATATATGTGATGTGCATATATTTGTGCATATGTGTGTGAGTATGTGGTATATGTGAGTGTGTGGTGTATGTGAGTGTGTGGTGTATGTGAGTGTGTGCATATGTGTGAGACTATGTGTATATGTATATGTGTTTATGTGTGCATGCATTTGTGTTTCTCTGTGTATTTGCGTGCTTGTGTGTGTATGTGTGTTAAGGCACACACAGGAAAATTCAGGACATCTTATGTGAAATATATTCATCTAAAAGCAAAAGGTACCTCATTCTTTTTTTTCAATGCTCATTTTTAAGAAACTTAATTTTTCTTGCAAACCTCCTGTCAGTACCTCACAATAATGAGCAGGCAAGAGATTCCCACACAGCTATCCAGGCAGCTGCAGTAGCTCAGTGTGGATGTGCCTCTGGAATCCTGAAGACCTTTCTTAGGATTATAAGGAAAATATAACAGTTTTTATATATATATATATTTTTTTTGCCAAGTTCTTTGAATTCTGTATTCACCTTGCTATGACTGCTTTTGTGTTGTTGGTTCTGATAAGGCATCCTTCTTGAACACCGTGCTTCTGTTCCTCTGTTCCTCTCTGCTTTCTCTCTATAGAGCTCATTATGACAGCCAAGAGGCCCGATCTCAAAGACAGCACTGTAACAAGCAGTCTGGTCTGTAAGGGCTGTTCTAAGAATCAGACCCGGCTCTGCACAATAAATGTTGGAGAAGAGGCCTGTTCTGTATCTTTTCTTTGTATTTTCTTTACAGTGTGTAACACTCGGAGATTGCTTTCTGTGTTTAATGAGACCAATCATGTCACCTATGATGAATACTTTTACAGTGTATAACACTTGGAGACTGTTTTTTTTTATGTGTTTGATGAGACTGATCATGTCATGTGTGATGAATATTGCAGATTACTTTCCAACCATTTTAATCTGAACATGCAACAATTATTTACTAAGAAGATGTCTATGTTGTCTGACTATTCTTATTATCTCAAATACAATGAGCATATGATCATGTTTTTAAAAATAGAATTATTAGCAGTTAATAAGTGGTAAACAGTGTTTAGAGGTAGACAGTCCACAGGCTGACTCAGTCTCAAGTCTAACACGGCCTGTGTGTAGGCTGCTTTCAGTCCCAGCCAAAGAACAACCTAGAAGCTCAGATGTCATCATTGAAAAATGAAATATATTCTAGACTCAGTCATCTGGGGTCCTTAGGCTGCCAAGGATGTTCCCTGTCAAGTGTCACATAGGTATTTACAGCAGAAGAAGTGAAGGAAGATCCCCTCCCCCAGCAGTTGGGAATAAGGCTTCTAAAATACAATAGATAGACTACAGACAATGTTGTGTTTGCTTCTGGAAATCCTTCTAAAGAACAACACTGAATAGCTGCTAACACCCTTTACTTAAAGTCAGTCCTTCCATCTGAGTTTTGTAAACTTCCATGGGAAATTCTGCATGTGCACAAAGTGACAACTTGAGACAGAATGCCCTATTAAGTACCACACATCCTCAAGCACTTTATCCTTTGCAATAAAAATACAGTCTCTGGAATAACATTCCACAACACCGTAGACCACTGTTAGAGTTCTATTTACCTTGAAATTTAATAGTAGTCCCTGTGTGTCTCAATCATCTATTCTCAAGCTTGATGCCAGGAAGCTTCTCTATATGTTTAACTTTCTAAGAGTGAAACTTTATGGAGCTGTAGAGTGTTCTCACTGACAAATTAATTTAACAGTAATTAATTTGGCTCATTAGATATTTTGCTGTTTTGTCTATTTGGTTAAGGTGAGTGCATGCATCAAATTTAAAGTTTCTTAACCTCAAGAGAAGATCTAAGCCCGTGACTGAAGTTAATTCAGGGGTTATTCATTATTCATACTCTACTTATGGACCAATAAACTTGAAATGCAAATTTTTATTTATTTTTTATTTTTTTTGCAGAGAATAGATACTCATGATCCTGTAGAAAAACATGTCTTATTTGATACAGAAAACATCCAAGGAGCCTTCTCACTGTCTCTTCCCAGGAGAACATGACACCAGACATCAACTTAGAACTAATTTCTTTGGTTAGGCTCACATTTTGTGACACTATCATGTTTCAAATTGTTATAGGCCAAGGGCTGTGGGTTGTTACAGAGGTTGTACAAACCTTCAATTATCACCAGCACACATGTTTTTCCACATGTGTGGTATGTCACTTGGGTACTGGGTAGACGTTATGCTCATTTTTATTATAACTGTTTTTAATTTGATACCATGGATGGTGGTTCTATGCACCACAGTTGATATTCTTCTCTAAGTAACTTCCTACAGAGCCAAGGACACGAGCATTTCACTCCTCCTCAGTGGATCCAATCAAACTTTCTAAGGAGATAGAAAAGGAATGAGACAAAGACAGTGTATAAAAGCCAGCATTGTCAAACAAGTTACCACTCTTTGTAGTTGAGAAGCTGTGGGGACAGGTGAAACATGCACCCAAGAATTAGCTTCTCATCTGTTCTGTCCTGCAGGTTCTTATTATAGGTGCCTCTGCAGTTCATTAATTCCCCTGTACATCTGGCCGACCCCCATGCTTAAGTTCAGGTTAGAGCAACAGATGCTGGTAGGAGGTATGTGGACAGTGAGTAGAAACCACATATGGGAGGTCACAGGCAACATCTGCTACTCTGGGTCAGAGAGATAAGGTTCAATGACCTTGGCTCCATTTGGCAGCAAGATAAAACTGTAGTTTACACCAAGGTTAAGTCTCATGGCCAGATTATAAGGCAAATGTTACACAGAGCAGAATTACCTTTGGGACTATATGAGGAAGATGTCATTTTAGACATGGAAACATATAACCTTTCAACAGAGCTAGCTGCTGGGTTTATGATCAGGATGGGCACACAGTACTGCTTCTACTCTCTGAGTTTTGATGAAGTACTTGCCTTACATATGGGAGCAATGTTATGCGAAGAAAATGCTATATTTGAACATTAGGCTCACACTCAGTTTTGAGATGCCCATGAGACTTGAGACTGAAGAAACGCTATAACTCTTTTCACACTTAATTTAGGATGTGCTTCTTTGGTGTGCTGGTGAGTAGAATCACCTCCAGTGTTTAACTTCACTCTCCCTATCTTTCTCTAGGGAACTGAAGCTAATTAGATGCAATTTGCATATGTGTATGATGTGACTCTTTTATATATAAAGACCAAACTTAATAGAATCATCAATGGTTCACTCTTTGGATGTAATTAGAAAAACTTGTGTGCTTGGGAGTGGAATGGATTCTAATCACCCCTGCTATTAATAGCAATCAATTAACGCTCTTTTGACATAATAAGTTCAATCACTAAACAAGTATAAAGGATTAGCCACCAGGAGGTAAACTTAAGATTCTGCTCTTCGGGATGTGCCAGAAGGGTTAGGACTTCAAACTGCTGGTTTTCAGTGAGTTGTGGAAGTCACTGCAGATTTTCTGACAAGTCTTATTTCTGTGAGTGGACATTAGAGAAAAGCTAACCAGAGTGGAGTAGGAGTTACAGAAAATGAAGAGCAGTCAAAGAGAGAAAGCACTTCAGATGTGCAGGACCTTATGAGGGGACTTGTTATTCAGAAGTGGAACCTCTATTGTTGTATGGAGAAAGCTCTTCCCACAACCACCTGAGAGCTTGCACTGTCATCTGTGTAAGTGTGTACTCTGCTAGCTGATATTTCCTCTGGTTGCATTATTAGAAGAGTGGGGTGTGTTGGTGTGCTGGGATGTTGGTGTGCTGGGATGTTGGTGTGCTGGGATGTTGGTGTGCTGGAATGTTGGTGTGCTGGGATGTTGGGATGCAGGTCACATAGAGGTTGAGAAGGTCACTCTGCTCCCTTGCAGTGTTCCTAGTGTACAGAGAAATGGCTGCTGTACAAGGGGAATTAATATCTAGTTCTTGGTTGATATGCTAAGGCACTATCTTGCCAACTTCCCAGACTTCCCCGTTCTAGGGGCCTCTTTTGAAAGATGACGCCACCTGGCCATAAAAAAAACAAGGTTCTGAGATCTTTAACCCAGTGAATTAATACAATGTGCAAAAGTGTAGTAGAAGCTACTTTTGGTCATGGAGAAAAAAGTTCTCTGAGAGAAAACAAATTCTTTAGTCTGCCAAATTCTACGTTGACCTTTATAATGCTGGTTTAGTTAGGATGGTTCAGAAAGGTTGGAAGATAGAACCTAAAGGCATTTTGAACTCCTGGGCTTGTCTTCAGGTCTTTGTACTCTATGACATTCTGATTTATGTCACCTGTCATTTTCTGCCAATCCACCTATACATCCCATTTTGCTCTCTTTCAAATTCATGGCCTCATTTTCATATATATATATATATACATACATTTATGCATATATAAATTTATACATATATACACACATACACATATATACATATACACACACACACATATATATATGTATATGTATATGTATATATACACATACATACATATATACTCCTAGATATAATCTGCTCAGTTTGATGTTACTCGTAAGTATGTTTTCAGGGTTACTGTTTGGCACTGGACAACCAATTTGGGTGCTCTTCTGTGGTGAATGACTTTTTTTTTATTCTTTGACTCTTGAGATAACTGCTCCAGGACCTGTGCTCAAGGAAGGGAGTGAGAGAGTGCTCTAAGCATGTTATAGATTTCACAAAGTCACAGCCTCCTCTGTGAGCCTCTGGCTGCAGAGTTCTCCCTGGGCTCTGGCTGTCTCGTCCTTACTGTGCCATACTGTGACACCATGCTGATGCTTGTTCACCCTCAAGGCTGGTGGTGACCTCTTACCTTGAGTCTAAGGCTCCAATAACACATCAGCAAGCACTCCAACACTCTGTATCAGTCTTACAATAGTATGTGAAATGGAGAACGTGATCTAGTGATCTAGAGCCTTGGCCCTGGGTTCAGGTTTGAATGTATGTACTGTTGGGGTTTCTGTCCCTGCTCAGAAACCCATTTTCACAACACTGCCAAATGCATGGTATTGTCTTTGCATGTGGCTTTTCTGGTAAGAGTTTTTTCCTTTCGGTCCCAGCAGTGATGATGCGGATTGATGCTTGGAAATACCTCAGCACCTTGAAGCATCCATCTCACCATGGAAACAGAATGTATGGCTTACCAGGACTTAAAACAGGGGAAGTTTCTTGACCTTGGACAAATGGTTGTTTAATATTTAGCCATGTTTTCTATTTCCATTCCTTGGAGCTTTCTTCTTTTTGAAGCATGGTCACCTGCTATGTGTTACCTGGTTCTTTGAGCTGCTGTCACGAAAGGGAAGGAACAATTCTTAATGGCAGTAGCTTGTTAAAACAAATAAAGGTCAAAGGGCAATGAGGACAAGGAGGTGCTCTGACTTCTCAGTCTTACTGCTAGTTGCTGACAGAGACAAAGTAGGCCCATAAGCTCAGCATACTTTAATATACAGATAATTTTAATGCTTAGAAACTTTCTTCATCTCTTAATGGGTGTCAGGCTCTGTTATGAATGATGCTATCATCAGAGATATGGTGGTGGCTGAAAGACTGGTCCAGTTCTTAATTCTATACACACCCCCTCTCTGGTTCTTTACTATGTCCTGGCTGTGGCCTCACTGTGGGAGAGGCTTGGTTCTCATCAAGAGTGTCTTTTCTTGTTCAGTGACTTGCAGGTGAAAAGGGCCAATGTACTGGCCATAAACATAAACCAACCAGAAAGGCTTTGAATGTTTCTGTTCCCCTGGGAACCCTATTCAGTGCCACAGAAGATGTGCTTTAGGAAGAAGGGTATCCCATGAGTCTGCACCCCCTCTGACAGCAACCTTCAGGAATACCAGCCATTGAAGCTAGAATCAGGAACACTTCTGCCCCCAGGCCAAGTGATTATCACCAACTTTAAAGCCAGTCACTTTATTAGTCACATTAGGCAATGCTACAGTGATGATAGTTTGTACGTACACATAGGCCACGTTATTTGATATCTCTTCTTTTTGATCAGGAGACACTGAGGCATGAAAGACCAGGACATCTGCAGTTGCACAGCAATGGAATGCAGGTACTAGGACTTGAATTGAAGCACTCTGTCTTTATGGGACAGACTTCTTCATTTGCCATTTATCAGAATTAATTCTAAAGCTAAACTTAATTATTAGAAATTTTTTTATAGAACAGAGATAGAAAGGCACAAAGGCACATGCTGTAAGAAATTCTGCAGGATTTTAGAGCTTTTATGCTCCTGGATTTGAACCTCAGTTCTCACACATTTCGTGAATTATCTGATGGCCATTAACTGGTCAGAAGGACACAGACATGGACTGTGTCATGAATATTGAACAAGTCTCACACGCCGAACATTAGATCATGGAGACATGGCTTTAGATGCTCACCATGCTGACATGAGTAACACTCACTGAAACTTCAGTCCAACACAAAAGCAGAGGGTGTCTAGCAAGATAAAGAAATAGCGACCAATGGCATCCGTGTCTTAATGCATGTGTTAGCCAGAACTTTCTGGGCAGCCATTTGTTTGCTTGTTCGCTTATTATAGAAATTTGGCTCACAGAACTGCAGAGCCTGAGAAGTCTGCACTTCGCCAAACTAGAACTGCAGCTGGTGGTACCATTTCCCTGAAAGCCCAAAGGCTTGAGAATAGTAGGTCCAATGATGTAGGCTCCAGTCTGTATCTGAGCCCCACAGTCTAGGTTTAGACACTGACCCAGAAAATCCTGTCTTACCCTTCCCTTTCCTGATCATTCTACATGAACTTCCACTGCAAGGGAGAGAAAAATCTGCACTGGTGAATCTATAGTTCAAGTGTGAATCTTGCTGAGAGCAGGGGAGATGGGCAATCAGTAAAGGGCTTAATATACAAGCATGTGGACCCAAGTTTAACTTCCAAAGCACTGAAAAATGCTCAGTTGTCTATCAGTGCACACCTGTAATTGCAGCTCTGGGAAGGCAGAGGCAAGAAGATCCCTGGAGTTTGCTGGCTAATCAGTTTTGCAGAATTTGTGATCTCTCGGTTCAGTGAGAGACTCTGCCTCAAAATAATATGGGTAGCAATTGAGGAAGACACATGACATCCAGTTCTGGTACACACACACACACACACACACACACACACACACACACACACACCAAAACCAAAATCAAACATGAGAGTCAATCTTATGCAGAAAACCATTACAGCCACATGCAGAGTAATGTTTATCCCCTTCCTTGAGATTCTTTCTAGCCCATGAAGACTGGCATCAGAGATTCCTGACAGTCTCTGACTTGTGAAGTAGTCAGGGGGCTTTCCAGACAGAGCTGAGAGTTAGACTGAGTCTTACAGAAGAGAGCATGGATGATATATTGGGGTGACATGTAATGGGCACTCAGTAAAGGCTACTTTTCTTTCTATGTCCTTCACAGGTCACAAAAACAAATACTACTTACTTCACAGCAAGAACTTTCTGGAGAACACAGCATGGATGATTTTCCCTACCTTCTGTGTCAAAAGAAAGAATTGCTGACCCCCGTTGATGGGGAATGTGACTGCTATGGGTCATTTATAATTGTTCATCATGATTCCACCCACAAACAGAGTGCTCTCGGGTGGTGCTATAAAGATCACCGATTGATTCTACTTATGATGTGAATTTACAGTGAGATATGCTTTTAGGTAATACAACTTGATGAGACACAGTACACTGGACACTCTCAGACACATCTTTGCTCCCTGGAGGACAAGCTCTGAGGGTGGACTGGTAATCGCCGTAAGAGGATCAGCATGGGGGAGATTGATCACACCTAGGAAAGTGACCTCTTTGAGGAACTTTGCAAAAGGCACACCTTTTCTGTTGATTGATTACACGTCAGGGTGACCAGCCCTGGCTGGGAGGCTCAGTGTGGGACTCACCTTCTGCTGGCACATGCACTTTTTTTTTGTTGGTGTTCATGAAAGATTGATGCAAAGCAGCTGTAGTGGAAGGGACCAGAAATTCATACCAGGAAAACACAGCTAGCTTTGAAAGGAGAAAGAAAAGGAGATTTATTATCCACAAACACAATAAGCTCAGTTCAAAATGATGATTAAATTTTAATAAACCTTTAGAAGGTGATCCTCTGACTGAGAAAGGCAGTAAGACGTTCCATGGAACGCACAGCTCCAGGTTTGTGTCAATGTCCACTCTTCACTTTCTAGTCCTCATTCCAGATCATGGCTTTGTTTCCTATATAGAGTCTGTTCACTGAGGTCCCTCCATCTTCCTCTCCATATTGTCAGGGTCAGCACCTGACCATCTGTGGATGTCACTGCTTGACCAGCTGGAGAAGTTGACATAAACTCCACAACTTTATTCATCCTCTCTACTGAGTAACTTCATACATATGGGCTAGTGTGTTCAGGTGGCCTGAGTACATTTGCTTCCTTAGTGCAGGAATCCTTACCTCACTGGCCAGCTCTCTAGAGGTGGTGTCCCTCTGTCTCTTTATGTCTCCCTCTCTCACCTTAAACTGTGCTAAAATGTTCTGAAATGTTAATTCCTCCGACAACGCAGACCCTTTAATTCTCATCCTTGTGCCTCCCTCTGTAACTATCCATAGATCTGCTCTGAAATCTTTGGGTCTAATCTCCTCTCTCCTTTTCTTCCCTCTATCAGTTCTTCCTGTGGTTCTTTCCTGCTGTCAAATAATTTGTTGATTTTCCTCAAATCCTGTTTGGTTTTCTAAACCTTCCAGATGTGGGGAATCTTCAGATCTAGATCAGTCTGATGCCATTTTCTTTTCCCCATCTCTGCCTAGGTGCTGAACTTTAAAAACAAAATACAATAAACAAAAAGGTCTCAATTCTGGATATTAACATTGTTTCCCTGTCACCAATAGCAACTTGATGTTTCTCCAGTTTCAGTAGGTTTTACCATCTAACTCCCTACCTATGAATTTTTGTCACATGTGCTGAATAATTTTATTCAATTTGACCTAAGCCAGAGTTATCTAAAAGGAAGGAATTTCAATTATAAAGATATCTCCTTAAGATCTGGCTGTTGGTACTTTTTAAATAAATGATTAATGGAGAAGAACCAACCGCATTATGAGTGAAGCCATCCCTGGACTATGATCCTGGGTTCTATAAGAAAGCAGATTGAGCAAGCCATGGAGAGCAAGCTAGTAAGAAGCACCCCTCTGTGACCTCTGCATTAGCTCCTGAATCAAGGGGCCTCCCTGTTTGAATTCCTGTCCTGATTTCTTTTGTTGGTGAACAGCAATGTGGAAGTGTAAGTCATTGTAACACTTTCCTTCCAAATTCACTCTTTACTCATGGTGTTTCATCACAGAAATAGAAACCCTGACCAAGACAGCACCTTTCTTTATTCTTATGATCACATTTTTCAAAGTTTTCTCCCTTATAAATCTGCATGATGACTTTTAAAAGGAAAAAAATTACCACATTGAAATCCTTTCAAACCCCTGCCCCTTACCTATACATATTTACTGCACTTACTGTCCTTGTTCTCTTCGAAAGTCTAACTGCAATTTTAGTTTTGAAGCCCATCGTCCATGATTCCACATCTTTCCTCCACATTCTTTGTCTGCTCAGCTGATATTTTTAGTTCCAACACTGGAAACATGACTCTCATCCTTGACCTATTCTCATTTCCTACAAAAGGTAGTCACAAAGCCCTGTCAAATAATGTCCTGGATATTTCCTGGATTTATATTTTTTCCACATTGCTGCTGTGGTTGCAACTGCCCTCTCTCTATTATTGACCCTCTCCCTCACTGGACAGGGAATTGCTGAAGGTGATGGACTGTCCCTAGTGGCATAAAGTAGAGCCTTGGTAAATATTTGTTGTCAGAAATAATTCCAGCTACACAGGAACACATACACACATGAGAGTTTTCTTATTCACTACAAGCATGGGTGGCTGAAACCATCTTGTCATGAAAACTGGACTGCAGATGTCACAGCAGCATTGAAGACAATCAGGAAATATCATGTGGAACACTGAGTTCATCATTTCACTGACGTGTCCTTTGTTCCTCATACCTACTTTGTTATGACTATTTGATCCTCACAGATTTGAAGGATTGTTTGTAGGTAGGGCATGTCAGCCTCTTGCTTTTAGAACCATTATTTTCAAGAAAAAATTCCAATCACCATAACAAGATATTGTATTTAGTTAGGTTGTTGGACTTTATTGGAGAGTGACATTCTGTTAGAAAAGCTACCACAGATTATTTCCAAGAGGGTGTTTAAAATAGATTATTATGTAGAATGGGGATTTTTAAATTCTCAACTCTGTGCTTAAAGCTCTTAGATAAAACAGCAAAAGTATAGTTGCTCTAATGAGGCCACTTACAATTAATTTCATGTTGAAAAGTCTTGATAAACACAACTTTCAGTTCATTTGTAATTTCAGGCTGTACCCATTTGCTCTGATCCTGCATTCTTGTGGCAGGGAGAACATTCAGCAGTATCTTGACTTTCTGTCAAGCAGGACAACTAAAATGCTACTCATGACAAAGGACAACCACTAATGTCTGCATAGAGGTGTCAAACTTGAACTTACATTTGGACATGTTTCTGCCTCATTCCATCCAATAAATGGCCTCTTCAAATTTATTCTCTTGGGCTCCTTGGCTGTCCTCATTAAAGTTTTATAACCTCAAACCATGCATTTTACCTTACAGAAGATGGTTGGTATTCACAGAACAACATGCGAAAGATATGCCCGGTCTTCCAGTTTCCATTTGTGCCCAGAGCTGGGGCGTCCCATGGCCTCGAGACACAAAACCTGATCACAGAGATCTGGTTTCACAGGAGTGCTCTCATACCTAGGTTCAAAGGGGGACCTCACTTTCACTCCACTGACAGTTCAAGGAGAGACCTGCTCGGGGTCGCTTGGGGAGCACTGGGGCATGGAAGCCACAGGGTGGCCTGTGACAACCTTTCCATTTTGTATCTGTGCCCAGATCTAAGGCTGTCCCACAGTGCTCCAGACTTAAAACTTGCCGGCAGAGAGCTGGTCTTCCAGGAGTATTCTCACTCCTAAAACCACAGGATCACAAGACCATAGAAGGGACAAATACCAACTAACCTCATATATAACAAGATGGCAAGAACCAAGCACAAGAACCTAAGCAACAGAAACCAAGACAACGTGGCACCATCAGAACCCAGTTCTCCCATCACAGCAAATACTGGATATTTCAACTTACTGGAAAAGCAAGATTTTGATTTAAAATCACATCTCATGATGATGATAAAGGACCTTAAGAAGAATATTAATAACTCGCTTAATTCAATACAGAAGAACATACATAAACAAGTAGAAGCCCTTAAAAAGAAAACACAAAAATTCCTTAAAGAGTTACAGAAAAATACAACCAAACAGGTAAAGGAATTGAACAAAGTCATCCAGGATTTAAAACTAGAAACAATAAAAAAAAATCACAAAGAAAAACAACCCTGGAGACAGAAAACCTAGGAAAGAGATCAGGAGTCGTAGATGTAACCATCAACAACAGAACACAAGAGATGGAAGAGAAAATCAGAGCGGCAGAAGATACCATAGAAAACATTTACATAAAAGTCAAAGAAAGTGCAAATTCAGAACACCCCTAACCCAAAATATCCAGGAAATCCAGGTCATAATGAGAAGACTAAGCCTAAGGATAACAGGGGTAGAAGAGAGCAAAGATTCCCAACTTAAAGGGCCAGTAAAGGTCTTCAATAAAATTATAGAAGAAAGCTTCCCTAACCTAAAGAGATGACCATGAACTTACAAAAAGCCTACAGAAATCTAAATAGATTGGACCAATAAAGAAGATCCTCCCATCTCATAAGAGTCAAAATACCAAATGTACAAAACAAAGAATATTGAAAGCAGTATGGGAAAAAGATCAAGTAATATGTAAGTGGAGATTTATCAGAATTATAGCAGACTTCTCAACAGAGACTAGGAAAGCCAGAAGATTCAGGACAGATGTCATACAGATGCCAAGAGAACACAAATGCCAGCCCAGGCTACTATACCCAGTAAAACTCCCAATTACCATAGATGAAGAAACCAAGATATTTTATGAGAAAACCAAATTTACACAATATTTTTCTACAAATCCAGGCCTACAAAGGATAGTAGATGGAAAACTTGAAAACAAGGAGTGAAACTATACTACAGGAAGAGCCTGAAAGTAATCTTATTGCAATAAACCTAAAAGAAGATAGCCACACAAACATACGTCTACCACTAACAACAAAATAACAGGAAACAACAATCATTGTTCCTTAATATCTCTTAACATCAATGGACTCAAGTCCACAGTGAAAAGACACAGACTAATAGGATGGACACATAAATAGGACCCAGTATTTTACTTCATTTACTCAGTGACAAAGACAGACACTACCTCAGAGTAGGCTGGGAAAAAATTCAAAACAAATGGTCCAAAGAAACAAGCTGGAGTAGCCATTCTAATATCAAATAAATTGACTTGCAACAAAAAGTTATCAAAGATAAGGACACTTCATACTCATCAAAGAAAAAATTTATCAAGATGAACTCTCAATCCTAAACATCTACGCTCCAAATGCAAGGGTACCCACATTAATAAAAGAAACTTTACTAAAGCTCCAAGGATATATTGCACAACCCACAATAATAGTGGGGGATTTCAACACCCCACTTTCATCAATGGACAGGTCATGAAAACAGAAACTAAACAGAGACTCAGTGAACCTAACAGAAATTATGAGCCAAATGGATTTAGCAGACATCTATAGAACATTTTATCCTAAAATAAAAGAATATACCTTCTTCTCAGAACCTCAGGGTACCTTCCCCAAAACCGACAATATAATTGGTCACAAAACAGGTCTCAACAGATACAAGAAAATTGGCATAATCCTATGCATCCTGTCAGAATACCATGGACTAAGACTGGTCTTCAATAACAACAAAAATGACAGGATGCCCACATACACATGGAAGCCAAACAATGCTTGGTCAAGAAAGAAATAAAAAATTAAGGATTTTTAAAAATTTAATAAAAAGAAAATCACAACATACCTAAACTTATGGGACTCAATGAAAGCAGTGCTAAGAGGAAAACTCATAGCTTTGTGTGCCTCCACAAAGAAAGTGGAAAGAGAATACACTAGCCTCTTGACAGCACACCTGAAAGCTCTAGAACAAAAAGAAGCAGATACACCCAAAAGGAGTAGATGGCAAGAAATAATCAACTGAGGGCTGAAATCAACCAAATAGAGACAGAAAAGAACGATAGAAAGAATCAACAAAACCAGGATCTGGTTCTTTGAGAAAATCAACAACATAGATAAACTCTTAGCTAGTCTAACAAGAGGGCACAATGATAGTATTCAAATTAATAAATTCAGAAATGAAAAGGGAGCCATAACAACAAAAACTGAAGAAATTTAAAAAATCATCATATTCTACTACAAAAGCCTATACTCAACAAAATTGATGAATCTGGAGGAAATGGACCATTTCCTAAACAGATACCAGATACCAAAATTAAATCAGTATGATACTAACCATATAAACAGTCCTATAACTACTCAAGAAATAGAAGTAGTCATTAAAAATCTCCCAACCAAAGAAAAACCCAGTACTAGATGTAGAATTTAGTGTAGAATTCTATCAAACTTTTAAAAAAGACTTAATACTAACACTCTTCAAACTATTCCACAAAATAGAAACAGAAGAAACATCGCCCAATTCGTTCTTCGGTGCCACCATTATGCTTATACTTAAACAACATAAAGACCCTACAAAGAAAGAGAACTTCAGAACAATTTCCATCATGAACATGAATGCAAAATACTCAATAAAATTTTTGCAAACTGAATTCAAGAATACATCAAAAGGATCATTCACCATGGTGAAGTAGGCTTCATTCTAGGATTGTTCAATATATGGAAATCCATCAATGGAATCCACTATCTAAACAAATTCAGAGAAAAACCACACGATCAACTCATTAGATGCTGAGAAAGCATTTGACAAAATTTCACACCCCTTCATGTTAAAAGTCTTGGAAAGATCAGGAATTCAAGGCCCACAGCTAAACACAGTAAATGCAATATACAGCAAACTGGTAGCCAACATCAAACTAAGTGGTGAGAAAGTTGAAGCAATCCCACTAAAATCATTGACTAGACAAGGCTGTTCACTCTCTCCCTACCTATTCAATATAGTACTGGAAGTACTAACCAGAACAATCAGACAGCAAAAAGAGGTCAAAGGGATACAAATTGGAAAGGAAGTAGTCAAATTATCACTATTTGCAGATGATATGATAGTATTATCTGCAAGTGAAAGATCTGTATGACAACAACTTCAAGTCTCTAAAAAAATAAATCAAAGAAGATCTCAAAAGATGGAAAGATCTCCTATGCTTATGGATTGGCAGGATTAATACAGTAAAAACAGCCATCTTGCTGAAAGCAGTCTAAAGATTCAATGGAATCCCCATCAAAATTCCAACTTAATTCTTCATAGAGTTAGAAAGAGCAATTTACAAATTCATTTGAAATAACAAAAAAAGAAAGAAAGAAAAAGAAAAAAAAAAAAAACACATAAAAGAACTTCTTGGGGAAATCACCATCTCTGACCTCAAGCTGTATTACAGATCAATTGTGATAAAAACTGCATTGGTTTTGGTAAAGAGACAGATAGGTAGATCAATGGAATAGAATTGAAGACCCAGAACTGAGTCCATACACCTATGATACTTGATCTTTGGCAAAGGAGCTAAAAACATCCAATGGAAAAAAGATAGCATATTTACCACATGGTGCTGGTTTAACTGGCAGTCAGTATGTAGAAGAATACAAATCAACCCATTTTTATCCCCTCATACAAACCTCAAGTTCAAGTGGATCAAAGACCTCCACATAAATCCAGATACACTGAAACTAATAGAAGAGAAAGTGGGGAAGAGCTTAGAACACATAGGCACAGAGGAAAATTTCCTGAACAGAAAACCGATGGCTTATGTATGCTCTAAGATCAAGAATAGACAAATGGAACCTCACAATATAACAAAGCTTCTTTAAGACAAAGGACACTGTCAATAGGACAAAATGGGAACCAGCAGAATGGAAAAGATCTTTACCAATCCTACATCCAATAGAAGGTTAATATTTAATATATACAAAGAACTCAGAGAAGTTAAACTTCAGAGAATCAAATAATCCTATTAAAAATAAAAAACAAAGAATTTCAATCTGAGGAATACTGAAAAACTGAGAAGCACCTAAAATGTTTCATGTCCTTAGTCATTAGGGAAACACAAATCAAAAGAAGCCTGAGATTCCACCTCACACCCTCCAGAATGGTTAAGATAAAAATCTCAGGTGACAGCATGTGCTGGCAAAGATTTGGTGAAAGTCCAACACCCCTCCTTTTCTGGTGGGATTGCAAGCTTGTTTAGCCACACTGGAAATCAGTCTAGTGGTTCCAGAGAAAATTGGACATAGTACTACCTGAGGACCCAGCTATACTACTCCTGGGTATATACCCCACAAGGTGCTCCAACATAGAACAACAAGGACACATGCTCCACTATGTTCATACCAGCCTTATTTATAATAACCAAATGCTGGAAAGAACCCACATGTCCTCCAACAGAGAAATAGATACAGCAAATGTGGTACATTTACACAATGGAGTACTACTCAGCTATTAAAAAGAATGATTACATGAAAGTTTTAGGCAAATGGACAGAACTAGAAAATATCATCCTGGGTGAGTTAACTGAGTCACAAAAGAACATATGCTATGTATTCAGTGATATGTGGATATTAGCCCAAAAGCTCAGAATACCAAAGAAACAATTCACAGACTTTATGAAGCCAAAAAAGAAGGAAGACCAAAATGTGGATACTTCAGTTTTTCTTAGAAGGATGAACAAAATACTCAATGGGAGAAAATACAGGGATAAAGAGTGGATCAGGGACTGAGAAAATGATCATCCAGAAACTGCCTCACTTGGAGATCCATCCTATATGCATCCACCAAACCGTCAGTATTGCTGATGTTAAAAAGTGCTTAGTGACAGGAGCCTGATATGGATGTCTTCTCAGAGGCTCTGCCAGAGACTTACTGATACAGCTGAGGGAGTAGGGGGAATGAAATAGGGGGAAATGGGAAAGCATGTGAATTGTAAATACATAAAATATCTAATAAAAGGATTTAATGAAAAAAATATGCCTGGCTTGTGCCCACAGGTTGGCTAGTGTGTTCTCAATAGTAGCAAAAAGAAATGCCAAAAAAAAGGAGTCATAAGAGGGATTATATGGATTTGTTTTAGGGTCATCTTTCTCCTATCTGAAACACATGCATAACCAAGCATGCACACGCCTGTCTATTCACATATACACTAATGCCTCTATGAGCATGTGCATGCTCATGCACACATACTTACACGTGGTATCCTAGCCTAGAGGTGAATATCAGCACTCCTAGATCCCAGTCTTACCAACTAAAGATTCCTTAGATTCAGGGTGAGGTGAATGAATCTGTTTTGCCTACCATTGGACCCTGGCCTGCTTTATTACTTTATGATGTGACACATTAAGCCAATTTGAAGGCAGAGTTCTCGTGATGGGTTTCAGTGATTTATTTAAACAGAACAATGTCACTCAGTGAGTGATATTGATGCAGCAGTAGAGATGGATTTTCAGGCTTTGTAAAGGCAGAATCTGCCAGGACCTTACTCTAGCAAGACTTTCCTCTTTGTGATTTAGTTATGCTGTGTATGGAATCAAGTACATGGTTAAATTATTTGGTAGACTTAAGATTTGATCTTTAATTTGTGATCTATCATATTTAGCTCAGGCTGCCATAATAAAGTGCTATACACAGAATGGCTTAAACAACAAAACCTTGCTCCATTTGTGAGGCTCAAGGTCTAGGCAGGTTGTGCCAGAGGAGAAATTTCTGTAGGCTTGCAGGTGGCTGCTGTGTCTGCCATGGCCTTTCTTCTGAAGACATGCATGTTTCTTCTTCCAGGGACATCATCTCTGGGTTAGCCCTCCACCCTTATGATCTCAAATCTAAAAAGCTAAATTGATCTAAAAATCTCCTGGTGATGGTGCCACCAAAGTCAGTGTCACTAGGGTACTGGAGCTTCAACATGTGTATTACAGGGAGATAGTCCAGTCTGTAGCAAGCTCTAAGAAAGACCAAGAGAGAATAAGAGCATTAAGAACCAGTGTCCAGCCCATGTTTAGTGTCAGGGACATGAGCAAGGAAGGCATTGCTTTTGTAAACCTATTAATTTTTTTTTACAAACCAGTTGAAATTTAAGTCCCAAATTCAATTAAAGCAAATAACTTACAAAGCAATATTACTGCAGAACTGAGAAAGAATAAATTTCATGTGAAGATGGAGATGCCCCATCTGGTTGGTTCTTTAAGAAAGGCCCAGCTGATGAGTGTTCCTACAGATGGACTCCAGGGGTCAACACTCAGTGCTTTTTCTGCTAAAAACATCTTGTTCAGGTTTACACCCTTCTTCAGGTGTCCAAAGATCAAGGACACAAGACATGACTCTTGGTAGATGGCAGATTACATCTCTGGAGCATTCTAGGTAGGTTTCTGAGAGCTATCTTTAACCCACAGCTTTGGTCCCCAACTAGCCTGCAACTTGTTTATTCTAGAGTCACATGACTCATTATCATTTCGTTCTAAGGGATGATCAAAAGCCAAAGAACTCAACTGTTTTTGCATCTTCATAAACACCAGAATTGCCACTTGATTCACTGGACTCATGAAAGTTTCCAGGGCTGGGCCCGTATACAGCTAGAAATCAAGTGCAGAACAGGTGCTCAGGCCATCTGCCACCAGGAACAGCAGAGATCCAGGAGCAAAGGCCTGGTGAGATGGTGTTCTGAGTAGCAGGGGAGCAGAGAGGTCAGTGCTGAGTGCTCAGAAGGTGTCTCCCCACAACCTGATTGGTTCAGGGGAGCAGGAACCCTGCCTTAGGGTGTCTGTTTCCAGCTGGTGGTCCATGTGTGCAGAAGATGTACTCAGGCCATCTGCCACCAGGAACAGCAGAAATCCAGGGACACAGGCCTGGTAAGACAGCGCTCCGAGTATCCAGGGAGCAGAGAGGACTGTGCCGAGCACTCGGAAAGTGCGCCACCCCCATTGGTTCAGGGAAGCAGGAACCCTGCCTTAAAGTGTCTGTTTCCAGCCAGCAGCCCATGTGGGAAGAATAGGCACTCAGGCCATCTGCCACCAGGAACAGGAGAGATCCAGGGACACAGGACATGTACAAGAGAGAGACGAGAAACAATCACTGACAAGACCATGTATAATCACAGACAAAAAGATGGCAAGAGGAAAGCGAAAGAACGTACCCCAGGGAAACCAAGACAACCTGGCAACACCAGAACCCAGGTCTCCCATCAGAGGAAACAGTAGAATGCCAAACACTTCAGAAAAAGAAGACTCAGACTCAAAATCATACCACAAGATGATGATAGAGATCCTTAAACAAGAACGGTACAAAAAGCAAAAAGAAATCGAAGCTTTCAAAGAGGAAACAAGAAAAACACTTGAAGAACTCAAAGAACGAGAGAAAAACACATGAAGAAAAAGAGATGAAGGAAAGGAAGAAGAAATTTAAAATGGAAATGGAAACAATAAAGAAAACACTATAAGAGACAATCCTGGAGGTAGAAAACCTAAAAAAGAAAACAGGAATCACAGATGCAAGCATCTCCAAGAGACTACAAGAGATAGAAGAGAGAATCTCGGGGGCCGAAGACAACATTGAAAACATAAACAAAACAGTCAGAGAAGACGCAAAATCCAAAAAGTTCCAAACCCAAAATGTCCAGGAGATCCAGGACACAATGATAAGACCAAACCTAAGGATAATAGGAATAGAAGAGGGCGAAGAATATCAACTAAGAGGCACAGTAAATATCTTCAACAAAATCAAAGAAGAAAACTTCCCTATCCTTAAGAATGAGATAACCATGAGTATAAAAGAGGCCTACAGAACTCTAAATCGAGTGGACCAGACAAGAAATTCCTCTAGACACATAATGGTCAAAACACCAAGTGCCCAAAGCAAAGAAAGAATACTAAAAGTAGTAAGGGAAAAAGGTCATGTAACATATAAAGGCAGACCAATCAGAATCACACCCGATTTCTCAACAGAGACTATGAAAGCTAGAAGATCCTGGACAGACATCGTGCAGACCCTAAGAGAACACAAGTGTCAGCCCAAGCTGCTATACCCAGCAAAACTCTAAATCACCAAAGATGGAGAGACTAATATATTACAAGACAAAACTAAATTTACACAAAATGAGGCCACAAACCCAGCACTACAACGAATTATAGGTGGAAAACCTAATACAAGGAGGGAAACTACATCCCAGTAAAAACAAGAAAATACCTAAGCAAGAAAAGAAAAAAAGAAAAAAGACACACAGGCACAATTCTACCTCCAAAACCAAAAAATAGCAGGAAACAGCAACCACTATTCCTTGATATCTATTAACATAAATGGACTCAATTCCCCAATAAAAAGGTATAGGCTATCAGACTGGATACATAAACAAAACCCAGCATTTTGCTGCATACAGGAAACTCATCTTAGAGACAAAGACAGACACTATCTCAGAGTAAATGTTTGGGAAAAAACCTTCAAAGCAAATGGCCCCAAGAAGCAAACTGGAGTGGCCATTCTAATATCTAATAAAGTAGATTTTCAACCAAAAGTTATCAAAAAAGGTAAGGACAGACACTTTTTACTCATTACAGGGAAATTTTGTCAAGAGGAAATCTTCATCCTTAACATATATGCTCCAAATACAAGAGCACCCATATTCATAAAAGAAACCCTACTAAAGCTCAAAAAATACATTGCACCCCAAACAATAATAGTGGAAGACCTCAACACCCCACTCTCACCAATGGACATATCATGGAAACAGAAATTGAAAAAGGACACAGTAAAATTAGCAGAGGTTATGAGCCAATTAGAATTAATAGATATCTACAGAACATATCATCCTAAAACAAAAGAATACACCTTCTTCTCAGTACCTCATGGCACCTCCTCCATAATTGACCATATAATTGGTCACAAAACAAGCCTCAATAGATATAAGAAGATTGAAATACTCCCATGCATCCAATCAGATCACCATGGTCTAAGACTGGTCTTTAACAACAACAAAGACAACAAAAAGCCCATATACACATGGAAACTAAACAATGCCCTATTAAACAATAGCAGGGTCAAAGAAGAAGTAAAGAAGTTAAGGATTTTCTAGAATTTAATGAAAACAAAAACATAACACTCCCAAACCTATGGGATGCAATGAAATCAGCACTGAGAGAAAAATTCATAGCTCTGAGTGCTTCGAAAAAGAATCTAGAGAGCACATACACTAGCAAATTGACAGCACAGTTGAAAGCTCTAGAATGAAAGGAAGCAGATACATCCAAGAAGAGTAGATGGCAAGAAATAATCAAACTTAGGGGAGAAATAGAGCAAATAGAAACAAAAAGAATCATTCAGAGAATCAACAAAACCAAGAGCTAGTTCTTTGAGAAAATTAACAAGATTGATAAACCCTTAGCCAGACTAACTAGAGGGCAAAGAGAGAGTATCCAAATTAACAAAATCAGAAATGAAAGTGGAGAGATAATAACAGAAACTGTGGAAATTCAAGAAATCATCAGATCCTAGTACAAAAGCCTATACTCAAGAAAGCTGGAAAATCTGGAGGAAATGGATGAATTCCTAGACAGATACCAGATACTAAAGTTAAACCAGGACCAGGTAAACCATCTAAATTATCCCATAACACCTAAAGAAATAGAAGCAGTCATCAAAAGCTTCCCAACCAAAAAAAGCCCAAGTCCAGATGGGTTCAGTGCAGAATTTTATCAGACATTTATTGACAACCTAATACCAACACTCTCCAAACTATTCCTCAAAATAGAATCTGATGGAACACTCCCTAACTCATTTCTTGAGGCCACAATAACCCTCTTTCATAAACCATACAAAGACCCTACAAGAAAAGAGAACTTCAGAGCAATCCCACTTATGAACATTGATGCAAAAATACTCAACAAAACTTTTGCAAATTGAATCCAAGAACAAACAAAACAATCATTCACCATGATCAAGTAGGCTTCATTCCTGGCATGCAGGGATGGTTTAATATACGGAAATCTGTCAACCTAATCCACCATATAAACAAACTCAAAGAAAAACTACATGGTCATCTCTCTAGATGCTGTGAAGGCATTTGAAAAATTCAACACCCCTTTATGTCAAAAGTCTTGGAAAGAACAGGAATCCAAGGCCCATACCTAAACATAATAAAAGCAATATACAGCAAACCAATAGCCAACGTCAACCTTAAAGGTGGGTAACTTGAATCAATCCCACTAAAATCAGGGACTCGACAAGGCTGCCCACTTTCCTCTTACCTATTCAACATAGTACTTGAAGTCATGAATGGATCAATTAGACAGCAAAGCAAATAAAGGAAGGAATAAAAACATCACTATTTGTAGATATCATTATACTGTACTTAAGTGAATCCAAAAATTCCATCAGAGAACTTCTACAGCTGAGAAACAAGTTCAGCAAGGTGGCTGGATATAAAATTAACTCAAACAAATCAGTAGCCTTCTACTCAACGGACAAACATATGTAGAAAGAAATTAGGGAAAAGATATCCTTCACAATAGTCACAAACAATATGAAATACCTTGGTGTTACTCTAACTAAGCAAGTGAAGGACATGTATGACAAGAACTTCCGACCTCTAAAGAAGGAAATTGAGGATGATGGCAGAAAATGATAAGATTTCTCTTGCTCATAGATTGGAAGGATCAACACTGTAAGAATGGCCATCTTACCAAAAGCAATCTACAGATTCAATGCAATCCCCATCAATATTCCAACCCAATTCTTCATAGAGTTGGAAAGAGCAATGTGCAATTTCATTTGAAATAACAAAAGACCTAGAATAGTGAAATCCATCCTCAACAACAAAAAAACATCTGCGGGAATCACTATCCCTGACCTCAAGCTATATTACAAGGCAATTGTGTTGAAAACTGCATGGTACTGGTACAGAGATAGGCACGTGGATCAATGGAATAAAATAGAAGATCCAGAAATGAGCCCTTATGTATATAGTCACCTGAATTTTGACAAAGGAGCTGTAAACATTCAATGGAAAAAGGACAGCCTTTTAACAAATGGTGTTGGTCCAACTGACACTCAGAATGCAGAAGAATGAAAATAGACCCTTTCTTATCTTCTTGTACAAAGCTCAAGTGCAAGTGGATCAAAGATCTCCACATTAAACCAGGTACACTGAAACTATTAGATGAGAAAGTAGGGAAAATCTTAGAACTCATAGGCAAGGAGAAAATTTCCTGAACAGAACACCAATGGCTCGAGCTCTATGGTCAAAGATTGACTAATGGGACTTAATCAGATTGCAAAGTTTCTGTATGGCTAAGGACACTGTCATACAAACAAACGGCAGCCATTAGATTGGGAAAAGATCATTACCAACCCCACATCAGAAAGAGGCCTAATATCCAAGGTATACAAAAAACTCAAGAAACTAGACACCAGAGCACCAAATAACCCTATTAAAAAATGGAGTACAGAGCTAAACAATACGTTCTCAATTGAGGAATATTGAATGGCTAAGCAGCATCTAAGGAAGTGCTTGACATCATTAGTCATCAGGGAAATGCAAATCAAAAGAATCCTGAGATTCTACCTCACACTAGTCAGAATGGCTAAGATAAAAAATTCAATTGACAGCAGATGCTGGAGAGGATGTGGAGAGAGATGAACACTTCTCCACTGTTGGTGATGTCGGAAACTGGTACAACCCCTCTGGAAATCAGTCTGGCGATTCCTCAGAAAATTGTACATATTACTACCTGAAGATCCAGTTATTCCACTTCTGGGCATATACCTCAGAGAAGCTCCAACATACAACAAAGACACATGCATCACAATGTTCATAGCATCCCTATTTATAATAGACAAAATCTGGAAAGAACCCAGACGTCCTTCAGTAGATGAATGGACCCAAAAATTGTGGTATATTTACCTAGTGACTTACTACTCAGCTATCAGATACAATGACTTTGTGAAATTCTTAAGAAAATGAATACATTTAGAGAATGTCAACCTGAGTGAGATAACCCAGTCACAAAAGAACATACATAATTTGCAGTAAGTGATAATTGGATACTAACCCCAGAAAGCTCTGAACACCTCAGAAACAACTCACAGATTATATGAAGTTCAAGAAAAAAAATGAAAATGAAAAGCCATTATGCTTAATCTTTACACAGCAAGAAAAGTTTGAGTAATTCCAGGTTACATCTTGTTTTACATGTACTTTATGCTCATTTTAACTAGTAAGATCTTAATGCACACTATCTATTCATATACTTTTATTCAAAAATGCTTAAAATCTGTACATTCATCTTTGTTTTTTTAAAAATAATTTTTCCATTAAATAAATAAATAAAGAATATAGTTTCCAAATGTCTCCACTTGTAATGTAAAAACACAATCAACATTTTATGAAATATACTTGTATACATAGCTGCTTGTTTTCCTGCTTTTTAATATCGGACTTGTTTTTTACCTGCTAGTGTATAGTTGCATGGTATGTAGAGAGTTTCCATCTTCATTTTCTTCTAACTATAGCTTTTGTAGCCTTTTTCATATTAACTTGACAAATGAAAATTTGTATACATTTAGTGTATACTACATTATGGGGCCTGAGTCCCTTCTCCATTGGAGAGGATGTGATGTAGACTCAAGTCAGATCAGTCACACCCAAAGACCCTCCTCCACAGGTGAAGACATGGCCACATGCCATGTAGGCTCAAGACTGAAGCAGGAACACATCCCCAAATATGTAGATGAGGTATTCCCAAGCCGTCATGCCAAGCCAATAGGAAGCACCTGTTGTCTGAAATTAAAGGTGTGCGTGAATCACTCTGTTGTCTGAGAGTTTCTGTTACAAACAAGAACTTGGTAAGAAATCTGCTCTCCTGAAGATCTCCTGGCCCCTTGCTGCCTAGTCAGTCCCCTGCATCTCGAGGCAGCAGCAGAAATGGAGACAGGGCAGCACCATCTGCGGGGGAGGCAGAAGTTATTCCCCCTCCCTGACCAGAGATTTACATGTGGGGCCTCCAGCACCACAGCCCCGCACTACAAGATTTGCTGCCTTATGCATATGTTTGTATGGATGATCTGGGGACTTACATCCCACCACCTCACATGAAAACCTGCTTATTTGTGGGTAATGAGGATATTTAAGATCAACTCTCAGCAAGATTCAGGCACACAGCATGTTTCTCTAAACTCTATGCAGCACACTGCCATAGATCCACATTAGTTACCCATCCTGAAACAGACAGCTTGGGCCCTTAGATCACCTTCTCCACTGCTCCCTGGTCCCAATCCTGTAGATCCTTCTCTCTTGTCGTGAGTTTGACATCTTCAGTCTCACACATAAGCGAGATCATGCAGTAAATGACTTTCTGCTCAAGTTTTCTCTCATCATAAAGTCTTCTGGGATCATCTGCATTGCCACAAATAACACAGTCATGTTTCCTTTTTCTAAGGCTAAAAGATCTTCTATTGTACACACATACACTTGTGATATTTCCTCTACCCACTCACTCATGGGTTGACACTCAGGACTGAGACTGAAAGACAATGTAGTATTTCTGTTTCCTGGTGTTTGAGGACTTACTCTGTTGAAAGTCTGTGCTGACATTGATGGCATGTCGCTGGTCCTTGGGGCAGTGTATAGTAATATTGTCCTCTGAGCTCTTCTCCTGGTTCTCTGGTTCTACAACACTGACTCAAGACTAATTGCTTTGCAGAATAAGCTTCAATTCAGATTTATTTTTGGCTATTTCTTCATAACCAGGTAATAATAATAGGTAACACTGTATCTCTTTGACGATGTTAATGACCATTAAGTTTTTCTGCAGTAAAGGCTCCTTTTACATGAAGCAACTTTTGAAGTAGGTTTACACAGATAGAAGGTTCTTCTTTCCCATCTGAAGAAGTCTTTCCTTTTATCTCTCAGATTACCCCCTCAAGTCATTCCACCACATCTCCTGACCAAGTTGAGGACCTTATCAGATAATCTGGGGACAGTGAATTTGTAAATGGGCATCCACAACCAAAGGAAATATTTGTCCTTTAAAGTAAAGTCAAGTAATCTTATCTTTATATTGTGGCTGCTTTGCATCTGATGACGTGCAGTTTGACTCAGACCCACTAGTAACTTTTCACTCCTGGATTTGAGCATGCCTGACTCTTGCCACCTGAGATATTGCTTGCATCTGTACAAGTCCTCTACCATATTCAGAAAGCCAGAGATCAGATGGGCATCCACACCGCATAGATACTCTGTGTCCTTGGGGATTCCTGAAACAAACTTAAGAGGTGAGAGGCAATGCGACACAAATTGTCTGTGGCCTGCACTGAAGTCAGGGCTCTGGGGATGCTATAGATGACCGACACTGATTAGGGAGATAGAAAGAGGAGGGGTGGAGGAGCACACATGGGCCTCAAGCTTCGGACCACCCATCCTAATACTAGTAGACTATTCTTAGACTTTATCTTAGACTCAGTAATATGGGATTTAAAGTTCTGACTCCCCCCTTTCATTGATATTTGAGGCTGGACATAATAGTGATTAATTCGCAAAGCCTCCTTTGCTTATCCCCTACATGGGTATGAAAGCACCTTCACTGTATAGTTAGACTAGATACCCCATTCCTAGTTATAGTAAATATCAAATACATGGCATCCATTTTAACCGCCATTAATGGGATTTTCATGGTAATTGTGATGTGCAGATAATATTCACATCAGTCAGACTTCATTACATTCCAACCTTTCAAAAAGAAAATGCTACAGAGATAAGCAGATTAGTGATATTAGTAGATTGCCAAATCATGAGTGTCCAGGTGAGCAGCTCTGAAGCTCATCCTGTTTAATAAACACCTAAGAATTAACTGAGTCATGGCATAGTGTCATCTTCTGGTAGGAAGGCAAATAAATAAATACATGCAAAAATAAGCCAATTATTAACCAAGCCTCTGATGGTGGTTTTGTGCTGTGTTCAGCTGGAGACACATGTAAAGGAACTGCACTTCATTAAAGGAAAAAAATGAATAGACAAAAGTGCTATGTTATATACAAAAGCACAGTGGGTTCTAGCTTACATGCATGACATAGAGAAAGATTCCCACATCGCCCAGGACTCAGGAGCTGCTTTTATAGGTAGCTGTGGGGGTTAGTAAGGATTTGTCACCTTCTTAACAGGGAGTAGCTCCTGTGTAAGGTGTGACCTTCAGGTGCTTCCCTGACTGTAGCCCTGTCTCTGCTGCTTAGATTAAGTGTTCTGTGGATGATGCAGAAATGATTCTAACCAGGCTGAGGCTGCCCTGCTTTTAAGTTGGGAAATTTTTGGTTATGTCAGTTCTGAAAGATTCATCTCATCACTAGCCTTTGAACTGGTACCAAACGGATAACGGTATCCAACTTATTCAAATAGTACCAAGATGGTATTGGATAAAGATTCTCATTAACATCAGGATCCTGTTCAGAGGCTAGGGGAGTGTATACTGAGGGCTTGGGCTGCAGCTCAGTGGATGAACACTCAGCATTCATGTTCAAGGTCCTGGACTTGATCAGCAGCACAGTACTGTGACCTTTGGATGGAGGGAATCCCTTCGCTTTGATTTTTGTCTTCAATCAAGCACTTTGATAATCTGTCAGAAAATTAAGAATTCTATATTGCAATTCTTTAGAGTTCTTTTTCAATTACCAGGAGGGAAAAATAGGATGTGTAGTCTACTCTTCTTCTGACAGATGGGAATGGAGCGAAGGCATATTCAGTTCATTAGAACTACACAGTCAGAAAGGCTGAGCTGAAGGAGAACCTCTCTTGGGATTCTAAACGTTTGGTTTTTCACATCCACAGCAGCTCTACATGGTGTCTCCCTAATGGTGGGTCTTAGAGTTTCTACCACATGCACTTCCCCCAGCTCAGCTCCCCTTCTCCTATTCTCTCTCCCTCTGCCTGTTTTTGCCATCCACACTGTATTCTCCACCCTTCTTCCACATTTGTCCTTTCTTCTCTATTCTTCACGATTTTCCATTTGGGGTGTTTTACTAGGTTGACACTTGCCAACTACAGGTAAGGCCCCCATCAATTACCCCATGGCATGGTTTGACTCAGCAGGTCTCTATCTTACTGAAGCATGTGGGGGTGGGGGCCACTTTATTGTAAATAATAAATTAGCATATAGGAAACACAAGGCACCTTCTATTTCCACACTCCCTATCTCTTTAAAATCGGCAGTTGTTGAGATTTGTGTTTGAAACTATCTCTGGAATTAACTGGTGTAGGCGAGAGCTTGAGTAATACACAGCCCCATCTCTACAGAGTTCTGGAATCATCTCCCCTGGAGCTAGCAGCTCATCTCCCCGTCTGTGCATTGCCAGGAAAGGGATCTTCACCTCAGGAGCCTCCACCCCTCTGAACACTTAACTACTGGACTCAGAGCTGGGGAAAGTGTCTGGATTCTGAGGTGGAGACTGTGTACCCTCAGGCCCCAGATGAACAATTGTTTCTCAGAGATAGGCTTACTTCTACAGTGTTGCTCTGTGGCACTGAAGGCACCTTCTGTGTCTACAAAGTCTGAACCTCAGGTAGATGGGAACTGTGTTCCTGTTTTTTTTCTCTCACAGCCCTCTGCAATAACATTGAGAGAACAGATGTTTTTCAGGACTGAGGAGTGTGAGACCAAATTGCTGTGATAATGTTGCCTTACCATTGCATCCGGCCCATTAAGTGTCATTAGCACACCATGTGCCATGCGTTTTGTTTATGTCGTGATGGAACCGTCCAGGAACTGTTTCTCTTCCCAGACAATGCTCCCTCAAGCCCATCATTTGAGCCAACGGAAGTGTGAAATTCATTTCCAGGTCATTTCTTGAGAAGACCACAAGGTCACTGGCTCTCTCATTGAGCACCAAGGCTGAAGAAATTGAGACACAGAACAGAGAGAGGAGAGGAGATGATCCTGCTACACTCAAGTTTAAACAGGTCCCCTGTGGTTCCAAGTTCAGTTCTGTTCTGCTTTTAATTTAAACATTCTCTAGCGGGCGACAGAGTTTTGCATGTCTCTTGGGTAGTTTGCACCATCCTCAATCCTTGTGTATGCACTTAGCTCCCATTAGTAGTAATAGGCACGGTGCATGTATGGCTCCCATTAACAATAATGGAAGTGCTGCCTGTGCAGCCGGAGGCTGTGTGCAGGCCGTGTTGGAACAGCCTCAGGAAGACAACTTCTCTGGTGTTTGCTGTTTGCTGTCATCAGGTCTTTACGGAGGTGATGGTTTGTGCTGCAGAGAGTGACCTTAGTGCAGGACACTGCTTCTCCATGGGAAATCTGCACAATAGCCTGGTGCATAGTGTGTGTGTGTGTGTGTGTGTGTGTGTGTGTGTGTGTGTGTGTGTAAGTCAAGCAAAACTTACTAAGGGATAATAAGAAATATAAACAGATCCAGGTTACTCAATACAGGCCCAAGAGCAGGCTACACCAAAACTTTAAGGCTGTAAATTAGGGGGAATGACATTGCTTGCTTCTGTGTAATAAGTAGCCCAGATTTGAACAGATGGAGGAAATAATCCATTAAAAACAACAGCATGCTATTTATGCAGCTGTAACGACATTTCTGTAGATCCATGCGCCTTAACCCATGGAGACGATTTCTACCACAACATATTGCTGAAAAATGGTGAGCCGAGGGTAATTTACAAAGGGCATGAATCACCAGCTCATTACATTTAGAACGAGCTATGTAAGAAGAGGCCGATTCATCACTGTTTGTAAAGTGTCCAATGCAACATGTCTCAGTGGTATCTGAGTGTTCATCTCTGCTGCAGGCCTTTCCGAAGTGTTCCATCACAGGGAGTCTCAGGCCTCTAATCTGGTAGACATAGGTTGAGCATTGGAGTCTGGTGATGAGAGACAGGTCCATAAAGAGTCTTGGTGATAAAGTCCAAACCTGGGGAGGAATCCACCTGTGCTCAGATGCTGCCCTGCCTCTTGGGAGCTTATTCTACGTCTCTGAACCCATGTCACTATTTGTGAATCAAGGATTTTAATTCTCACCTTGTGGTTTTTCTGAGAATTAAATTATGCTGAAAACTGCATTCACAAGAACTAATATTAGCAATTATCCATTCCCAGAGATGAAGTTCAATGGTACCGGAAACCAGACATGGTTCTAGCCAGATGATACTAACACCAGTTTTCCTAACTGGTGTATATTTTAAACAATAGTTTATGTTTCTTTCATTGTTTAACCATAAACATGTCTGTCATAGCCCCTGTTCCTGTTTTCAGGGAAAGATCAGCATAATAGTCCCAGGTAAGGAATCCCAGTACTTTAAGATTGATGCCTATTCTATGATGTGCCTTTTTATGTTATTTTTAAGCTAGCCAGAGCTTAACAACTTTACCACATAAATGCTTTGAAGATGGCAAGAATTTGTATCTTCCTCTCATCTTATCACTATGGTATTGAATATGGAAGAAATTGGTTGATAGTGGGATTCTTTGCAAAGTCCAAGACATGATCCCTTTACCAACCCACGATGTTGCTCCCTTTCCCTAGACAGAGCAAGATAGTATCTGTATCAAACCCACACACAAGCTCTGTGAGATGTCAGTCATCTCTGGATTATTTATAATCATGAAGACGATGTCAGCACAACGTGAATAGTCATTAGACTGTATTGTTTAGAGAATGATGACAAGAAAGTATCTGTGTTTACTTAGTAGAGATACTCCTTTTTTGTCTTTGCTCAGTGGAACTCATGAATGTGAGACTTATTGGCAATAGAAGAAACTATGTATGTATGTATGTATGTATGTATGTATGTATGTATGTATGTATCTGTCTGCCCGTCTATGCGTGTGCGCGCGCGCGCACACACACACACGTATATCGTATAGTTGAAGTTGGGCATGGTGGCACACAACTTTGTTTTCATTATTTGGGAGGCAGAAGCAGCTGGATCTCTGAGTTTGAGGCCAATCTGGTCTAGAGAGTAAATTATTTCAGGACAACTGGGGCTACACAGAGAAACCCTGTCATGATAAACCACAAAAGCAATATATATAACTCATGGATATTCATGAGTATGATAGGTTTAACTTGAGTAAATTAAAAACCAAAGAGCACACAAGTGACCTAGCAGCTCTGATTTTCTGAAGAAGCTCCGGGGATTGAAGTAGGCAGTCTGGAGAAAGTTCCAGATTTCGCTGCTGAAGAGATAGCGGTGCGTGGATTAAGGAATTGGATGAATGAGGAAAGCTTTAGAACGTGGCAAAGGGCATCTATTTTACTGGCTATTTGATTTTGTTTTGTTCTAAAGCCCACAGCATCAGCTCTAATCAGGGAAATCTAACTTTTAGATGATGGTCCTTAAGTTTGGATGGATGAGACTTTTCTTCAGAATTTCTCTGCTGGGTCCCAGGATTGGTGGAAAGTCACTACTTTATCCCAACGCCTTTACCCAAGCATTTAAGATTTTTGTAAAAGAGTCTCAAATTTTCTTTTAGGAAAATTTCAATTTATGCTATTCTGTTTCTTTATTCATTGAGAGCACTTAATGTGGTCTTTGCATCTGTGAGTCTAGGTTTCTTTTATTTTTAAATTAAAAATTATTTTTAAAAATATTTTTCTTTTTTTATTGGATATTTTATGTATTTACATTTCAAATCTTATCCCCTTTTCCAGTTCCTTCTTCTCCCATCCTCTCTCTCTCTCTGTTTCTATGAGGATGCTTCCTGTCCCCATCCACCCACTCCCACCTCACCACCTTAGTCCCTGGGAGCTCTGGGAGGTCTGGTTGGTTGATATTGTTGTTCTTCCTATGAGGTTGTAAACCCCTTCAGCTTCTTCAGTCCTTTTTTTTTAACTCTTCCATTGGGGTCCCTGTGCTCAGTCTGATGGTTATCTACAAGCATCCTCATCTGTATGAGTAAGGCTCTATCAGAGCCTCTGAGGAGGCATCCATATCAGGCTCCTGTCATTAAGCACTTCCTGGCATCAGCAATAGTGACGTGGTTTGCTGGCTGCATGTATGATGGATCCCCAGGTGGGGCAGTCTCTGGGTGGCCTTTCCTTCAGTCTCTGCTCAACTCTTTATTCTTGCATGTCCTTTAGACAGGAGCAATTTTGGCTTAAATTTTTGAGAAGGGTGGGTGGCCTCGTCCCCCAACCGGAGGCCTTGCCTAACCACTGAATATGGTCTCTACAGATTCTCTCTCCCCTTTGTTGGGTGTTTCAGCTAATTTCATCCCTGTTGGGTCCTGAGAGCTTCTTGATTTCCTGGCTTCTGGAACTTGCTGGTGGCTACCCCAGTTCCTCGTCTTTAACTGCTACACACCTCTGTTCCAGTTCCTGAAGTTCTGTATAATTATTCCTGTCTCCTCTCTTACCCATCCTGCTCCTCCTTTCTCCCCACCCCCTCCCCTCTTCCTCCTAAATCCCTCCCACTCTCTACCTCTCATAAGTTTTTTGTTCCTCCTTTTAAGAAGGACTGAAGCATATACCATTTTGTTCTTCATTCTTCTTGAGCTTCATGTAGTCTATGAATTGTATCTTGGGTATTTTGAGCTTTTTGACTAATATCCACTTATCAGTGAGTGCATACCATGTGTGTTCTTTTGTGACTGGGTTGAGTTACCTCATTCAGGATGATGTTTTCTAGTTGTATCCATTTGCCTAAGAATTTCATGTAGTCATTATTTTTAATAGCTGAGTAATACTACATCGAATAATATGCTACTAATTGTAGTACCATATTTTTTGTGTCCATTCCTCTGTTGAAGAACATCTGGGTTCTTTTCAGCTCTTGCCTATTTAAAATAAGGCTGCTATGAAAATAGTGGAGCATGTGTCCTTGATATTTTGGAGCATCATTTGGGAATATACTCAGGAGTAGTATAGCTGGGTCATATCAGCTTGCAATCCCACCAACAATGGAGGAGCATTCCCCTTTTTCCACATCCTTGCTAGCATCTGCTGTCACCTGAGTTTTTGATCTTAGCCATTCTGACTGGTGTGAGGTGGAATCTCAGGGTTGTTTTGATTTGCATTTTTCTGATGGCTAAGGATGTTGAGCATTTCCTTTAGGTCCTTCTCAGCCATTTGATACCCCTCAGTTGACAATTCTTTGTTTATCTCTGTACACCAATTTTTAATAGGATTATTTGGTTCTCTGGAGTGTAACTTCTTGTGGATGAGGATGTTTGTAGCTGACCAACTAACTGAGTGAGCATGGAGACCCTAAATGAGGAGTAAGGGAAAGGACTGAGGAGCTGAATGGATTTGCAACCCCATGGGAAGAACAACGATATCAACCAACCAGAGCCCCCCCCCCCCCCCAGAGCTCCTGGGGACTATACCACCAAACAAAGAGGGAGCCATGTCTCTATCTACATATGTAGCAGAAGATGGCATTGTCTGACATCAATTGGAGGAGAAGCCCTTGGTCCTGTGAAGGCTCATTTCTCCAGTGTAGGGCAATGCCAGGGAGTTGAGGTGGGAGTGGGTGTGTGGCAGTGGGCACATCTTCATAGAAGCAGGGGGAGGAAGGATGAGAGAGGGGGAAAGAGGATAACATTTGAAATTTAAATACATAAAATATCCAATTAAAAAAAAAAAAGATGGCTATTGACCCATGTCACACTCAACCTCGACCAGCAAGGAAGACATGACCCGGGGGGAGGATCTTCTTCAAGCAGTTTATTCAGGATATTTGAACAAGCTTCTGCTTCTGCCTCTGCTTCTGCCTCCACTGCCCGGGGAACGCCCACACAGGCTTAAATCCCCTTGCAGGATTGGCGGGGTTGCCAACCCCAACCCGGGTAAGCCAAGTGGACCCTCCAGATAGGCTGCTTCAATGTGGAAGCAGGCAAGCTGAACAGGCACAGCCAAATAAGGACTTGTTTACTACTGAGAGCACTCACCATCAAGGAGGTGGAAGGCAGAAACCAGCACCTTCTTCAGGGCGTGGCACCTTGCAGCTCTCTACAGACCCATCTATCATCTCTGGCTTCTTCTGAGTAAGAAGCCTGAACCTCATTAATTAAACTGTTTCCTAGTGTCTGCAGGGCTCCCTGTGAACTAGTGGGGAATTTGGGAGATTTGCCCATGACATCATAAGGAGACCATGACCTTTTGCTATCTAAAGCCTTAGTGTTTAGCACAGTCTTGTGCCTGAGTGGGGGGTAGCAGGTGGGTCTACTGCTAATTCAGCTCACAGCCAAAGACTCAAGCACATTACAATAACCAGATGCCATGGCCGCAAGTAGCAGGGGAAAGTTCCAGAGGGAGACAGATGTGGGTTGTCCTGAAGCTGTCTGTATCTTAATGTTAATTCCACTTCCCCAAGAAGGGCTGTTCAGTCACATACTCAAGAGGTGACTTCATCTGAACCTTCCCATTTTAATTAGTAAAATAAAGGAAAGCCAGTGACTGTGGGGGAAGGGAGGTAGAGAGAGATCAGGAAGAAGAGGTCAGAGGACTAGAGGGAGGTCCCAACATGGATGTCCAGAAGGACCAGCTAGACCAAGGTGGGCTTAACTGATATTGAATAGCTATGAACATTGAGGATTTTACAGGTTTAATATCTCAAAGAGAAGGGAAGTTTGTATCTTTGTCTATTTGATGTAATCTTGTGTAGAGGGTTGTGGATTGAGAATTGAGTACATAAGCCTGTACAGCTATCGGGTTGTAGAGTTATGCTTGTGTGGGTTTTTGGGTGAGTGAACACCCCAGGACGAAGGCAGAAAACAGGTGGTGGAAAGCCGAAGAGGGAAGGGAGTTGCGGGCACAAAGTAAGGTAGGTCGTGGGGATCCGTACTAAAATCCGGCCTGCAGCGTGAAGTGCCGGGCCAATAAAGAGATAAGCTAAGCCGTTTTTTTGTTTTTTATTTACTACAACAGACAAAAGTCTAACACTCTTTATTTGTGTCTTATTCATTCATTTATCTAATGCTTGTTGGGGACCTTCTGTGTTCTAAGCACTGTAGATACCTAGATATACAACTTAACAACAACAACAAAAAAGGGTAGAATTACCTACTGTGGAAGCTAAAGATGTATAAAAATAGGTGCACAGAAAAAGAGATGATGGGGGTGAGGGAGAGAGAGAGAAAAAACTCAAGAGCAAGAGGGAGAGCCTTAGACACAGCCATGGGAGGTGTCTTTAAATGAGTGTTATTTAAGATAAGAGGGAAGAGAGAGGTACAGCTAACTTCTAGAGGAAGGAGCAATAAAAGTGGAGCTGGCACAAGCAAGCTGGAGAGCAGTGCCCTGGAGGCACGCTAATATTCTGTCACCCCTTAGAATGGATATTTAAAAAAATGACTCACTTAATATTTATTTCTGTGGGCTGTGAAAAATTGACTTTTCTATTAAGAAAAATTATATGCAAAACACATTCAGTTAGTAATTCACCTCAGCTGGGTCAAAGCAGGGGTGACCATGGAGCTATTCAACAAAATGTTCCCAGTTTTCTTCCCATTCTTCAGCATGCACGCATTTTCAACTAGAGAATTTTCTTTTTTGGCAGGTGCGTTAAAAAAAATGCACAATTGATAATGAAGCAAATTACTGGCCACTGATAAACACCGCTGTGCCACATGTTATTTGGGTTTAAAATCCAGCCTGATGTCAGCTTTCAACAGTCATTGTAGGTTTGTTTTGCCAAAATGTTAAATGAGAATGTTTTGGGGGGAATAATGGGGATATATATATATATATATATATATATATATATATACATACATACACACACACATTTAACTTTTGTGGGTGCTGGTTTCTTTTTCAGAAGCAATAAGCAAGTGGAGACCCAAATTAGTACTCTAGCTGGGCTTGGCTCTCAATTCAGTTCTTAAAGGTGCTGAGCATGGTGGGAACTGAGCAAGATAAGCCTGGCTACTTGTATGACATGTGCGGCTTCTACTGTAAGAAACATGGGGCCACTGAAGGATGTGAAATGGAGGACCACTGAAATAAGTCCGTAGATTCGCTTGCTTCAGTGTGGCAAAATCATTGTAGCGATGCTAGATTTTAGGGGAAAGATTCCTGAAAGGTGACAGTAGAGATGTGGGAAATCCAGATGGGAAGCAACAGTTCTTGATTCTTTTTAAAAAATTAGTTATTTTGTTTATTTACATTTCAAATTTTATCCTCCATCCAGCTTTCCCCTCCTACCCCACTGCCCTATAAATCTGCTGCACTGGTTCATCAAACCTTCACAGGACCCAGGGCTTCCCCTCCAATTGATGCCAGACAAGGCCATCCCCTGCTACACATGCAGCAGAAGCCATGGGTCCCTCCATGTGTATTTATTTTTGGTTGATGTTTTAGTTCCTGAAGCTCTGGGAAGTCTGGTTGATTGATATTGTTCTTCCTATAGGGTTGCAATTCTCTTTTGCTCTTTCAGTCCTTTCTGTAAATCTTTCATTGGGGCTCCTATGCTGAGTCATTTGGTTGACTGCAAGCATCCTCATCTGTATCAGTATGGCTCTGAGGAGACATCCATATCAGTCTCCTGTCAGCACCAGAAATGAACCCACACACCAATGATCACTTGATCTTTGACAAAGGAGCTAAAAAAATCCAGTGAGAAAAAGACACCTCTTTAACAAATGGTGTTAGTCCAACTGAAGGTCACCATGCAAAAGAATGCAAATCCATCCATTCTTATCACCCTGTACAAAGCTCAAGTCCAAGTGGATCAAGGACCTTCACATAAAACCGGATATGATGAATCTAGTGGAAGAGAAAATGGGGAAGAGACTAGAATACTTGGGACCAGGGGATAACTTCCTGAACAGAACACCAATGGCTTATGCTCTAAGAACAAGAATAAACAAATGGGACCTCATAAAATTGCAAAGCTTCTGTAAGCCAAAGTACATTGTCAGTAGGACAAAACAGCAACCCACAGATTGGGAAACAATCTTTACTAACCCTACATATGATAAAGGGCTATTATCCAAAATATACAAAGAACTCAAGAAATCATACTCCAGAGAACCAAACAACCCTATTAAGAATGGGGTACAGAGCTAAACAGAGCATTCTCAATTGAGGAATCTCAAATGATCAAGTAGTACTTAAGGAAATGTTCAATATTTCTAGTCATCAGAAAAATGTGAATCAAAACAACCCTGAGATTCCACCTCACACCAGTCAGAATGGTTAAGATAAAAAACTCAGGTGATAACAGATGCTGGTGAGGATGTGAAGAAAAAAACACTCCTCCATTGTTGGTAGGATTTCAAGATGATACAACATCTCTAAAAATTAATCTGGTGGTTTCTCAAAAAATTGGACACAGTACTACCTGAGGACCCAGCTATACCACTCCTGGGCATATGCCCAAAAGATGCTCCAACATATAATAAGGGCACATGCTCCACTATGTTCATAGCAGCCTTATTGATAATAGCCAGAAGCTGGAAAAAAAAAAAAAAAAACTCAGATGTCCCTCAACAGAAGAATGTATACAGAAATGTAGTACATGTACACAATGAAGTACTACTCAGCTATTAAAAACTATGACTACATGGAGTTCTAAGGGAAATGGATGAAACTAGAAAATATCATTCTGAGTGAGGTAACCCAGTCAGAAAAGAACACACATGGTATGTACTTACCGATAAGTGGATATTAGGAAAAATGCTCGGAATACCCATGAGACAACTTGCAGACCATATGAAGGTCAAGAAAATGGAAGACCAAAGTGTGGGTGCCTCTGTCCTACTTAGAAGGGGGAAACAAAATAATCACAGAGGTTGAGGGTGGGAGGGACTTGGGAGCGGTTGATTCTTAATCCATAGGACTCACCGGAAGAGACTGTGATCAACTGGAGGAGAACACCATTGGGTGAAACTACAGGCTGATGGCAAAGACCCAACTCCCACATGGGTTGAAAGCAAGACTCTAGTCTGTGTCCTAAGCATTCACAGTGAGGTTTTAAACCTCCAGGTGATTCTTGCAGGAGGTCTGTGGTGGATCTGTCGTGCCACATGAAGATTGGGTGAGATCTAAAACAACCTGAGCACCAGGCTTTGAACATTGTGGGTATCATTAAGTTAACCGAGGTGGGAAGCCCCATGCACTGTGAGTGGTGACAATACCCGGGTGGTATCTCAGACTATATAAAAAGCAGGAAATGAGCAGACTTCAGCCTTTGTCTGCTTCTGGTAAAGATGTGGTGGGCCCAGTGGCCACTGAACTATAGTCCCTGCAGTGATGGACTAGAACCTCAAGCTGTGAGCCCACAAAACTTCCGAGGCTGTTTTTGTCGGTAATTAAGACAGAGTCTTGGGAGAAAGTCAGGAAGAAGAAGGATTGGTGGAGGAAGCTTGCTTCTGAGAGGATATGAATCCTTAAGTAATCTCTGTCTGAGAGCTTCAGGGACTGAATTTTTATATCAACAGTTTGAAAGATTCTGAGATACCGGAGCGTCAAGCGCAGATAATAGTCAAGCATTGTTCATACTTAGTCTTCTCCATCCTCCTCAGGGAAGCTGGAATTCTTCAATAGCATCAAGTTTTCAATTCCTCTGATCCAAATGCTTAGGATTCTCCACTGCCTCCCAAGGCGGGGCTCAACCCCAATGCATGCTCAATGACATCTTTACAGTTTGGTACCACATTCTCCATTTCTGTCAGATATGTTGCTTTTCCTGTGTCAGAACCCTGTGTTACCTTCTAAGTGTCACTGAAAATCTGCCTCCTCAGGACATTTACCCCATACTCCCACAGTTCCCTCCATTTTCCATGCACCACTCTTGGGATTGTAATTAATCGTTATAGAAATGTTCTCTTCAAGAACAGATTGTAAACCACTCTTCTAGTTTGTTTTCTAATCCTGTGAAACACAGTGACTGGGGTGGTTCAAATGAAAATGGCTTCCACAGACTCATATATCTTCATATATAGTCCAAGTTGAACTGTTTGAGAAGGATTAGAAGGTGTGGCCTTGTTGGAGAAGGTGTGTCACTGGGGGTGGTCTTTGAGGTTCCAAAAGGTCACATCAGTTTCTTTCTTTCTTTCTTTCTTTCTTTCTTTCTTTCTTTCTTTCTTTCTTTCTTTCTTTCTTTCTTTCTTTCTTCTCTCCCTCCATCCATCCCTCCCTCTCTCTCCCTCTCTCTCTCTCTCTCTCTCTCTCTCTCTCTCTCTCTCTCTCTCTCTCTCTCTATTTCTCCCCCCCACCCGCCTGTGGTCTGTGGATCAAGATGCAAAGATATCAGCTACTGCTCTAGATCTGCTTTTCACCATGCTGGTCACAGATTGACTTTCTGAACCTGCAAGTGGTCCCTCGATTAAATGCTTTCTTTTAAAGAGTTGCCCTGGTCATGGTCTCTCTCCACAATAGAACAGGAACTCAGGCAGTGACCAAAAACAACTTGAGAAGGAAAGGGTTTATTGCATTTTATAGCTTGCAATCAATCATTTATGAGGAGAAGTCAGGCAGGAACCTAAAGTATAAACTACATGGAGATGATGGAAGATATATTATACCGGCTTGTTTTCCATGGTTTCCTCAGTCTTCTTCTCCTTCTCCTATCTCCTCTGCTTTTTCTTCCTCTTCTTCTCTTCCCTCTCCTTTTTCTTAAAACTATGTGTATGAATGTTTCACCTGTGTGTATGTCTGTATGCAATATTCGTGGCTGGTGCCTGGGAAGGCCAGAAGAAGGTATTGAATACTCTGGAACTGTAGTTACAGATGGTTGTGCTCTGTCATGTAGCTGATGAGAATAGAATTCATATCTTTTGGAAGAGTAGCTAGTGCTCTTAAAACACTGAGCCACCTGCCAGTCACCCAATTTGCTTTCCTATATATCTTTTGGACCATGTGCTCAGGGGTGGAACTGTCCACATAGCATGCTGGGTCCTTTCACATCAAGCGTTAATCAAGACATGTCTCACAGACTTCCTACAGGCCAACTGATGGGGATGGGGTGATTTTCTCAGTTGAGGTTCCCCTTGCCCAGATGACTAGCTTGTGTTTAGTTGACAGAAAACTAACTAGTACAGTCATGATGAAGGATCCATATTTGCTCATTGTCCGCCTTTGACCAGGGTACCGTGTGGCTTGCTTGTCTGCAATAATCCTCCTTGAAGGGACAGCTGAATCCTTGGGTGTTTTCTTATACATTGTAGCCATGCTTTTTCCTAAAATGTTGCTTTTCTAGGGGCATTGCTTAGGGCATAGGCATCATGGGAAGCCAGCACCATTGGGTCTGGGCTTTTCCTTTCAGGTATTATTTTATATCAGTGGCCAGCTGCCCGTTTTACCTGTCCCCAGTGCCTTTCTGTTGTGTAAAGAACAAGCAGATGGCAAAGGCAGAAATGTACCAAAACCTAAAGTTAGTTACATGCTGAAGAAGAAAAACAAAATCACAAGAGCCTAGATTTCTTGCATTAAAGTAATTAAATCTACCAAGGGGTAAATTAGGAGGTTTCTCAGTCTGGGTTATAAGGACAGAGGGACTTTGTCCATGCCCACAGTCAGCAGACGACCATGTGAGGAACCTAGGGTGGCAGAGAGAGACCTTTGAAGGAGTTGGGCTTTGTTCTGCACAGAAGCTGCTTCCAATGTTTGTTATACAAGTTTCATGTGAGACTGTTACTGTTCCTGATGATTTGTTTGTGTCATGCAAAAAGGAGAAAGGTATGGGCAAATGGTCTGTAATGTAAAAAAACGATAGTGGAATATTTAAATAAAATGTAAATGTAATATCCAACAGGCAACTGACTACAATCCAGTATTTATTATCCATTTTGAAGCATGCCTGGTGGAACAGGCATTGTAGGCTGTAGACATTGTTTTACCTGAGCTTTTTGGATTATAAAGCATTATGGTCTATTTGAATGCATCATCTAACGTTCTAATTGAAAAATTGTACAATGTAGCAATACGGAGTCAACAAGTATTTATATACTCCCATCATGATGTATTGCCCATCCTATCAGAAATAAACTACAAATGCTGACAAACACACAGAGAAATGAGGGGTGAAAGGTTGGTTTTAGATAAAAATCCCAAAGACTTCTAATTACACTGAATACCACACGTTCTAACTCATTAGCAAAGAGGTGGGATTTCAACTGCTCTCCTGATGATTTGTGTTCTGGAGTTCTGGCCAAGGGAACTACTAGGTAGAGAACTGGAGGGTGCTTGAAGCAAGGGACAAACTGAGTTCCAAATGATCTCTATATTCAGAATATGGTTTTGTCCCAAACTGTGTCTAGTTGATTTTGATTAGAAATTTGTTCTGATACTTTTGTATTTTATTTGAGCCTTGTTACCTAAGAGATACCCAATAATTTAAATGCTTCAGGTCACCTGCCTACCACAGACCCCAAAAAGATTTAAGCTCTCATGTTTAGAGTCTGATTAGCCTGGGAACTTACTCAGGAAGACTCTGAGGGTTGGGCCTACGGATCTCACAGGTATACTGCCTCCACAAAAGCCTGTTCTCTTCACGCTGTGTTTCTGCAGCCCTGGCCTAGTCTGGCTGCCCACTCAGACCCTGCTGTGTCCCAGGACTCTGGTTTTGTTTCTTCCAGCCTCTCTTTCCCAAGATTTTGCTGACTTGATGGTTTTCAACTCTATGTTCCCTCTGTTCGATAATATTGGCGTATGCGTCCTCTCTGTTCTGTCTGAGAAGGAAGATGTACACAGAAATAGCCTGAGAAATTGATACCTATAAATTTATTTATAGAATGAAGCAGGCTCCTGACAACATTGGATTGTAATGTTGTCAACATAATTCATCCACTGGGGATAAATATCATTCCCACAGGTATAATGTTTCCAGGGATGACTTTCTTGGACTAGGCTCAGGTGACAGAAAGAGGAGGCTGGCAATGTTCTTTCTACCCACAGTCTACAAATCTTGAGAGACTAATTTTGTTTTACTATTTTATTTTTATATGTAATTTGGATTTCAGTGCTGGAGATGTCACTTTTTTTAATAGGGAAGGATAGATGTTTCTTTCCTTACAGCTCAGCAAATTACAGCTAGTGGGTTAAAGCTGGCCTAAGCCTGTTTTGTGTGTGTGTGAGTGTAGGTATTGGGGGGTTATGAGATAAGCGTTGTTTGCTCTCAGTTTTAAAGAAATTATATTTAGCCTAAAAAAGTCTACCATCTAGTATTGTGAAGTTTGCTGACTCTTGTCTTGAAACAACTGTAATAGAGATGGGAACTTTGGCCCAATGGTAAAATCTTACCCTGCACATATAAGGCTCTAGGTTCAAATCCCTAGACCCCAAACAAATAGACAAAAATCAACAATATAGAAGATGAACAGATTTTCTGTGCTACATGGGATTTCACACATACTAACTCGATGAAATTTTATAAAACCCAATAAAAGAATTAAGAGGTATGAGAAAACAAAGACGGAAGGGGTTAAAATCATGGGTGTTCTGTCAGAACCGAACCACTGACAACACTTTAGTCAGAAGTTTCTTTTTTTTTTAACTTTATTTTAAAAAACAAAGATAAATGTACAGATTTTTAAGTACTTTTGCATAAAAGTATACAAATACATTTTTTATAAGGTCGTAATTAAGTATTTGTGGGTATATATATATATACACACATATGTATATATGTAACAATAATATAGGAAAAGAGGTTATTAATTTGAGGAGATAGGAGAGAATCTGGGAGGGGCTGTAGGAAGAAAAGGAGGATGTGATACAGTTCTATTTTAATTAAAATATATTCTTTTTTTTTTCTTGATCCTCACACAGTCTGTGGGTTGTTTCTGGGGTGTTCTGAACTTTCTGGGGTTAGTACTCCATTATCAGTGACTGCATATTATGTCTGTTCTTTTGTGACTGGGTTATCTCACTCAGGATGATATTCTCTAGATGCATCCATTTTCTTAAGAAATGGGTTAAGTCATTGTTTCTGATGGCTGTGTAGTATTCCATTGTGTAAATGTACCACAATTTTTGTATCCATTCATCTACTGAAGGACATCTGGGTTCTTTCCAGCTTCTGGCTGTTATAAATAGAGCTGCAATGAACATTGTGATGCATGTATCTTTGTTGTATGTTGGAGCATCTCTGGGGTAAATGCCCAGAAGTGAAATAACTGGGTCTTCAGGTAGTACTATGTCCATTTTTCTGAAGAACCGCCAGACTGATTTCCAGAGTAGCTGTATCAGTTTACAACCCCACCAGCAGTGAAGAAGTGTTCCTCTTTCTCCACATCCTCGCCAGCATCTATTGTCATCTGAGTTTTGGATCTTGGCCAATCTGACTGGTGAGAGGTGGAATCTCAGGGTTGTTTTGATTTGCATTTCCCTGATGGCTAAGGATGTTGAGCACTTCCTTATATGTTTCTCAGCCATTCAATATTCCTCAATTGAGAAATTTTTGTTTAAGTCTGTACCCCATTTTTTAATAGGGTTGTTTGATTCTCTGTTATCTCGCTTTTTGAGTTCTTTGTATACTTGGATATTAGGCCTCTATCTGATGTGGGGTTGTTAAATATCTTTTCCCACTCTGTTGGCTGCCATTTTGTTTACATGATAGTGTCTTTAGCTTTACAGCAACTTTGAAATCTCATTAAGTCCCATTTGTCAATCTTTGACCTTAGAGCTTGAGCTATTGGTGTTTTGTTTAGGAAATTTTTTCCTGTGCCTATGAGTTCTAAGGTTTTCCCTACTTTCTCATCTAATAGTTTCAGTGTACCTGGTTTATTGTGGAGATCTTTGATCCACTTGCACTTGAGCTTTGTACAAGGAGATAAAAAAAGGTCTATTTTCATTCTTCTGCATGCTGAGTGCCAGTTGAACCAACACCATTTGTTGAAAAGGCTGTCCTTTTTCCATTGAATGTTTAAAGCTCCTTTGTCAAAAATCAGGTGATCATATGTGTGAGGGTCATTTCTGTATCTTCTATTCTATTCTATTGATCCACGTGCCTATTTATGTACCAGTACCATGCAGTTTTCAGCACAGTTGCCTTGTAATATAGCTTGAGGTTAGGGATAGTGATTCCAGCAGATGTTTTCTTTTGTTGAGGATGGATTTTGCTATTCTAGGTATTTTGTTAATCCAAATAAAATTGCACATTGCTCTTTCCAACTCAGTGAAGAACTGGGTTGGAATTTTGATGGGGATTGCATTGAATCTATAGATTAGTTTTGGTAAGATGGCCATTTTTAAAATGTTGATCCTTCCAATCCATGAGCATGGGAGATCTTTCCATTTTCTGAGATCTTCCTAGATTTCCTTTTTTAGAGGTTTGAAGTTCTTGTCATACAGGTCCTTCACTTGCTTAGATAGAGTCACCAGAAGTTTGTTTCTAATCAGCGCCTTGTCTGACATGAGTCTCCAAAGTAATGTAGGAAGGATGGCAGAGAAGTATTGCTCATGTTTGAGGTGACTGTCCTGAAGGAAGGCCACTATTGCCATAAACAAATGTGAGGTGTTGCCCTGAGCACACAAGGTCATCAGCAGGTAGAAGCATCCTCTCTCCATCCCTTCACCTCTGGGAAGTCACCTGACTTGTGGTGACACTTCAAATCACTAACTACCATTACTCTTCCTTGGAGCTTCACATTTTATGGTCCATTATGAGTTCTTGCTCTGAAAATTCATACGTGGATGCCCAACATTTGAGATGACTGTAATTGAAACACACCCCCACTCCCAACCCCGGAGCCACTGCAGCACTTAGAGGAGCTCAGGGTCAACTGTAGACCTTTCTTCTGGCAGTCTAAGGGCTCACTCAGTTTCGTCTCGGGCATATTCCTGGGTAGCTGGGGAGCTGATCTTCCCTGATAGTGTTTCTTCTCTTATTATCTGTATTAGTTCCTCTTCCTGTTGCTGGGATGGAGCTACCCCCAATTAGGGAGCTCAGGTAATCCAATGTAGAAACCCCTCACACACATGTTCAGTGGTCAGACTCTCAGTGAAGTGGACATTTTTATTTTTGTTTTTGTTTTTCTTTTGAAACTCACTTGTGTCATGTGATATAATTTCTGGAAGTTGTCTTATGACAGGATGTTTTTGTTGAGGCTGACACATGGGAGATGTTTTGCTGAGAAGAGAGATGTGGTGTTTTTCAGAAAGCTGCCTGGATAAAGGGCATGCTATATTTTGCTAGGAAGACTTTTGAGAGAACATATGATGTTTGGAAAAGGTATAAATATAACCCAACAGATAGTGGATGGCACTGTGTGGTATTGGTTCACCTTGCCACTCTTGGCTGGACTTCATAGAGAGAAATTCACCAAAGAACTTCTGGTTATGTTCTGGTAGCTTCTTGCTGATTCCACAAGCCCTAGCCAATTAATTGGCAGAGACTTGAAGTTTCTTCTGAATCAAAGTGCTTCTACTGATTTGTGGATGGTGTTTGCAAGTGGATCAAGCTACAGCTGCTGATTCATGTGAACCAAACTGTTGCTATTCTGACAATAAAGATTGTAATTCTCCAAAGAACTGTTCCTAAACAGGTTCGTCCCCTTTTGCTCTATTAACCTTTCCTTTCTACTATCTCTGATGAATAGTGGGATAGAAGGAAGGTTAAAGCATTTAAGTACACGTATTAAAATGGTTTTAAAGAAAGTTAGCCTACATCTCAGTGATTCTGAAACCAATCAAGTTGACAAGATTAACCATCACAATATTCATTCTGCCTGCCTGTCTTAGTCAGGGTTTGTATTCCTGGACAAATAATCATGACCAAGAAGCAAGCTGGGGAGGAAAAGATTTATTCAGCTTACACTTTTACATTGCTGTTCATCACCAAAGGAAGCCAGAACTGGAACTCACACAGGGCAGGAACCTGGAAGCAGGAGTTGATGCAGAGGCCATTGAGGGGTGCTGCTTACCAGCTTGCTTTCTTATAACCCAGGACTACCAGCTCAGGGATAGCACCACCCAAAACCAGCTGGGCCCTCCCCCCTTAATTACTAATTGAGAAAATGCCCTACAGCTGGATCTCATGGAGGCATTTTCTCACAGGAAGCTCCTTTCTCTGGGATAACTCCTCTTGTGTCAAGTTGACACACAAAAACCAGCCAGTACAATGCCCAATCAGTAAGAAGTTGAGGTTATTTTCATACAGAGCACTCACTCCTGCTACCATCTTCTCTCATGTCCTTATTATGTTTCTTCATGGGTCTGATTGATTTACCTGCCTTTGGTTTGGGTTTTGTAAACCTTTAGCTTGTTGTATTTTGAAAGCCTGTATAAATTCACCTTTTGTAGTGTTATTTCAAGGGCACTTTGGAAAAAAAAGAGAAATAAACCCATATACTCTCTCCAGTATAGGTAAGTAGAACCCATCAAAATGTATGTGGGCAGAACATAAATATGGGAATATACCAACAGTCTCCTACCAATGTTTTGTTTCATTTCTTATTTAACACTGTGAGTTTTTCCATTATCTCTGAAATTATGAAAATAAGAGCCACAGGGGCCACATATAAAGCAAAAAAAAAAAAAAAAAAAAAAAAAACTTCTGCAGAGAAGCCTATGCAGTGGGAAGGGGAGAAGAGACATAAAGGATGTACTGTGATGTCACCATTGTGTGTCTCCAGTGGCTGATTCCTCAGGATGCAGGGAGTTGTGGCTGAATCTCAGCATCTCCAATCTCTACTGTAATGTGTGGCATCTGTTTCTTTCTTGAGTAGTTCCTCATAATCCTGGTTCATACCCATGAAGAATAATTGGTAGCAGTTAATACTTAGTCAAGAATCTTTCAAGAAGGTTGGAGCCCTGAGATTTTTAGTTTTTAATTATCCAGTCAGAGAGAGTTTCCTTCCTTTCATAGGCCAGAGTGGACACTATCCACTCCAGAGAAATGACATGATTCTAATTGTAGATCAGTGGCTGGCAGGATCTGTGTGGTCTACTTATTAGGTTCAGATTTAGAATTTCACACAATTTTGAGGGTTTGAACAAGCTTGCGAGACAGAGCTCACAGAGGAAAGCAAAGCAGGCTTTACAGTCGAAGAACTGAAGGATCGAAGGGGAGGTTCCTGGGAACCCTGAGAGGGTGTCATTGATCATGTGACAGCAGCTGATTTCAGCTACTTGCCCTTATTTCCTCTAACCCTCTGAGGACAGAGATTCCTCACAAGATCTGACCTGGAGAAGTCCTTGCCTGTGCTGGTGGAGAGGGGCCAGCTCTTCGGTCTTTAACTCGCTGAGAACCAAGATATGGCAAAATGGACATGCAAACAAAAGCTTTGGGCATATTTTACAGTTTTGTGTGATTAGGGTCACAGAGATGGAATTATTCGGAAAATGTTACATACTCATGCTGTGTGCAGAAAGTCTGTGCTCAAGAACCTGTGGCAGATCATCCAGTAGTTCCCAATGGTGACAATTAGACAGGAGACCACAGCAGGAGAAAATGAAACCACAGAAGGACAGGAGCAGTGTCACCAAAGGGTGATGTTCACATTTCTTTATTGGAGTTCTTAGAAACAGTATTTTCTGGTTTGATATAAAGACCACAGAAAACTCCCCTCAAAGTTCACAGCAGACACAGGTATAATAAAGGTTCTGAGAAGTCTAACATTGAAGAATTTTTGTTGAAAGCCAGCATTTTTCAAGTTTATATAACTTATGATTTTATTATTTATTTATTTATGAAATTAAAACCCATTATGAACTTTGGAAAATGACAGAATCCACATACTCCTGCCCAAGGAGGGAAAATAGGTGAGTATCCCTAATTTTATACATCTATGAAATGTTCAGAATGGACTTGTCATCAAAGATGATCAATTTTTACAAAACAGCCCTGTTTAAACTGAATTTTGCATTTCTTCTTCTATACTTTGTATGCATGTTGTGCTGGAGAGGAATTGAGATAGATATTTATTGACAATGCATCAATTTTCTAATTCCTCATTATCATTTCTTTGAATAGAAAATGCTAAAGGACAACTCCAAACATATTAGTAAAGATTTGTCTGTTGGCATGCTTGATATGTGTCCAATTCTGAAAATGTATGTCTTCATAAATATCTTTGCAAAACAGAACTGTCAAAATAGCAAAGAAGGATAATCTATTCCCATCCATTTAGGTGTATACCAGTGTGTGGCTCACCTGCACAACGTAAAACCTCTCAGGTCAGATGGGAGTGCTCAGGTCAGGTGGGAGCACTCAGGTCAGGTGGGAGCACTCAGATCAGGTGGGAGCACTCAGGTCAGGTGAGAGCATTCAGGTCAGATGTGAGTGCTCAGGTCAGATGTGAGTGCTCAGGTCAGGTGGGAGCATTCAGGTCAGATGTGAGTGCTCAGGTCAGATGTGAGTACTCAGGTCAGATGTGAGTGCTCAGGTCAGGTGAGAGCATTCAGGTAAGATGGGAGTGCTCAGTTCAAGTGGGAGCACTCAAGTCAGGTGGGAACAGTCCAGTCAGGCTAAACCTTTGCACCCAAGTTCAATCAGCAGATGTCAGGAGGCAGTCAGCAGATCTTTGCCTTAGATTCTGTAAGTTACATCTTAATTCCGGAATCCCCTGGGAACAGACTTGGTTTAAAACTTTCAGCACATCTCATCTTAGTCTCTTTGGGATGCTGTAAGTGTTACTTGAGACTGAGTAATTTATGAGTATCATAAATAATTTTCTTACAGTTTCGGAATCTAGGTGTGAGCAACTTCTGTATATAGTAAGGATCCTGTCTCACAGCTTGTCATGTGGAACACTGTACCCCTTGGGGGTTGTCATTGTTCCCCAATGTGGAGGAAAGCAAAGAAAGTGAACACACTCCCAAGATCCTCCTGCTTTGAGATAGTGTCGATCTAGTTTTCTAGCTTGACCTTGAACTCACAACCTTCTGACCTGAATTTTCAAAGTGCTAGGATTTTAGGCACTCACCACTTATGCTGACTCCCAAAGCATTAACATTTTAAAGATGTATATGTATATGTATATGTACGTGTATGTGTATGTGTATGTGTATGTGTGTATGTGTGTGTGTATGTGTATGTGTATGTATGTGTATGTATGTGTATGTGTGTGTGTGTGTATGTATGTGTATGTGTATGTGTATGTGTATGTGTATGTGTATTTGTATGTGTATGTGTATGTGTATGTGTGTGTGTGTGTATGTGTATGTGTATGTATGTGTATGTATGTGTATGTGTGTGTATGTATGTGTATGTGTGTGTGTATGTGTATGTGTATGTATATGCATATGCATATGTATATATATATTGCTCCATCCCCTTTCTTCCAACCATATAACTGCCCTGATTTCTCAAGTTTATGTCCCACATATACATACACACACACACACACACCACATACATATATGTATACATCATATACATATGTACTAGAGTGGGGGATCCAGAAAGAGAAAATGAATCTCTATCTCATGGCTGATCTTGAAGGTTATAAGTCCTCAGTTCTGATCTGCTTCCTGTTTTCTGTCTCCCATGATGTGAAAAGCTCTCACTACCTGATCACACAGCCACAATAGAAAGAGCCCTTTGAAACCAAGAGGCAAAATCAATGATTCCCCTAAGCTCTCCATGTCAGGTTACAGTCACAGTGCCACAGAGAAACTGACATTGTTTTCAAAAATATCACATTAAAATATCAATTTCTCCTTGCTCAGGAAAGCCCATTTTAGGGGTACAGCAATCTCTCATTTTACTGATCTCTATTAAGAAATACATTTAGTTTATTTAGGCAACTGCAAGTCTGTAGGCAGCCATGTAAAATGTGTTTATTTACACAAGAATGTCCATGTAAGGATGTATGAATCCTTAGACTGAAGGGGTTATATAGTATTGAACAGATTATCCATAGCACAGGAATTGTGGTGTGACACTTTCCTGGCAAGAAACAGCACCATTTAAGGGTAGGCTGCTGTAATGAGAAGTGGTACAGTCCTTAATAACCAGCTTGTGTGGGTGAGGGCTGATTGGTAATTTCCTAGTATGAACACTTTTCACCATGGCTACATTCAGAAGCAAATACAATGTCAATGAGCAGAGTCAGGAAAAATGTCTTCACTATCATGCATACAAAACAGACTCAGAAGATCTGGCAGCAATACAGCGTGGCTAGATACCTGGATAACAATGTGTTTCTGGTATTTATTACCAACCTTTAACCTTTTAAAGTTGGCTCCGGGTACAAGCATGTCTACCAGCTAAGCCAACCTCTGGCCCTTCCCATATTTTTTAACATGTCATTTAATTATAGGCTTATGTAATTTTTCCTAACAGCTCTGTTCCGACATATACTCTGGAACATTCCTGAAAATGGTCATCTCCAAAGGGACCTTGTACATCATGGGGATGAAACAGAGGTTGAGAGTCTCTGCTGCTTGGAGCTGTATATCAGGGGGGCCTCCATTTCGTCTTTGCACTTAAGTTTTCTTGAGTGGGAGATGAGGGCAATAAGTGAGCCTCTGGATTGTCAAGCACATTAAATCACATTAACCAATTCTGCTCTTCCTAGAAAGGGTGGCTCCGGTGCTAAATATTTCACGTAGCCCACGCTGGAGCAGCGATCATGATGCATCTTTTTCTTTTTTATTAATGAAGGGAGGAAGTCTTCACAGGCCTGTGCTCTGCCTTACATAATGATGTGATTTGCATAATTCAAGGGAACAGAGGCTTTCTTGAAGGCTGGAGACCATGTTATCACTGAGAACAAACATTTTTTTCTCAGGATGGGTATGGTTTAGTTTCAGCATGTTTTCTTTTTCTCTTAGGGTTAGGACAATTGTATAGAAGGCCCTAATTATTGGAGAACCTTTATTTCCTGAGACTGGAGACCTACGTGTTCCTGGGCCTGCCTCCTTTGTGGACTTATAGAAAATAGTTAAGTTGTGAGCAGACACAGAGGTCATCTTAGAAAAGAAGAGGGGCAGTACAAAGGGGGTGTAACCAGAGAACAGGGAACAAACATCAGTACGAGAGGAACCTGGCAAAGGTTCCTGTTCCAGGAGGTTGGGCTATTTCCACAGTTACAGAGTGTAGTTTTCATGGGCTCTGGTCTGCACTTGTGAAATCTGTAAGTGAATATTTCTCATAGACTGGTGAGTTTGGGTATTGGATGATCCCCTTTTCTTGAATTCAGGCTTCCATGCTAGGGCATCAATAGCACATCACCATTCCAAGGTGTCTTGAACATCAAGGGTCTAGGGAAGTCCTTGTCATTGGGGTGTACCCAGTAAGGTGACTTGGTGACTCTGGCCCCTTTCTCTTGCTCTTTGTTTCTGGGCATGAGTGAGTTGAAGTTGGTCACACATCATCACTACTGTGGGCTTGACCCACCAGAGAACAAACCTTAGCAGGTTCCTGACTCACTGGCTTGAACTGAAGTCTCCATAGCATGAACTAATAGACACCCTTCATTTTCACAGGCATTTAAAAATTATAATGGCAGAAATGTGACTAATGTGAGCCTACAGTGTGTCATACGCAGTGAACAGTAGGAAGGACATTTGATACTAGTGAACAGTGAATGACCCTCATGTGTACTGAGCTTGAATCTACTGGGGAGAAAATAGATGATCTGCAGTTAAATTGATAAAATAACATTTGCAAGCAGCAACAGGTGCTATGAAGATGAAAGATTTTGTAATATTGTAAATGTTTTCTTCTAAAAATAATGAAAGATTTTTTGTATGATTGTAAATTTTCTTTTTGTCTAAGAATAATGAAAGTCACTGAAGAGTTTTAAAGATGGTAGGGAGATTGCCCTGAATGTTGTGTGAAGAATGGATTAGCCCTGGTGGATGCACAGAGATAAAGAATGGATTAGAAGCAGTCCTGCTGGATGCACAGAGGCAGTAGGAACCTGTTGTAATGGCTTAAGAACAGTGTAACAGTCTACTGTGCCAGTGTGGCCACAAGAGAGACAAAGCCAAGTTGACAGAGACTATGATGTCAGGAACTGAGTTACCTGTGATCTCAAAGAAGGCACTGGGACAGGAAAGATGCTCCGTCATGCTCCAGCCTTTCTGTAAGCAAGTCAAGCACAGCATAGAGATTTACATTCAGAGGCAATTTTTGCAACGCTGCCTACCAGAGGCTCTAGGGAAATCATACAGGATCTTTTATTTGTGTTAATTTCTGGAAATGAAGGAGCTATTTACCATACCCTTCCTCCATATCCTCTTTACTGCACAGCACTGAGGAGCCAGCTGGTGAACGTGTGGAGAAGGAAGTTTGAGTGTGTGTGTGTGTGTGTGTGTGTGTGTGTGTGTGTGTGTGTGTGTGTGTGCCTCTTTGGAGCACTGATAGCCCACAGAACCAATACCCTATGCAAGGACAGGCTGGAAGTGTAAGTGAAGGTGCTTCACCAGCCAGCTGCAGAGATGCTGCAAGAGTCAGGCTTGAATGAACAACGCGAAACTGACTTTCTAGTTTAATGAAGGTCAGGGTGGGTTGGGGCACACTTTGCACTTAGTGGAAGTCAGAAGCATAAGCAAAAATGAGGAACATGGCTGTGATCACATTCTATGATCACAGTAGGAGAAATAACCCAGTGTTAAGTCACCGAGAAAGAGGAAGAGGTCACACTGTGAGAGCTTAGATGTTGACAAGGACATTTCCTGCCTACGATGCTGAGCCAGGAAGACTGAAGTTTCAGTCCAGCCTGTCCTGTGTGAGAAGACCCTGTTCCAGACAATAAGGAGAGGAGAGAGGCAAAGAAACAACAAATAGAAGAACATCTTACTAAATCCTTATGAAGGGGCTGGAGAGATGCTCAGCGGTTAGAGCACTGACTGCTCTTCTAGAGTTCTGAGTTCAATTTCCAGCAACCACATGGTGGCTCACAACCATCTGTAGTGGGATCTGATGCCCTCTCCTGGTGTGTCTGAAGACAGCTACAATGTACTCATATACATAAAAAAAATCTTAAAATAAACATTATAAAGGCTGTGCAGATTGGGCACTTTACAAAAACAAACAACCCACTCAAACAACAACCCAAAACAGATGAAACAGCAAAGAAAAAACCATTTTATGATCATGATCCTTTATTTGGCAAAGGAACCTTGTCTAATAAGCTCTGTGGTCTTTCTATAGAGGAATGTATGTACTCAACACTGTCTAATAGTATATAAATACATTTCAAAATTGTTCTCTATAAATTACTAGAAAATCAAACAAACACTAATGTTGCAGTAAATATTAAAAACGTTATTACCCTTTTAACCTAAGCTACGGCCGGCTCTGGTGGGGTCACATGGCACTGAGAGGTATCTCTGACTTAGCGGCTCCATGGTCCACTCTACCGGCCCTTGTGACTTTATCTTAGCAGCTCCACGCCGCCTCTATTTTTCTCAGAGTTAATAGCTTGGGTAGGCTATCAGGTGGAGTGAACCATTGAGCTGCTGAGTCCTCTAAGTTAGAGATAACTTTTTTTTCCTTACTGCTTTATTTAAAAATAAAAAAGAGGGATACATTTACAGATTTTAAAAGGCATTTTGGCATAACATTATATGAATAATTTTGTCAGTATTTAATTCTTTTAGAGGTTTGATAGCATGCACTGAAATCCCACTAGTTACCATAAGCATGAAGTACATGTAGGACAGAACGTAACATGGAAACAGATTTCTTGTTGGGTATAGATTAAGCATAATGATCTGTGAATACCAAAATTTGCCATAAGGCTATTATCTTAGTTCTTGGATTATTAATGATTTGAGGTCCTGGTGTACCACACTCTGAGAGAGTGCTATACATTTATTTTTTTCCCTAAGAGGGACTGAGGCTTTCATTTTTTTTTTTTTTTTGCCTTTGTTTTTCTTGAGCTTCATATAGTCTGTGAGTTGTTTCTGGGGTGTTCAGAGCTTTCTGGGGTTAGTATTCAATTATCAGTGACTGCATATTATGTCTTTTTTTTTTTTGTGACTGGGTTACCTCACTCAGGATGATATTCTCTAGATGCAACCATTTTCTTAGGAATTTCATAAAGTCATTGTTTCTGATAGCTGAGTAGTACTCCATTGTGTAAATATACCACAATTTTTGTATCCATTCATCTGCTGAAGGATATCTGGGTTCTTTCCAGCTTCTGGCTATTATAAATAGGGCTGCTATGAACATTGTGATGCATGTGTCTTTGTTGTATGTTGAAGTGTCTCTGGTGTATATGCCCAGAAGTGGTATAACTGGGTCAAAATGGGGTACAGAGCTAAACAAAATGTTCTCAATTGAGGAATATCCAATGGCTGAAAAACATCTAAGGAAATGCTCGACATCCTTAGTCATCAGGGAAATGCAAATTGAAACAACCTTGAGATTCCACCTCACACTAGTCAGAATGGCTAAGATCAAAAATTCAGATGCTGGCGAGGATGCAGAGAAAGAGAAACACTTCTTCACTGTTGGTGGGGTTGTAAACGGGTACAACCACTCTGGAAATCATTCTGGCAGTTTTATTAACTTTTTAATATTTACCGCAACGCACTAAAGAGAAGACAGGGCTTCTCAAGCAGATACCTGGCAAACAATGGCGGGATTGGCTGTGGTCCCAGCCAGATTGGTGCTTCCTTCAAGAAGAAGTTGCAACAATTGTTGTGTTTAAATTTATGCATGTGTGCAGGAGCTTGTGTAGGCCAGAGGTGGACAGAGATCGCTATCTATCTCTAACCCTGTGCTAAGCAGATTGTAAGGAGACAGAGTAGCTTACATTGAGAGAAAAGCTTCCAGGTTAGATGGTAGAATCATAATCCTTGAATGTCCCGGGAACTCTGCAGAGCACAGGAAATCTATATTTACTTGGATCACAGGTAAATGAATCAGAACGGCCTCTCACTTGTCTTGAATAACAGGTAAACAGGAAATATGAGGATTAACACATTTGAACGTGTAACACACCCTGTCAGAAGAAACAGGAAGACTGTTAAATGTGATAAATTCCATTCCTTTTTTGAATTAACAGTTGAGAAATGTCAAATGAAAAAAGTAGATGTTACACACCCAATTCAAGAATTATTAGTAATTTTTTATAATTATATAAAGTATATGTGGAATGAGCTAGTAAATATCAAAACACACAAAACATCAGGTCAGGGTTCTGAACATGAAGCAGAATGATAAACTCCAACCTAAATAAATTTTAAACTCTTTGCATATGGAAAATACCTGTAAATCTGGGGTTGTGGCTTGGAAATGGAGCTCAAAGCAGCATGTGCCAGGCAGGGTTCAGCCCTGCTCAACCTGAGCAAGCAGAAGAGGAAAGACAAGCAGAAGAGGTGGAGGAGGAGGAGGAGGTCCTGCTATCTTTAAATTGAAAACAATGAACAAGTTTAGAAACCACCTACCAGCTGTTCAGGATTGAGGGTTAGTGGGAGCCTAGGAAACTGTTCAGAAAGTGAGGGGTGTGAACTGGGGTGGGGTGGGGCTAGTTCTTGAGTAACCAGTAAGCACACCAGCATATTCCTGCTCAATTTCTTTACCATTAGGGGTAACGACAAGGCTGTCTGACCCGGCCTGGTCTGCAATTGCTGAGGGCTTCAGTTTTAACGGTCATGTTTTCTTTACTTCATAGACACAGTATTTTGAGCAGAGACACTTTAACATTTTATGTATGTGTGTGTTTTCACTAAGAAGTCTCAATGTAGCAAGAATTTCTGCCATTATAAAGAGGCTGAGCCTTACTTGATAGATAATTTTTAAAATCAACTTCTTTTCTAAAAGTTTTATGTAACAAGCTTATCCAAACAGCTGATGAGGCTTTATACACCATTTTAACCATGCTGTTGAAGGCATTCTGAAATGTTTCGATAAAACAAGTGAGAAAATACAGCCTCTTGATTGGGGAGTGTGTAAGATGCACTCTATTTTATCCATCCAAGTTTTCTTTAAAATATTGAAACAACACCCTGAAAAAAATCTTAAAGGAATCTGATAGGAAGGTTGAATGATGCTTTAGCAGATGATTCTCTCTTGCAGAGTAAAGGGCTCCCTTTTGCCAACATCCCAAGCCATTGGTTCTTCTGACAGGCTCTGCCTTTGAGACATTTCTTCTACCCAGCTCATCTCAAAAGCTGGGTAAAAGGAACCTTGAAGGCAAATATTTCATGATGGAAAGTGAAGTCCTCCCATTGGCTGTCACAGTGCCAGCAGACCCCTCAGAACCAGACTGAAGTAATGCCCGGCCCAGCCAATTCTGACTGCAACGTCTTAGCTACACACTGTTCTAATCTTGAAACTGATCAGTACCAAAAGCACAGCTTGGAGAATCCTATGGCTGACCATTGTTTACAGTATGACCTGCCTCCTACTGTTCTCCCACTCCCTCCTCATGCTGGCCCTCCCGTCACACAGTCCCTGCCCTCTCACGCTGGTTTCTACCCTTCACACTGGCCTCTTCCCCTTGCCCTGGCTCCTCCCGCTCACTTTGCCTCCCTCACACTATGTATGTGTGTATGTGCATACGATGTATATGCATATGCATGTATATATATATATACATATATATTAATATATATGCCAATTAAGTCTAGAGGCCACAACCATGGGGAACACATACTGCTTGTCACCCTGAGTCTGACTCTCTTTTGAGTTCTGGACTCTATATACATCTTCTCCTTCTGCTAAAATGATCTGATGAAGGAATATAAGAAGAGACTTTTCTAGAACATTCCATCAGATGGAGAGCACACTGTCCATCAGGCAAGAGGCTACCCAGGGACCTCTTCATAAGTCGGGTATTAGTGTTTAAAGTATATCGGGAAGACATAAGCAGGCACATGGCTTTCCACAGCCCTCTTGCCAGGACACCAGACCTTTGTAAGGAATGGCCCTGAGCCTGCTCCCATCAGCAAGAAGAATAAAGCCAGCACCAGCGTGGCAGGGCCTCCTACATACATCCCAGGCCTCTTGCTGGGCCTGCAGCCCTCACTCACTCTGGTCTTTCTTCTCGAGGCTTCTTTTAGCTCAGAGTGCAGTGTAGACACTTAGATGCTTTATCTGAGTTTCCACCTTGTTTTGGAATTTTATTTAAACTGTCAAATTAGTAACTTCACACATTCAAATAAACACTTTTCATTTTAAATCATGAATTTTTCTTCATTTCCCATAGTTCTCTTAAAATACAGTCTCAACCAACAGTGACTTATTTCCTTCAACAAATTGAATATATACTACAGAAGCAGAAATATATAGCTACAGTTAATTATAAACTTACATTGCAGTTTAAAACAGTTTTCTTCAATATTATAGAAACCAGAGAGAGAGAGAAAATACAGGAAATGCCATGAAATTGAGAAAATGAACATAACTCTGGAATGGAGGCAATACTGCTGAGTTCCGTACTGTGCTGCTGTCCTCAGGTATCGGAAATAATTAGGGCTTCATATGCAAGAGCATCCGCAGACTCCTGGGATGCACCTGCAGGCTGGGGAAGCATGAGATGAGCACTTTGTTTCTTGAGTGCAGCACAGAACTTGATGAAGAGCCTGTGCCGCTCGGTCACGCAGCACTGAGAGGATGAGGTAAGGGAGAGTCTTCACAGCTTCATTCAGTCCCTCCGGACACAATATGCTCAGCAAATACAGCTTTGCTCCCCTGAACGAGGGACCACCAGAACTCACACCCCACCCCTTTCCTGTTGCTGACCTTTGAACTTTGCTGTACCCATCATGCCAGTACAAAGAACCACAGTGTTCAGTTTCTTGGTCTTTCAGCACCCAAGATGGACAGATGAGACTCTCTGGGGCCCACTCACCACCGAGAGCATTGCCTTCAGGCAAGCAGTTTACCAGTTCTTCCCAAGACTGAAATATGTATCCCACTCTAGTCTTGACACATAGCGGGCACCGTTTACGTTCACTAATTTGGTTGTATGGTGCTTCCTGGGAAGAGGTGAATATATATCTATTTCAGACAGACTATCTAGAGAGACAAAGGAAATGCTTCACCTCCAATCTAGCATGTTCGACCAAGGGGTTTACCACAGCTGCTTACAGGAGCATCAGTGACCAGTCTAGCTGCATTACCAAAAGGCACAAAGGCTGCATCCAGCAGCTCCACTTGCAAGATGCTCCGTGGAAGGCTCTCTACTTGCAGAGGTTACAGTTAAGTAAAGTTACACTGCTATGTAAACTCTAGAAAGGCTGTCTTGCATCAAGACCTGGTTTCATCTTCTCTCTTCTCTCTATAAGGTAATTTGTATTTCCCTTTCATTATGATAAGCAAGCACAACTTTCAGAAATCCTGAGGGCTCCTCTATGGGTGCTTGTGCCCCTTGGCATGCACTACACTGAGGGCCTTAAGTGCCATCCCTAACAAGTTAAGTATGGATTTTTATTGCAGAAATCCATCCACTCATTCCTTCATGAGGTCCTTAAGCCTTCCATGAGGGAGGGGATGGCCCTGGCTCTGTCTCATCATGGGCAAAACAGCATCTCAGAGTAATTTTACATCTCCAGTGTCACACATTCCTCTACCAAACCCTCAGAGTCCAAAGGCCTCTGTTTTGCATTTTATAAGAAAGAAAAAGAAGCCGAGGATATGTTTGGTGGAGGAGAAGCATGGTGCCAGGAACCAGTGCCTCTGTGGACCCATGCTGGGCCATCCAGTCCTGAGGTACCAGCCACACAAAGGTACAGTACAGAATAGAGTTTATTTAGGGCACGGGGAGGGGAGGGGAGTTGAGAGGGTAGTTGAGACAGAGAGACAGACAATGAGACGGGGGGGGGGGACGGGGAGAGAGTGAGAGAGGGAGAGGGATAGAGAGAGAGAGAAGAGGGGAGGAGGGGAATAAGGAGAGAAAGGACAGAGGGGAAGAGGGCAAGGGAGAAGAAAGTGAGGAGGGGGCAAGCAGCCCCTTTTATAGTGAGTCAGGCACATCTGGCTGTTGCCAGGTAACTATGGAGTGAGCCTAGAAGAAATGGCAACACTGTCTTGTCAATAGGACAGTGTTGATGTGGTTCCAATGATATTGGTCGTTTAAACATCATCTAGATAGAACCTCTTACTCCTTCTCAAGTTCACCAGTTATCTAAGCAGACAGGCCACACCTTCCTCACAAGCATTTACACAGCTGTGCACACCCCACTGCCTCTCCAAGGACGCTGAATGCTCTCCAGCTCCTCTTCAACTTTTCCTTGTTCATGGTTCTGCACACTTCTGTCTGGATCTATCCCGCCTTGAGACTCTGGTGAAAACTTTCTCTTGCTGAAGGATAATCCTGTGATAGGACAAGTGTTAACTTCCTATCTTATCACTTTTGATGGTGTTTTGATTCTTTGTCCCTGCATCGTTACAGAGACCAGAGTCAAAAGATGTTTTCTGAGGAAAAAGAGAGGAGAATTCTGCTTATTGTATGATTAAATAAATATAACTAGTGTGTAATTTCTACTTTCTTAAGTTTTCAGGAACTTGAGGGCATGGTTTTATGCTGTATACTTTCGAACTCCCTTCCAAAGCAGCATTATGTATTTATTAGCTTATGGATTTCCTATAGACTATCATTGATCTTCTGCTGTTTGCTAAATACTTAACAGGTTCTGGGGCCAAGAACCATGACTTGGGAATGATAACTTGAGGTCAAATGCTAGGTTTTCATTTACTGGTCTTGACAGTGGTGTGTTCTTTTAAAGAGCAAGAGGAGGAACCATTAGAGCTCATACTTCACCCCTGTCCCTGCTGCTAATCTTCTGTACCTTAATTCACATCAAAAGGCCTCATTCACTTAAATTGTTATTTAGTTGTCAATACACGTTCTGCTGTTCTGTGTATGGTATTCGAACCACAGCCACTCTGGGATGGCTCCAGAACCTCTGGGTACCAAAATCTGCAGGTGTTCAAGTGTTACACACAATGGTACACTATCTGCATATAATCTACACATCCTTTGCATACTTTAAACCTTGTCTGTATTATTTATAGCATCTAATACAATATACATGCTATGAAAATGCCTAATGTAATATGCATGGCACATAAATATTTATCACATTATATTGTTTATGGAATAATGACTAGAACACACCTTGACAGTTTATATAAGTTAGGCACAAAATACATGCCCCTCCCCACACCATGCACACATATCTGTCTTGGGTGGAGCGAATTCCAGAACACAGAGCCTGCAGGTTGGAGAACCATCTATATACCACAGCTTAGAGCGAAGATCTCCATGACCTGGATGCTCCCTGTCTATCTGTTTGCCATGCTATCATTAACCTCCCCTCCCCTGACTTCAGACAGAGTCTTTCTGAATCTAACAATCTAGATACTTCTCATGATTAGCATGAATCACTCATGCTAATACTTCTCAAATGACTTTTTGTCACTAAGATCTTGTTTGGCTCCAGCAGTACTGACTTCTGTTTCCATCTCTGGTCACTCTGTCTGTCCCTCTAGCCATGTTCATTTCATGATACATTAATAATATTTAGAATTACTTTGTTTGTTTGCTTGTTGTTTTTGGTAGGGCTCCAAATAGCACAGTCTGTCCAGAAACTGGCCATGTGGGTCAGGATGTCTTCAACTTCCTGTTTCTGCCTCCCAGGATCTAGGCTCCAGTTAAGTGGACCCTTTGTCTGGTTGTGTGTTTATCATTATTTTTTTCTGCTGGAAGAATTGTGGTGTTTGCCAATCTAGCTGTCTGTCAGAAACATTATTCAACCAAAACAAATGCTCCCCAAAGGGGTAGGCGTTATTAACAAGAGCAAACTCTTACAGATTGTTGAAAAATTAAATGAAGCGTCTGGAAGAAGGCAAGATGGGTTAAGGGTGGTGGCCATTGCTGTTAATGAAATAATGGCAGAGATGTCTAAGCTTTTGTATGTGACAAATCAAGTCTGACAACGAAGAAGGCAGGATGGGGCTGGATGATGAAGCTTTTGTGATATACGGCTGTGAAGACGTCTTTAGGACGTCCTTACACAGCCATAATTTTACTCTCGAATGTTCTGAAGAGGAACTTCTGGGAACAAGAGTTGTATAAGATCTGAGGTTGGAACTCATTCCGGTCCCTCCCATCCAGATTGAACGTTTGCTACTTTGTGTTCACAGCAGGGCAATGGCCTCTGTGAACAGCCTTTCTGTTTTCTTTCTTCTTTTGCTCCAGAAGAGTCATTGAATGAGAAACGTGATGAGGATTATTGCTATGATTTCAAGACCATTTCTCCTCTCTGTGCTGGTATCCAGAAAGGGTTTAGGGGGGTTATCCCTCCCATCGTCTCCAGAAGGCATTCCAACACTGGCCCACATTAAAAATCTGCTCTAAGTGGTATGCATGTGTTCTGCTATGCAGTTATACCGGTTTAGCTTTTTCCAGCCCTGTCTTACACAGACACTTGGGGCTGCCTTTCAGATCCTGAAATCACTTGCTTGGCTTTACAGATTGTATTTACCCTCAAATTATCTGTACTATTTTTTCCCCAACTGTAATGATAATTTTGTGTTTCGGAAGTAATTTCATTTTAGAAAACCTGCAGAGCATATTGTGGCGAATAAGAGCAACCTCCCAAAGTGTGTGATAAGACCCACAGTATTTCTATTGCCGAGTTACAGATGGAACAGGGCAGGATTTATTGTTGCACAGTCTCTCCATCTTAGTTTATTAAAACTACTTATCCAGAGCGGCAGCAGGACTCTTCCTTCCCGACTTCTCACATGGCAATGTGCTCCAACACGGGTCAAATAAGAGCCTTAGTTTCATCTTAAAACCAGGTAATAGACAGTGCAGTAGCTTGGCATTTTGTAGAGAACAGAGTGCTGTGAGGGGCGGTGCGTCACTGCATGCATACAGGGCAAGTGTGATGAGACACTATGACAGTGACCTTGCTGGCAAGGATGCCCCTGAACTTAAGAGTCACAGAGAATGGGATTCTATGAGGTAACTCTGAAAGAATGCAGACAGAGAAGGGGCTCCGTAAAATCTGGGCAAACTGTGAATTTCATCACTCAACCTTTAGAAGGAGTGAGGTTGGCCATAGCAACTTGGCCTGCTCAGATTATCCGGCAATAGATCTCCTATGAATGACTTCACACAGAGTTCTTTTTCCTCAGAAGAAGCTTAAAGGAAAATCCCACAAAGGGAAGATGTGTATCGCTGCAAGGCCAGATTTCAGGTGGTAATTACTACAATAATTATAACACCTTCCTGAGCAGACAGTGGACAAACAGCAATATAAAAGCGGGTAATATCAGAGAAGGTGAGGGGCTGGCAATAGTGGCTTAGAATCACTTGGTGTGTAATGAAAACTTTCATGTTCATTATCTTATTAATTCACACAACAAATGCAAAGATAATAAGCAGACAGCAGAGACAAGAGGTGTGAATCAAAGAGAGCTTATTCTGAGGCTACATTCTGAACTACAATATCTGTCCTTGTTGGGGTTTTATAGTTGTGTTAAAACACTGCGGGAAGGAATGTAGCTGAGGAAGAGAATTATTTCACTTCCATATAATGGTTCGTCATGGAACACGTTAGGGCAGGAACCTGGACAAGAAGCTTATGCAAAGACAATGGAGGGATGGTACTTATTAGTCTGCTCCTCATGGCTTGCTAGGTCTTATAGAACAGAACACCAGCCCAGGTTGAATCCACCCACAGTGAGCTGGGTCCGCCATGTCTGCCACCAGTCAAGAAGATGAACCACAGACTAACCTGATTAACATGTTTCCTCAGATGACATTCTGCTTCCTTGGTTACCCTAGTCAGTGTCAGGTTGACATGGAACTGGCCGGTGTCCTATGTTATTTCTTCTGCTTGCCTAGAGTGCTGTGATTCTGGGTCATGGAAGCCCTTCTCCACTGTGCAGCCCAGAGAGCTGACTGGGCTATTTCTTGTCCCCTACCTCCCCAGAACCTAGCAGAGTGTAGTGTTAGAGAAAAAGTCAGTTTCAGTTTGTTAGCTTATAGGCGATTTCACTAGGCTTCTCCCAGGGACCTAGCAATAGCTTACGTCATCATCTGCCAAGAAACCCAGGTGCTCCAGCTGTGGGCTGTGTATATGTCTCACTCCGAGCCTTTGACCACCTGTTGCTTGGTTATGTAAGCTACTGTGATCAGTTTAGCTGTTGAATGTCAAGATTTGTCTGTCCACAGATTTGTCTGGTGTGTGGTTGAAATAGAAATTACCCCCATATACTCATGTGTTTGAATGCTTGACCCAAGGGGGTGGCACGGCTAGAAGGTGTGGCCTTGTTGGAGTATGTGTGGCTTTGCTGCTGTAAGTGTGTAAGTGTGGGTGGAGAAACTCTGACCATGCTGTGTACCCATAGAGAGTCCTGGGGGTGAGAGCAACACAGCTGGAGCACAGCTGGAAGATCCTGCTTCTTCACATCTTGGTCCTGGATGGCTGTTTTACTCGAGCTTTTGTTTGGTTTTGAAATCTCTGCTCCAATGAAAGGGTCTGCAACCCCATGGAAGAACAACATTATCAACCAACAAAACCCACCACAGCTCCCAGGGACTAAAACACTAACCAGTGAGTTCGCATGGAGAGACCCATGGCTCCAGTAGCATATGCAGCAGAGGATATTCTCTGGCATCAATGGGAGGGGAGGCCTTTGGTTCAGTGAAGGTTCGTTTTCCCAGTGTAGGGGAATGCCAAGGCACTGAGGTGGGAAAGGGTGGTTGGGAGAAGGAGCACCTTCATGGAGGCAAGGGGAAGGGTGATGGGATTGTGGGAAAAGGGAATAACATCTGACACGTAAATACAAAGAATATCCAATTAAAAAAATTACAAAAAAATCTCTGCTCCATTGTTTTACATTTTATGATGAAGCACCACCTTATAACTTTGATGCAAGTGGACAAGTTCTATTACTATGAGTTTGGGGAAATGTTTCTCTTTTCTCAAGGTATAGAGAGCTACTTAATACAAGTTTATCTGTTTGAGATGAAAACCAGAGCACATAGTTCCTGTGATAGTTGGGTTTGATTAGATCACAAGGTAACCAGATAGTCAGATATTACAAAGAAAGTTTGGCATAGATTACAATTAGAGTCTCTATTTTGCCCTTTCTAATTTGGCAGGCCCCAGCTAGCTGAGGGCCTGAGGAGAGTAGGGAAAATAACCCTTCTGCACATGAAGGGAGCTCTGGCTGTCTGACTATGTCAGGGCAGAGATGTGTCCTTCTCTAGAACTCCAAAAAGAGTAAAGGCTTTGTCTAGGTCCCAATATGACCTGTACCCACGTTTTTTTCTATGACATTGATCTCTTTCTCGAGTTTGCCATTCATAAGATGTTTCAGCTGAGGGGAGGGAGGGGAAAAGGGGGAGAGGAAAGGAGGGAAATGGGGAGGGGGAGAGGGAGAGGAAGGGTGGGGGAGGAAGAGGAGGAAGAGGAGAGAGAATCAATATCATATCCTCCAGTTTCATTCTTTCAAGGAATCCTAATTCAACCCCAAACCTTTCTCCCAGCTCACAGTGAAAGACTGAAGTGTGTAGAGTTCACGCTGTTCAGCTGTCTTAGTTGGGGTTTTATTGCTGTGAAGGGACACCGTGACCCACAGTAACTCTTATAAAAGGAAATATTTAACTGGGGCAGACTTACAGTTTCAGAGTCCATTGTTATCATGATGGGAAACATGACAGTGTCCAGGCAGACCTGGTGCTGGAGAAGGAGATGAGAGTTCTACATCTCGATCTTCAGGCAGCATAAGAGGACTGGCATGAGCATGTAAGACCTCAAAGCCTGCCACCCACACAGACACACTTCCAGAAGCAAGGCCACACCCACTCTGACATGGCCACACCCATGCCAACAGGACCACACTCACTCCAAAATGGCCACACTTCCTAGTAGTGCCATCCTCTTAGGCCAAACATTAAACACATGAGTATATAGGGGCCATTCCTATTTCAACCATCACACCAACAGAACCCAGCTGTGGACAGACAAATCTTGACACTCAACACCTAAACTGATTCTTTGGATTGCCACAAATGTGAAGGCACACATATATAATTAGGAGAAATAATTTATATTTTTTTTTTGTTTTGTTTTACTGGCAGAAACTGTTCTAAACAGAAACTTGGCTAGAGCAGGTCTTGGTGTTTGGTTGCACCTGTCTGCCTTCATGTGTCACCTATGCATGTAATGGGAAAATATTTTGACATGGTTTTTCTCAGATTTTTTTGACTTCTTGAATCATCTCATCACTAGGATGACTCTGCATGATGCCTATTCTCGAGGTTTCTGCATAACTCTTGCTGCTTATGTTTCGCTGTTTCTAGATGTCTGAGTTTTTTGGTAAATTAATATATTATGGATGTGACTTACTTAATCTGATTTCCAAGGCCTGGTCTGGAATAGTTGCTGCATCTGAGTCTCTAAATGCACAATTTTAAGACAGTTAAATTCAGGCTATGGTTGTAGGAAACAAGCCAGTCATTTTCAGAGCTGAGGTAGGTGACTCATGGACACTGAGACTCCTGGCCTATGAGACTCTCTAATCAACAAACGGGAAGGAATCACCTCTCAAACTCAGGGTGGTACTGGCTCATCACTCTCACACTTTCCCAGAAGCCATCAGTGTGTGACCTTAGGGAATCGATTCTAGAGGCTCATATTCAGATGGTAAAATCAAGTGCTCTTGTAAGGGTAGCGCTCTCCTGGGGAGGTCAAGTTTACACTCTCCCCAGAGGTCTTGACAGTGCCCCCCACCCCCAGGTGAGAAGTCAGGACAATGCTCCCCTGCCCCAGTTCAACACCAGAGTTTAGGGCAGTGCCCACCCCGGGGAGATGTGGCATCTCCTCCCCCACTGTAGAGCATATGTCTGCTATGCCCTTTCTGGTCTCCCCATCACCCTTCACCTTCTAGAAGAGTACCTGCTTCCATTGTGTTGATGTATTTTGTGTGGCACAAGGATTTGTGTGTCAAGGTTAGAGGACAACTTTCAGAAGTCCGTTCTTGCTTCTCCCCTGGATCCTGGAAAATTGATTCAAGTCTCAGAGCAGGTGCCTCACAGACAGAGCCTTCTCACATGCTCTAATAATGGTTCTGTTTGAACGACCATTTAAGAAACAGAGGCAGAAGAGCCAAAGTCCTGTTTTAGTTACTTTTCTACTGGTGTGAGAAAATACCAATGACCAAAGCAGCTTATTTTAAAAGTGTTTAATTGGAGGCTTGCTTACAGGTTTAGAGGGTTTGTCTCTGATCATCAGGGTGGAGTAGACAGGCATTACACTGAAGCCATAGCAAGAACTCACATCTGATCAGCACGTTGCAGGCAGAGGAAGAGCAAGACCACTGGGCCTGGTGTGGGCTTTTATAACCTCAGAGAATAATGCACCTTCTCCGACAAGGCCACACCTTCTAATCCTTCACAAACAGTTCTACCAACTGGAGTTCAAATATAAAGACTCCATATGGGGGCCATTATCAAACTGTCACAGATCCAGAGAGACTTGTTGACTAGTCATTTCCCCACATGGTCTTTCAGAAACACCTAGCCAGCCATTGTTGCAAGGGAACATTCAGAGGGGCAATGGGACAGGGTACTTGACATTTGGCTTGTAGAAAATTCAGAAAATGGAAGTGCGTACAGATTTTCCTCAGGCTTTATTGAAGCTGCATTTGCTAAAGCTGCAAGATTTTAAAAGTATTTTCTAAGACATCGATCTTACCCAGACGAGCCCATTTTAAATTGGACTCATTAAATCATTCGCTGTCAGAGCCAACAGCTGTGCAGAGGCTCGTTAACAAATGAAAAACGAGCCTTTCGGACTTGTTTACTTTATCTGGATGCTTTTTTTCTTTGTTGTTGTTGTTGTTGTTGTTGTTTCTTATTTTCTCTGATAACACATCCTTACAGGGATCTTGTTACACCATTACCTGCAAGAATGAAAAGCGTGACTATTGGAGATGCTTTCCCTGTTAGCCTTCTTACTTGGCAATCTTAGCTCAAGCCAAGCTGTCTCCTACTTTAAAGAAGCTGAATACTCATTTACCTTGCTGAAAAGCTTGAGAAGCCCAAGGTCCTTGGCGCAGGAAACAAAACTAGATGATGATCCCAAATTTACATCTGAGTTTTTTCTCCAAGCTCTGGATCCAGATGAGGAGCTGATTAGGGGCTTGCTTATTGCCCCTCCCCCGCCCCCATTCATTGATCCTGGCGAGAGTTGGTTTTGGTACGTTACAATTCACTATCTGTGCTTAGATGTTAGCCTAGAAGGTTCTGTAGCCCACCCGCCTTCCAGTTCTGGATCTCCCTTCTTAACAAAACTCTCAGAGGAAGAATTCACTCACTTCCGGTTTCACTTCTGTGTGTGTGTGTGTGTGTGTGTGTGTGTGTGTGTGTGTTTGCGCGCGCGGGGGGGGGGGTGTTTAAAATTTCTACTCAGGCTTTGCCCTCGGGTCGTTAGACATTATCTCTAGTTTTCAGTGGGAAAATCTCCACAACACTGGAAACATTCGGCATCCCTCACTTCAGGGAATCCAACACCCTCTTCTAGACTCTGTGGGCACCTGCACACACACCCACATACAAACACACAGGCACAAAACTGAAAATAAAGCTTAAAAGAAAAATGGATTGCTTCCTCTCTCAGTTTTAAGCTCATACATGTAATCTTAATGTATTTGGCTGGTAGACAGGGTTGCCTAGAGTTCATGTTGTAGGAAGGAACTTTCATACCTATGTTACTATGTGCTTGGTGTGCACCACAGTGGGGTAGTAGCTCTTACTTACCCTGTTAGCACTCCAGCTCAGATGATGCCAGCCAGAACAAGTCCAGAGAGATGGAAGGTTGTGTGTGTGTGTGTGTGTGTGTGTGTGTTGAGGGGTGATGAAGAAACACAATACCATGAGCCTCAGGAACATTGTGGAATATTTTACTGCTTTTGTGTCCTTCCTTCCATAACATTCTGACTGGAAATGAGACATACTGTGGCTTGGCTTTCATAGTGATAACATTTCCACTTTATCATATCTCAGCCTTTTTGAATAAACACAGCTTCCAGATTTGAGTCCTCAGCTCACTAGTGTTTGTGATGTTAAACGGTAAGGATCCACCATTCTGGTTACGAATTATTGGGATTCTCCTACGTATTAGGAGATGCCCTTTCAATTCCAAAAAATCAATCAAACCCTCATTATCTCTCTGTTCCCAGTGCTTGCCAACATTGTTGATGCAAAGTGAGTTCATTACTTGTTGACTGATGTGCGGATTATACAGAGGATTTTTTAACTTCTTTGTTGACCTAATAAAGAACATTTTTATGCACACGCACAAATAATTTGGTTAAAAATGATAATTACAGCCTACCCAAATAGTGTAAAGAAGAAATTGCAAGTCAGCGGCAGCCTTTAGCAAGTCTTATAAGTGAAGATTTTGGCCTGAAATTTTAAAGTTTGGATTCTTTTTGAATTTGAATTCTTTCACCTTTGGGGTTGAAAATAAACACTGCATTTTCTATGGCATTTCGGGGACTGAACTGGATAATTCTGGCAGTGCTGTTTTGCTCTTTGAAGGCATTCAACAGCAAACACATGTCTGTGAATAAATGTCACCGTGCTTAAGGTTTCTATCTGGACTCAGTGCTGGCACAGGGAGAAAAGGCTGAACTTGAGAGTTCCTTACTGCCTCATGATGTCACATTCTTCATTTGGCTCTAAGGGTTCCAGCTTCCTCACTGGGCTTCTAGGGTTTAACTGCTTAGTTGAGATGGCAGACAATGGTTAGAGAAGGCGTCTTAACAACTAGTTCTTTCTGCGGAAGGAGATGCAGTAATTGAGGGGTTGACTGTCCCCAACCTCCAAGTGGATGGAAGAGGACCGAACAATGGAGGCTACATTCAGAGGAACAGCATTTAAAACTCCAGAAAACTGTGTTCTTCCATTTCAGACTCATCTCCGTTGCTGCAGGGAGAGAGGTTCTCCTTTTGTTGTGTTCAAGTTAGTGTTTTAAGAACACTTGTTACTTCTCATCTGGCCGCCTCGGAGTCCAGGGGTTGAGTGCACACACAGATCGTTGTGATTAGCTCACGGCAACATCTATACAGCACATATTTTTTGGATGAACATGTACAAAACTAATTAATAACAGAACGGGCACCAACCCATCAGAACCATAATGGCGTCACCGTTAGCCATGTTCTCGAGGACTCACAGGTGTGCTGCATAAATACGATGCTGTTCCTCAAAGAATCTTCCAAACTCTTCTTACTGTCTTATTGGAAAGTGCCATTTAGAATTTAGTAACATAAGCAGAACAGTCACTAATGTAGCACTTAAAAAAATAAAACAGGAATCAATTAAATGTGTGAATGTGTGGAGTTAACAATCAGCATTCTGTCCCTTTATCAGTACATGCAGAAGCCAGACAGACAGCAATGATGAATACTTCTGGTGTGAATGTGATCAGAGAGACGCTGGCAGATGCCTGGTTCTCACCTGCTCCTGGGTCTGAGTTGTCTGAGCTTCTCACTAGACTTTGCTTCCATTCATGCCATTTAGGTGTGGGCAGGAGGCCACAGAGGGAGGGGTTCAGATTGGTCGTTACCTCCCCTAGACCCTGTGTTTCTCTGGCCTTGAAGTTTCCCCCAAGGCAGAGCTTTCTAAGAGTGACTTTGAAACTGAATTTGAACCACAGTTTGACTACTTATTAGTCCTGTGACTTTGAGCAAAGACTTTAAATTTGCTGACTTTGGGCTTTTTTTTTTTTTTAATCTATAAAACAGAAGTAATGATTACTATCTTGCAGGGAGCTTGTAAGGATTAAATAGGATGTAAAAATCTCTTTTATATTACAAAGGTTGGGCCCAAAAGAGAAACCACTGCATAGTGCATAATTACAGGAGTGCATTGTACAGAGAGTCAAGTTCAGAGAATGTTCTACAGTGTAATGGAAGAGCTAAGGAACCACAGGGAATGTTTCTAAAAGTTTGTGGATTGTGTAGTCTGGTTCACACAGAACATAGAGGAGAAAATTTTGTGGATTGTGTAGTCTGGTTCACATCGAATAGAGAGGAGAAAATTTTGTGGACTGTGTAGTCTGGTTCACACAGAATAGAGAGCAGAAAGTTTTGTGGATTGTGTAGTCTGGTTCACACAGAACAGAGGGAGAAAACTTTGTGGATTGTGTAGTCTGGTTCACATCGAATAGAGAGGAGAAATTTTTGTGGATTGTGTAGTCTGGTTCACACAGAGTAGAGAGAAGTCCAGATTCAGAATTTCCCCAGAACCACAAAGAGTATGTCTGGGTGACTCCTAGCTATGACTGGTGCTTCTAAAAGGAGACAAAGAAGAGATATCCTGATTCATTCTCATCCCACACTCTAAGATGCTCAGCCGGGATCCACCAAACAAGAAAGCCTGCTGAACAAAACTCATTGAGAGGATTCTGGGAAGGCAGGACAAAGCAGACCCAGACAACACAAGGGTTGTTGTGGCCATGCTGCCCACATGGCCTCATAGGTTTAATTGAGGTCATTTCACCCAGAGGGATTGTCTAGATCTCAAAGTCTTATTGTAAATGCAGTGGTTACACGTTAACAGCACAAACCCAGAGCATTCGATCACATCAGGTGCCATCTTCAGGACAGCACCAGTTAAAGACTGTGCCTTTCCCAAACACCATCCCCATGGTGTTCAGTTTGCAAGTCTGGCTTTTCTACTTTACACAAATCATCAACAATTCACTATGGGTCTGAACACGAGAATATGCAAATTCACGTGCACCCTCACAGGCAAGCCAGCTTTTTCATGGCGATATGCAGAGCAAGTATTCCATGCTACATCATAACTAGTGTTTCTAACGGTGATTTCTTCTGTGGAGCTGATGAAAGTTTCACACATCATCTTTGTAACACACTGCATCATGTCAGACTACACAACTGAAGCAGCCCACTGTCCACTGACTCACAGTAGCCTGGAAAACCCGTGTGCTGACTACCAGTTTGCTGTCCCCAGTGTGCCCCTTGCAGTTGAGTCATGTGCTTCTGCTGACACCCTTCCCTCCTAGTGGAATCAGACCCAGCTGTCACTTTTTAAAGCTCCCTCTGAAGACACGTGTCCTGTGGCTCTTTGGGAATCTTGTCTCTTTCCTTCTCTTTGGGCCCTAACTTGACTCTGGCCAACATTTAAGGTGGGCCTGATTTATCTTCCTTCCTAGGATATAAGGCTTTGAGACCAAATTCCAAATCAATTCTTTTTTTAAGAAACTTTTTAAAGTCTCTATCAATTCTAAAGGAATCCCTATGCATTTAATAACACCTCCAGAATATCAATTTGAAATGCAAAATGCAAATCTCATTTTAAAAATCATGTCAGTGTCTTAAAAATTGTCTACACGGAATCACAACATTTTTGGTCTAAGTTTAATACACACTTAACAACTTGTCTGTCTCTAAGTGCAGAGGACCCATAGTGTCTTTGGTTATTATTAGAATGACAGAGAACTAAGAAGACATCTGTTTAAGAGACATTTCTGCAGAACTCAGGCTGAGAGCAGAGATCAGCAAACCAAGCAAGGCAAGAGCAGAGTCAAGATGGGGCCTTCAACACCTCATGTGCAGGAGGATGTGGTGAGCTATACAACTAGAGAGAGTCTCACCGATCCCCAAGCTCTCTCCTGAGTATCTCCAGCTGATAGGGTAGAGGCACAGGGGGACCAGCCTCTGCTGGGACCTCTAGAGTCCTGATTTTCCCGGGCTGCAGGAATGAGAGCAAAGTTCCAGACTGACAGAGAGACAGGGAGAGGGCAGCTAAAATGGGGGCAGAGAGACTGCTGGGGTCAGAGAGCACCTGGGGGTAGTGTGGTGTGGTGCCACACTGGAACCGGTCACCACTACTTTTTAACATTTACTGCTGCAATGATGTTTTGTGATTTCTGGATATTTTGACTTCCTTGAGACTCAGCACACATTTCAATATAACAAACAGTAATTTCGCAGTGTCACAAGACTGAACAAGAATGGGTAATTTCTTCATCCTATTTGGTCTCTGGACTATGTCTGCAGAGAAGAATGGAGAAAAGTCCCCCTTTCTGTATGGAGTGCACACGGGGGGGGGGTGCAGCTTGTCACAAAGAAAATGAAAACACAGGAAGAGATGGCTCAGCACTTGTGTTTGCAGAGGACCAGGATTTAGTTTCAAGCATATACATGGTGACTCATAATCTCCCATAACTCTAGTTCCAGGGGCTCCGATGCCCTCTTCTGACCTCCATAGGCATCTGCAATGTCACACACACACACACACACACACATACACACACACATACACACACATACACACATACACACACACATACACACATACACACTACACCAAGATAATAAAAGTAAAACTTAAAAAAAAAAATGCAGGAATAAGTGTTTAAAAAATAAGCAAAGGTAGCAACCACATAATAGATGCTAGCAAATATGTACTTAATAAATGGTAATTATTGCTTCACATCTAGACCATGATGAATATACATTACTTAATAGTTGTAAAAGGACACAGAAGAAGCATTAGGAGAGGATCAGACATGTTTGGGAGAAGTTACAGCATCTTGTCCACCACCCATTCATGGAGCACAAGTAACAGATTAAGTAATGTGAAGTTGCTTACTTTTATGCACACACAAAAATCATCTGTCAGGAGAGTTTTTGCCTTGCAGGGCCTGGGCCTTGCTCTTGCTAGGGAGAGCAGCCACTGAGGACCATGCTCAGCCCCATGCCCTGGGGAAATGGATGACAGGATTGTAGAGGGGCTGTGTTCATAGCTAACCAATGACCAGTCAAGACTCCAAGCATCCTCTGTCTCTCAGCTTCTTTTCCTTCAGTGACTCTCAACCTTCCTAATGCTGTGACCCTTAAAGACAGTTCTTCATGTTGTGGTGACTCCCCCACCATAGCATTTCCTCAGTGCGACTTCATAACTGTAATTTTGCTACTGTTGTGAACCGCAGGGTAGATGTCTGATACGAAGGATACATGGCCCTCAAAGGGGGTCACGATCCACAGGTTGAAAACAGCTGCTCTTCTCACTACAGCTGTGGCCCTCTGGAGCCTGGTTTCATTTAGAATGATTTTTACAATTCTTTATACATTGCAGCATGAGTCCACCTCCACTAGAAGAATCTGCCTTTCTCCCGAGGCTGGGCCACTTGGACAGCTCCCCCGTCATCATGGTAACACGAGTGATTGCACACTTAACACAAACTCACATGATCACTCACGTGCTCACAAGCTCACACTCAGATGCACAAGGAAACCGAACAGGTCTGACAGACAAAGGGCGTCTTTGGTAGACACGAGGCATGGTTTCACCTCCCATCCTCTGCTTTGCTACTTTCATGTCAACCAGGCCTGCTTCCTGAAACTCCCATCAGACATGTAAACCTAGTGTCAGAGGGGGCCTCTCACATGGCCAGGATGCCAGAATCATGCAGCTGTGGGCAGGGTGATGGGGCTTATACCTAGATAATTCCAGAGGTAGCCTCTAGGACTTAAAGGAGCATTCCCCAGAAATGTGTAAGAAAGCAGAAATCTTAGCTGTTTAACCCTTTCTAGAACATGACTGTTGGGTGGTGATGTGTTTGGAGACTTCAGGGGGATTTGTGCCAATAGTTCCTCGTAGCTTTCAAGGTTATTAGGCAAAGTCGTAAGAGTAGCAGAGGCATGGCTTTAACTTCTGAGTGAGTCTCTAGGCTGTTTAGTTCATCAGGACAGGGTATAGGAGCTAGTAGGGCTAAGCCTAAACAAACTCTATTAGAAATTCCAGTGGTTATCCCTGGCTCAAATTGTGTCCCTAGATAAATCTGTGCTATCACCGGTGTCCGGAAGAGAGATGTAGAGAGGTTGTAATCTCAGTTTCAACCAGGTCTGCCCCCAGTAACTTCTGTGTGGAAAAGAGGGAATAAATGTCTCCTCAGGAAACTCTAGTGAGCAGCGCAATACAGGGCAGCAATAAAATGAAGAATAAGGGGAAATTATTTGCTTTCTAAGTCATAAAATTATGAAGCGCTGTCATCAGAGACATGACCTTTCTTACAGAATAGCAGGCTCTCTTGGCCCTTCCTCACAGCTTATGCTGAGTAAGTCAAGCTCACGTTGTTTCCGGAAACACATTTTATATTATTTATTTCTATCACTGGTGAATAAATAACTTTTCCCACGGTCTGCATGTCTTTATTTAGTACGTGCATATTAATGTCTTAAATTACATTTCTGCTGCATATCCAGTGAGCACATTAATATAATCACAGCCTTTTCAATGACCTTGAGCCTGAACCTCAGTCCTTCACTGGCAGAAATTAAAACTGAATGTGGACAAGGCATGGAGAACACGGCCCAGGAATAAATGGAGGATTCAAGGCATATGCTTATCTCTGGGAATATTGCTCCTGAAATGTTAATATTTAAATGCACACTTTCTGAAAAACCCACTCTCCAGTACTCAGTCAGATGACAGAGTTTTGCAAGCTGCCAATCTGCCAGTTAGATCACTTGGACAGCTAGTGTCTGTCTCCATTACTGCCAATCCGAGGGCCCTTATGTCTCCAACATGATTTGCATGTATGGCCAGAACCCTATGTAGTCTTCTGAAAGCTGTTGAGAGAAGTTAACTAGTAAGTCTGGGCAACTTGTCCTAGATCTGCAAAGATGCACAAAGGGAAGGGGCAGGAATTGCAAAAAGAAGACCTAGTGTCAGAGAAAACCTCTAACTGCTTTGTACTGCAGCCCTCTGGTGAACTGTTACCCATTCCAGGAGTAGCTGCAGCTGGTGCACATAGGAGGTTCTGGGCTTACTTCTCACAGGACACACAAACCAAAAGGAGAGGAACAACAAGACAGGGACTCATGAACCTCTGAGGTGGAGATAGATGTTTTTCCTGGATTATTTCTTCTAGTGACCCCGGATTCACTGAGGCTCAGCATCCAGAAAACACTGAAAAGAAAAAGAACCAGTTTTCATAGCCTCCTGTTAGGGAAGCAATGCAGGCATATGTGTGTTAGCAGAGCACGTGCATGCATACATGCATGTGTATGTATATGTGTGTATATGTGTGTGCATGTGTTTGTATAAGTGTGCGTGTGTGTCCATGTGCATGTTTGTATTGTATTTATGTATGTATGTATGTATGTATGCAGCATATCTGTCTCTCTGCCTTTGCATTAAAACCAGTTATACCCTGGGTCATTACCTTTCTCTAGTACTAAAGCTTACACTGGGAAGTTTTGAAAAGTGAGCAGACAAAAGAGTACTTTCTTGATAGATACTTTTATTCCATCTGCTGTTTTGAAGGAAATGACAACAGGACAAGAGAAAGGGATGTTTTTCAATTATTTGCATCTAGCTAAAACACAATTAAAAACTGCAAGTTATGTTCTGTTTATGATTGAAGTAGACAAGATGGAAATAGAACTAGAAATAAATTAACACCATCTATATTTGTCAAAAATGAACAAGACAGAAGAGTGAGCATTTTGGGCACTAATGTGGTCTGTTTCTAGAAAATTCTGAACCAAAGCCTCAGCGACTATTTCAGACATAGGAGGTAGAATTATATTTTATTGTAGTATCTTCATTTGACCCCAGGAGTTGCAGCCCTTTGCGCTTAGTGTTACTGGTATTGGAATGTTGTTTACAAAGATTTATTATAGATAATTATCTTGGAAATCATAAATGAGAAATCAGAATTCTGGGGAAAGAATTCTTATCCACCTAATTCTTATTTTCCATACTTCCTGTTTAAATAAGGTCATATGACCATAATAGTGAGTATTGAATTTTTTAAAATTATATCTATCATCTATCTATCTATCTATCTATCTATCTATCTATCTATCTATCTATCTATTTGTCATCTATCTATCTATCCATTGGCTTCATGAAATAAGAGATAATGAGAGGAGTATTGATGTTAATCCTTTGAAGTTGCTATGAAATGCACAGAGCCCGTCTCATCCTGGGCTTTTGTTCTTACTTAGTTGGGAGGTCTTTTATCACTGCTTTAGCCTTACTGCTGACTATGGAACTCTTTAAGTTATTTACTTTATCTTGGTTTAATTTTGGCACATTGTATATACATGAAAATTCACCCATGTCTGTTTGATTTCCCAAGGTCACAGAACACAACTTTCTAAAATGTCCTTATGACTTTCTGGATACCGATGGCATCTGCTGTAATTCCCACTACGTTTTGTCAGCTCTGTGAACGTTCCTCTCCAGCCACCTTCACCATGCTCACAGACATCTATATATACACTCTCATCAACTCTGGGAATTAAAAAAATTCCCTCTTGACTTTTTTTTCACGGGTGCATGTTCTTCCTATAGGTTTTATTGCTTTGAATATCAGCTTGGTTCCATTGTGGACAGGCAGAATACGAGATAATTTTTCGGTTTCCCATATTTCTTGAAAATTGCTTTGTGTCATAATATGCAGTCAATTTTGGAGAACATTCCATGGGCTGTGAGGACGTGTATTCTTTAGTACTTGTTCATAATGTCCTGCGTATGGCTGCTGGGTATAATTGCTTTATGACAGCATTTGACTCCAGTGTTTCCCTATAGTTTCTGTCCAGTTGACTTGTCTATTGGAGAGAATGGGGTACTAAAGGAACCAATTGCAACCATATTGGTGATTGTGTGATTTTTTTTCCTTTGATAGAAAATTTTCAATGAAATTGGGTATATCTGTATTTGGTACATGTCCTCCTTGTATACTATTCCTGTAACAAACATGTTGTGAATTGAATTGAAAAGAATCCTACCTCTTTTGACTGTTTTTGACCTGAAGTACATATTCTAAATATTTAGAATAACTATTACTGCATTTTCATTGATTCTGTTAGGTTCCCATCTTCTTACTGAGATGGAATCTACTGTTGATAGTGAGGAATATTTCTTGTAGGCAGCTAAGAGATAGATTCTGGTTTTGGTGAGTTCTATTAGTCTGTGATTTTTATTGAGAATTTAGTCATTAATATTGAGTTATAATCAGTTATATTTTAATTTTTATCATTTTTATTAACTTTGTGGAGTTTTATTAGACACCTCTTGGTGGACTGCTGCCATTATTTATCTGTTCCTTGTGGCCTTGTGGGTATATTCATCCTTCTCCTCAAAGTTTGAATTATCTTCAATGTTTTTAACCCAAGAGGTTATCATTTCTCCCTCAATTAAAAGATAGTTTTGCTAGGTATAATAGTCTGGATTACAGTTATGATCTCCCTGGGCCCATCTAGCTTTAAAAGTTTCTGTGAAATGATCAGGTATCTTTAATGTAGTTGCCTTTATATGTGACTTGACTGTTGTTAGTTGCAACTTTTGATATCCTCTAATCAGCCTTTCTGAAGTGTTTAGATTATAATATGTCATAGGGACTTTCATTGCTGGACATTACACATAAACAATAAAAAATTCACAACTATTTGGAGTTCATATACTTAGGATACCAGGTGAACATTTCTCTATTTATAGATGCTCCTTTATAATTTCATTGAAAACTTAGTTGATACCTTTTCTAAGTCAATTCTTCCCCTTCTTTTAAGACAGTGATCAAAAGATTGGGCCTTGTCATTGTATCCCAAAGCTCTCCAATATTCTCTTCATGGAATTTTCTGTTATTGATCTTTTTTGAATTATTCATTTTTTGACTTTGTCCTCCTGGTGCTCTATACCCTGCTTTCCACATGACCCTTCTACTGGGACAACTTTCTGTTAAGGGTTGTGTTTGGCTAATTAAATTTTAATTCAAGCATCATCTCAGTTCAGCTTTCCTGAGTTCTGTTCTCATACTTGCACTGGCACCCTCATTTATTCATCTCTGTGAGTTGCTTGAACACAGTTATACTTGTCCTATGTGCTCCATCTAGAAGTTCCTCCAGGCCAGTCTGAGAGCACAGTGCAAGCAATGTGTTATCCAGCATCACAAGTATGGCCAGCTCTGTTCCAGGTGACTGTCACAGACACCAGAGAGTTGTTTGTGTTCGTTCCTGGCTGTGTTGCATTACAGAGGTGTGCACTGTTATGGTCTCAGTAAACTGTTCCATGGGCAAGGAGGGCAGCTACCAGCCCTGCTCTTCACCAGAACAGAAACGAGGTCTATGACTGGAATATTTTATACCAGACCCTATCCAGATTCCTTGAATGCTTGAGGACCTCAGACTGCACAACTTAGCTCTTAGCCCAACGTTCAAAACAATGTGGAAGTAAGGCTTTCTTTAAAATTTATTTTTATTTATTTATTATTGTTTATATATGTGAATGTGTTTGTGGTTATGTATGTCACTGTTTGTATGTGTTGGTGGTGGGGCATCAAAGGACTTGTAGAGTTGGTTCCTGTGGGTTCTGGGGAATCAAACTCAGGTTACCAGGCTTGTGTGGTAAAACCTTCATATTTGTTTTAATTATGTTTACTCAGCATTTCTTGGATAGAGATATAGATGAGGAATCAGCTCTTAATGGCCAAATCTTGTTAATTTTGATAAAATCTTTAGAAGGAAGAAGTAGAAAAATGAAGGAAGAAGAGACAAGGGGAAGAAAACAGTATAGAATAAAACAGAGACAAAGTCTCTGAGGTAGGAGGGAGGGGAGACAAAAGGAGGAATGGAGGTTAGATCACAGAGAGAGAAAGCCTGTTTGGGAGAGGCAAGGGAAGTGATGGAGGTTAGACCATGAAGGAGACATAGCCTGTGGGGCAGGAGCAAGAGGAGGGAATGAGGTTAGACCACAAGGGAGACAAAATCTGTGGGGCAAGACCAAAAGGAGGGTTGGAATTTACATTAGAAATAAGAGTTAATTCTGCTGTTGTTAGAGGAAAAAAGATAAATCTGGTCTCTGCTTAGTAAGGAAAGCAACCCAAAATAAACAAATAAATAAAATTGCTTTCAGTACTATTTTACTGGTGCAGTAGCTATTTAAATATCTATAGTACTTCTAAAATGTAAATATACATTTTCCCCTAATCCAGAAGTGCTAGGAAAGCATCATATATATATATATATAGTTCAATCAGGACCATGCCACAAAATATAGTGATCACAATTCTGAGGATTGGAATAGTGTACAGATTTCATCCTTTTGCTGTCTGTCACTAGTGAATTCACTCAGGCTCTCCACGGAAGACTACCTCCAGTGCTTCTGGAGAGGGAGTAGCCTGAAGAAAGTCACTTGACCAGAGGCCCAACCCTCTAAGGTAGCTTGTGCCCAGGGTTTCATGCATGTCCACCCTGGGTCAGGTCATCAGGCAAATCTGAGAAGCTCTGTCATCTCAGATTCTCTACCCTGAGTCTGTGTCCTCCTTATTTCCACACATTGATCTCAGATTTGCACCCCATATGCACTTTCTAGATACAGAGATTTGGAACACTTAATCTAGGGATGATGTCACTAGTTTGTGATACCTGCCAGGATCAGCTTGCCTTTTTAAAGGCCGTGGCATTCCTATTCAGGGGGAAATTTCTTTCTTCAAGCTTTGTACTCTAACAGTAGAGCAATTAGTCATCTTCTGAAAATAAGAGTTAACACCAAAAAGAATATTGGAATTGGCTGGGGAAATACTAGAATGCTCCATCTTTTATTCTTTGAGGATTGATTGACACCAGCTCCAAATCTGGGTAATACAGCATTTCTGGCAAACTATTAAGATGTACCTTAGCCACATGTATTTGAATTCTTTTAACTGGAAACTGAAATCCTAGGGAACAAAGAGAAGGATTTTGCTGAGAGAAGCTGAGAATAGAAATGACAGGCATCCATTTGTCCAGGAAATGATGCTGAAGATTCTGAGTGCAGAGACAGCAGGTGCTCAGGGGCTCCAATTCTAGAAAAGGAACAGTGTCAGGCAGTAGCAAGTATCTGGGCATGAGGAAGGGCAAGGGAAGCTTGGCAAGGGTCAGACAGATGGCCACCAGAAGCACAGCTTCCTCCTGCCAGGGGTAAGAGGGTATATTTTACTTAGGAGTGGTATTTCTCCAGGAGCCTGTAGGCACCTTTGCAAGGCAGACTCATGCGACTCTTTCTTCTCTGAGTGCCAACTCTGAGGCAGTTTTAGATTTTTCTTCTGTTACTGTGAATTCTAATATTTCTCTTCTATTAAAGGTACAGTCTGTTCTCCTATAATATAGTCTGAGTGTTTTCCCCTTCCTCTGCTCCTTCCAGTCCCACTCTTCTTCTCCCATACAGATCCCTTTCTGTTGCTCACTATAAGAGATCAGGATAAGGCATAACAATAAAATGTAACAAAATATTATATAGTAAGGTAAAAAAAAAGCATATCATAAAGTCATTGTTTTTATAGCTAAGTAATGCTACATTGTGTAAATGTACTACATTTTCTGTATCCATTCCTCTGTTGAAAGACATCTAGGTTTTTTCCAGCTTCTGGCTATTATAAACAAGGATGCTATGAACATAGTAGAGCATGCGTTCTTGTTATATGTTGGAGCATCTTTTGGGTATATGCCCAGGAGTTGTATAGCTGTGTCTACAATAGTACTATGTCCAATTTTCTGAGGAACCACTAGACAGATAACCAGATTCCAGCTTGCAATCCCACCAACATTAAAGGAGTGTTCCTTTTTCTCCACATCTTCAACATCATCTGCTGTGGCCTGAGTTTTTAATCTTAGACATTCTGACTGGTGTGAGGTGGAATCTCAGGGCTGTTTTGATTTGCATTTCCCTAATGACTAAGGATATTGAGCATTTCTTTAGGTGCTTCTCAGCCATTCAATATTCTTCAGTTGTGAAATCTTTTTCTAGCTCTGTTCCCCATTTTTAATTAGGTTATTTGGTTCTCTGAAGTCTAACTTCTTGAGTTATTTGTATATATTGGTTATTAACCCTCTATTGGATGTAGGACTGGTAAAGATCTTTTTCCAGTCTGTTGGTTGCTGTTTTATCCTATTGACAATGTCCTTTGCTTTACTGAAATTCTTAGGCAAATGGATGGAACCACAAAATATCATTCTGAGTGAGCTAACCCAATCATAAAAGAACACACATGATATGTGCTCACTGATAAATGGATATTAGCCCCAAAGCTCAGAATACCCAAGATATAATCCACAGACCCCATTAAGATTAAGAAGTTGGAAGACCAAAGAGTGGATGCTTCAGTCCTTCTTAAAAGGGGAACAAAATATTCACAGGAGAAAATACAGAGACAAAGTTTGGAGCAGAGACTAAAGGAAAGACCATCTAGAGACTGCCTCACCTGGAGACCCATCCCACATACTGTCCTCAAATCCAGACAACATTGTAGATGCCAAGAAGTGCATGCTGACAGGTGCCTGATATAGCTGTCTCCTGAGAGGCTCCATCAGAGCCTGAAAGATACAGAGTTGGATGCTTTCAACCCACCATTAGACTGAGAATGGTGTCCCCAAAGAAGGAGTTAAAATGGTTCTGAAGGAGCTGAAGGAGTTTTCAACCCCACAGGAAAAACAACAATATCAACAGATCAGATCCCCCAGAGCTTCCAGAAACTAAACCACCAGCAAAAGAATACACATGGAGGGACCCATGTCTGTAGTAACATATGTAGCAGAGGATGGTCTTATCAGGCATCAATATTAGCCCCGTGAAGACTCAATACTGAAGTGTAGGGGAATGCCAGGGTGAGGAGATGGTACGGAATAGGTGGGTGGAGGACACTCTCATAGAAGCAGGGAAGGGGAGATAGGGCAGGGGGATTCTAGAGGGAAAACCAGGGAAGGAGATAACATTTGAAACATAAGTAAAGAAAATATCCAATTAAAAACAAATGAACAAACAAAATCATCATATCAAAGTTGGACAAGCCAAGCCAACAGAAAAATAAAAGAAGGCACAATAATTAGAGAACCACTTGTTCATACATTCAGGAAGCCCATGAAAGTACTAAACTGGAAGCTATAGTATGTTTGCAGAGGACCTTGTGAAGACCACTTCAGTCTCTGCATCTTATATGAACTTTGCTCAGTTTTAGAAGGCCTTTTTCTGGTGTCTTCTATCCTCTCTGTTTCTTACACTTCTTCTGCCTCTTCTTCCATGGGGGTGCCTTGAGCACTGAAGGGAAGTATTTGATGGCGAATGACTTAATTGGATGAAATATAGTCCTGGTACTGGAAGCTTCATTTGGTGACAAGAGATGGCCCGTTGGGGTTTCTATTTCTCGTTATTTGGAGACTGCATTAGAATCCCATTTAGAGCTATCTATTCCAAAGTCAGTCAGTCAGTCAGTCAGTCAGTCAGTCAGTCAGTCAGTCTGTCTGTCTGTCTGTCTGTCTCTGTCTGTCTCTGTCTTTCTGTCTCTGTTTCTCTCTCTCTCTCTCTCTCTCTCTCTCTCTCTCTCTCTCTCTCTGTCTCTGTCTCTCTCTCCCACTCCTTCCACTTCCTCTCCCCTCCCTCTATTCCTGTCTCTGGCTATGGGTCTTTGATCTTTTCCTATCTGTGGCTGGAGGAAATTTCTCAGGTGATGACTAAGACAGTCATCTATGAGTATAGTGGAATATAATCAGGAGACATTTTATTATTACTTTTTTTAGACCTCTAGTATTTGTTTTTCATACCAGGTCTCTGGGTAATCTAGTCTTTGGTTCTTGGTCACTTGAGCAATGTCAGGTATGGGTTCATAGAGGAGAGCTTAGATTAAATCAGACTTTGGTTGGTGTGATGGTTTGTTTATGCTTGGCCCAGGGAGTAGCACTGTTGGGAGGTGTGGCCTTGTTAGAGTAGGTGTGTCACAGTGGGTATGGGATATAATACTCTAGTCCTAGCTGCCTGGAAATGTGTATTCTGCTAGCAGCCTTCAGATGAAGATGTAGAACTCTCAACTCCCGCACGATGCCTGCCTGGATGCTGCCATGTTCATACCTTGATGATACTGGACTGAACCTTTGAACCTATAAGCCAGCTCCAATTAAATGTTGTCCTTTATAAGACTTTCCTTGTTCATGGTGTCTGTTCACAGCTGTAAAACCTTAACCAAGATAGTTGGTTACTCCCATTTGATTATGAATGGATTAATTACTAACATGTATAGCTGCTATCATCCTTACAATGCAAGCAAATCTGAAACAAATGACCCTAAAGACGCAGGAGAGCTGACTGATAGAAATCAACCAAAAAACATTCGGAAGTTTCTTTCCTGAATGAGAATATAGGATGTAACTGGTGACTACAGAGCCCTGGACAGAGTAGACAGTCTCTAAAAGGAGGGCTAAGGCCAGTGGGTTCTCTGCAGTGGTCTAAATAAGCCTCCTTAGCACGTGGAGAAGACCCCAGGGGATGTAGAGAATCAGATGTGTCATTTCTTGTTAATAACAAGGAAAAGGTGGATGTTCTCTCTGTCAGTCACTGGCATTACTACTGGCTTTCACTAAAACTGAGCTGATGTCAGTGTTTGCAGGGAAATCCCCTTCCCTTCTCCAGTTCATGGAGGCGCAACGGAAGGAATTCTTAGAAAGTGTATGATTTTTTTTAAAGTGGTATTTTAATGAGACATTCTATAAAATGTCTTTCTGTGATTTCTTTTCCGTTTATTTTCTTTCCTCCACTCTACATTTTCTTCTTTCCTGTTCTTGTCTTTTTACTTATTTTTTAAAACATATTTATTTTTAATTATGTATGTTCATGTTTGCATGTATGTGCACATGAGTGCAGTCACCATGGTAGCCAGAGGAAGGGATCAGATCCCTTGGAGCTGGAGTATACCACCTAGGCTGGGTGTCAGAAAAGAACTGCAGGTCCTTTGCAAGAGCAACACATGCTCCTAACAGCCAGCATGTCTTTCCAGACTTACTTCATGTTTTAAAGAAGAATTTTGACATGAAGCCCAGGCTGGCAGGGCCAGGAACTCATGAGTCTTCTGTTAAGCTTCACGTTTTTTAATGTTCTCATACCTGGGTCAGGTTGTTAGGGGAGGGACTTAGAGGTGGTCAGGCCAAAGGCAAAAGGGGAAAAGGACCTAGATGAAGTCCACAGTGACCTTTTATGTGTCAACACAACCCTGACCTTTTCAAAGTTCCTATACCTCCCTCTCTACCTTGTACACCCCAGCTTTTCAGAGGGTGCTCCTTTGTCCAGACATCCTTAGTGCTGGAGTTGCTCATGCTAGCATGGCTTCATTTAACTTTTTTACTCTTCAAGTGTTTGCTGAGGCCTTACATTTTTTAGGCACTGTGAGTAGAACTCAGTTAAAAACAAACAGAATAAAACCACCCTTTTGTTCTATGCCAAGAGCTACAAGTGAAGTAATTTTCCTGTCAAAATCGTGTGAGATTATAACTTCCGTCTGTCTGTTTTTCCTGCTGAAATACTTTATCATAAACATATTTTCACTTTTGACAAAAGAAAATAGGTTTAATTCTCACTACTGACAACTCTAGAGTGACTTCCAAGGCTCAGGTTTGTTTGCTTACGGCTGCTCAGCCTCACAGCTCAGCTCTGCAGGGAAGATCTTTCCTTAAGCCCTCCACACTACTTACCTCTTGTATTATTCTGTTTCTTTCTTTTCCATCTTTTCTGAGAAGAACCTGGCTGAAGACAACCTCATCTACAGGCAAGGATGGAGTCAGGGTCTAAAATGTGTTGATCGGGGTCTTTTAATTAGACACAATGGACTGTCTTACCCAGTGCCTTGGCGGGCCACTCTTGACTCTGGATGTCTCTTTAGAATGTGCAGTAGAGAGAACAGAACATCTATTATTCTAGGACAGGGTGTTGTAACCCAAGCTACATACCTGCCAACTATAAGAGAGGGGCAGCTCGGGCCATGATGGCAGGGGTTGGCTTGCTTCTTAAATCTGACCATGGTGGTTGCTGGTGCACAAACATGGAAAAGCCTATTGTAACAGAATTCTTTAGGAATTAAATGGTGCTCTGAGCAGTGTGGTTATTTTCTCTCTTTGGAACACCACTGGTATAGGGCTCAATGGGGAAGACAGGGAAACTGGGTTGATTCTGTACTTTTAGTCTTGTTAGATGATGGCAGTTCATTATTGTGAGATCACCTGGGGCCATTCTTTGTTAACCTCAATGCACTGAACAGGCAGAGGCTCCATCTCCGGGGATTCAGCTTCTCAGCCGGGCTTCCTCCCAACCCCTGTCCCAGAATCTCCCTTCTGCCTCCAAAGAATTAACATGTTAATATTCAGATAGTCCAATTTTGTTAATAGCCACACAATCCAGGAGCTACTTCTTTTTCTAAACATTTTTTTTAGGTTTGTTTTTTATTGTTGATTTTATCGGCTAGCTTAGGCCTTTCATGTCGGCCATTTGTTCTGCCCTGAAGCATGGATCCTTTAAAGTCACAGTGTACCTTACTAGCATATTGAATAATAGATAGGAGAGGAGGCTTGTTTTCCTTCCTGCTGGGCTTACGCAGGCAGCCTCCTCAGTACTCACTAATTTCCACAGTGTCCAGCCAGATTTCTAGTTGCTTTTACTGTATTAAAAAATGTCAGATATGCTATTGATTTGCCACTGAAGATTAGTACCCCAGAAATACCATAATATTCAGTCCCTAGCTCTCACATGCCAAGTTATTTTACACGGTGAGGATCCAAAGTAGCAATGGATATAGAATGTCTGGTTTTCGGGAACACTGAGCTCTGTCTCATTCTTATTTGCAAACAAAATCAATGGGTTAGAAAAAGTTCTACTGAAATGTGAGTTCACAGGCTGACAAGTCAAACAGACGGGACATTGTTCTCAGTTAATCTAGAGGCTTTAAAAAAAAAGGTTTATTTGGTTCGCTTGGCTTATCATATAGCTATTGTGTGCATGTGTGTGTGCCTGTGTGAGTATACATGCATTGCATAGGAATGGATGCCCAGGTAAGTTAGAAGGCATCAGATCTCCTAGAACTGTAGTTTTATAGGTGTGATACCATGTGAGGTGCTACCGAGACATGAACCAAGGCTCTCCATGAGAGCAATAAATGCTTTTAACCTCTGTGTCCTTGATCCTAGACACTGGGGTGGGTTTCAAATGTGATCTGTACGAATGGCTATTTAAAACGTTGTTTTTAACCTGGGTTTTAAAGACAAGTTGTCAGCTGATTACAAATCTAGAGAAAGGTTTCCTTACCGCAGAGCTGAGAATGAAAGTCACAGTTCTCATATTCTGCAAGTACTACAGACTGTTCACTGGAAATGGTGGCATAGCAAGGTTTCAGCTGTTGGCCATTCTAAAGGGAAAAATAAATATCCGTGACTTTAAGAAGTCAGGGTGAAACACTGGAGGTCAGTCAGTACATGGGCTCCCACAGTCTCTATTTTCTCACAAGGAAAGCACAGGTACATTTTATAGACTTTCTTTCAGGGCAGACGCCACTGCTGCACCTGTGTGACGCTTGGGGTCTGCTTTAGTTACTTTTCTATTGCTGTGATAAAAACACCATGACCACAGCAAGTGTTTGATTGGCTTTGCAGTTCCAGAGGGTTAGAGTCTTAGCAGAATAAAAGGACGGAACAGGAGCAGCTCCCAGCTCACATCTCAACTGAAAGCTGGAAAGGAAGCTCACTGGCCCCTCCCCCAGGGACACTTTTGCTCCAACACAGCCACACCCTAATTCTTCTCAAGCAGTTCCACCAACTGTGACCAAGTATTCAAACATCAAACCACCATAGGTCAGAACTGAGCTCTGAGGGAAACAGCACAAGCCAGGCCCTTGCTAGAAGAAGTTGTAGCTGCAGTGGAGGTGACTCAGCCTTCTGACCTCAGGGCTCCAGTTACTTGTGGTACTGTGCATTTGCACAGAGGCCTGTTGTTCCAGAGCAGTTGTCATGGGGCCAGTGTCTGCTGTGGTGGTCTCAAAACCTTGGTGGAAGCAGCATCTCAGTTATGTGCTTCGACATCATTCATGATCCTCAGCCAGGAGTTTGACACTTAGCTGAGATTAGTCCAATATAAGGAATACAGATGGCATTAAAGGTTCCTGTGTGGTTCTACGTGGTGCATCCGAACCATTTTACCCTACTCTGTCTACCAACAAGATAGTCTCTATTCTGAATTTAAAACTCACCATTTTCAAACATTCATATTTCAGTCTATATACAGCTCCTTAAATACTCAGGAGACATAAATATTGTTTTTATGGTGCTATTTATATATGAAGGATAGAATCTTCTAAGTACTCATTTCCTTCTTATGTTCATATTTTTATATGCCTAGTTTTGCCAACTTAACAAGTACACAGGTTGTGTTATTGGACATTAAGTACTCTGCAGTGATTATGAAGGTAAATCATCTGAGAGAATTTTTTGGTAAATGTCCTATTTTTATACTTCATTTTTAATTGAGTGGATATGTTTATGCGTTTTATAAAAATATTCTGGTAATAATTTGTTTTATGTCATATTATGTGGTAAATATGTCTTCCAGATCTGAGGTGGGCTTTTCATCTTTAAATGTTGTCTTTTGACTTATAAAAGTTTAAAATTGATAAGGTTATTAAATGTATCCATAACTTTTCTTTGGCTTTGTGTCACTTAAAAAGTGTTTTCTCTTGAAATCATGCCAGCCTCCCTGTAGCCCTGTAAGTTTTATGGCTTTGGTTTCATATTAAGGTTGTATATCAGTTGAAGAAACCAGAGAAGCAGTATCACTAAGAGTGATACAGCAATGGGCTCATTTAGGGACCTTATCTCTGTTGTTATGGGGCCTGAGAAAACAGATTAAACCTGAGTCTAAAGTCAGGGCTGCTATGGAGGGAAGGTGGGAGTTGGGGGAGGGAGCACAAGGGGAAGAGATTACATTAAGAAGCTGACTTGCCATGCCCTTCAGCGTCAGGAAGCCACATGCTACCACATACCCTTGTCTTCCTTCTCTTTGCTATCCTCAGTACCCAGACTTAAGTACCTACAAATAAGGAATTTTGAGAAATTGTTTAGCTTAGCCAAGTCTGCCTTTATAAAACCATGCTAAAAATTCATTCTGTGCATTCAATGGATGGCAATTAAACTATTTTTTTCAAATACTTTCTAGTTACTGAATACTGCTTTTAAACCCAGTTAAGCTGCAAGCCATTTTTGTCAAATATCAACATTCATCTGGGGATTGGAGAGATGATTCCAAGGATGGGAACTTCAGATCTCAGCGTTTGAGTTGGAGACTTACAACTGAAGGGCATCTAATGTCCTCTTCTGGTCTCCTTGGAAACTCAAAGGCATGTACACACACACACACACACACACACACACACACACACACAATTTCAAAGAAAAAAATCTCACTATATTTTTGTCCTTCTGGGTGTCCATCTAATATTTGTAGAGGAATTTAACCCAGCAATATGACTGCTTTGGTTGGAATCTTGCAGAGATAGGATACTCTCAGTTCTCAAGAGAACAGCACAGGAAAGACAAAAGAGAAACCAAGTTAAGAGTAGCCTAAGGGGAGAAAGTTAGTCAGTTGGGAGTTAATGCACTGAGTGCAGTGGGGTAGAGTTGAGTTTAATTGTGACCTCCTGTAGTTTAGTGCAAGTCAACAGAAGCAATTAAAGCCAGAGAATGGGAAAGAGCCAGAACATAGGTAGTTGGAGGTTAAGCAGTGCAATTCAGCAAGAAGCTTAGAGAAGCTGGATTGAATCAGTCAGCTTGGAGAAGAGTCTGAGTCAGAAGAGTTGAGTGAACCAGCCAGCTAGAGTACAGAGAGAAAGAATAAGTTTATTCAGCAGTAAGCCTCTGCGATGACAATTATATCAGGTGAATAAAAATTAATTTTTAATGTTGATTTCTGTGCTTTTGAATCTATTCTAACTTCTTAAGCAAAATTTATTTTGAAAATGATTATTTATGTGCATGTGTGTCTATACATGAATATACGCACTTGAATGCAGAAATTGTAGAGGTCAGAAGAGGGTATCAGATCCCTTGGATCTGTAGTCACAGGTGCTTGTAAGTCACTTACATCTGTCCTGGGACTAGAACTACATCCTCTCAAAGACCAGGAGGCACTCAACTCCTGAGCCATTTCTCCAGTCCTGTCTATGTTATTTTAAAAATATTACTTTACAAAAGCAGTACTTTTAGTAACAAATGAATATTGAGTTTTCAAATATGTACAATATTTTCAGTATGAAGTAAAATGGGTGCTGAAGAGATGGCTCAGCGGTTAAGAGCATTGACTGCTTTGCAGAGGTCCTGTGTTCAATTCCCAGCAACCACATGGTGGCTCACAGCCATCTGTAACTGGATCCAATATTTTCTTCCAGTGTGTCTGAACATAGCTACGATGTACTCATATACATAAAATAAATAAATAAAATATGAGTTCAGATTTAAAAAAAAGAAAAAAATGTTTTTAAGTACTACACATATAGAGCAGTATATCATAAAATGTAATAAAAATGTGTTTCTTATATAATTTAGTAATTTTTTTACTCTAAAGTACACTTTTATATACTTTAGCAAATAATTTGAAAATACAGCAAAGTCTACTTACATGCTAATTGTGACTTACAATGCTAACAGTAGCCATTGGATTTGGAGATTAGTGATGTCTTACTGATGCTACATTATTTGCTGCTGAAAATCCATGTTTATAAAAAGCTGTGTGTTGCTTCGAGTTTGGACCTTATAAATTGTATATGGTTCACTCAGTACATCCTTTCAAGTGTTAAGCACTGCTTTGAAAACATGGCATGTTGACCCTCTTTGTATCTAGAGATGCAATTAAAAATAATGGCCTAAATATTCAAGCAGTGGAGGGAGGCGATGGCCTGACTTCAACGATCTCAATCTGACCTCTTCTGTGCCTTGCAGGAGTGTGGTTTGTTTTTAAATGGATGGCGTGTTCAAGATCTGAAGTCATGTCATTTCCCCCTGACAATTATTAAGATAAAGAAGGAAAGTTTTATGAAGAGAGATTTCCAGCTGAGCTACTGTCCACTAATCAATACCACCCAGTCTCCCAAAATGTAAATACACTTGGAAATGTAAATCTCCAAGGACTGTGCCTTGATAAACTTTGCATTAACATTTCTATTTTTTTTTCCTATTTTTTTCTAGAGTAGACAGTCCATGCAGGGAAAGTGTTCTATGGTTCTTCACAGTGCTTCCAGGGCTGAAGAATGAGGTTTGCAGATACAATTGATTAAACATGTCAGAAGAGAGGACTCGTAATATTTCTCTATAAATACACCACAGAAGGATTATGCTAACACCCTGATATAATAATTTCTCACTGTAAACATGCATTGAAATGTCATACTACCCATTGCAAATATGTAAAACTATATGTTGACCAAACAAACAAAACATAGGAAAGAAAGCAAAAAGGAAAGCCAAGTATGCTGTGTCATGCCTTAAGTTCAGCCCTTGAGACAGGAGGATCAGCTTAAGGGCTACAAAGGACAAGCTAAATACTGAAATGAGGGCCAACTCGGGCTACTTGAGATATGGTAAGTTGCCCAGAATTCCATTGCCTTAGATCTCTGGGACACTGACTAAGTGTCTTCCATCACACAAGTATCTCGGAAGTTTTGGGTCATTTGTTTATTGTAAGCCCTTATGTTTTCACATCTTGTCTTTTTCTTTTCCTTCTTTTAGTTTATCATGACTTAAATCTATTTTTGGTTTGTTTCTGATTAATTGGATTAGTGTTAGCTCCATACTGGCATACGTGTATCTAGTTTATCTAAACATATAAACTCTAAAAATTAGCACATTTGCTTTAAAAATACAATAAATTGATTTATAAAAAGAATAAATAACTGTGTTGTTTGCTGAGAAGTACTTGTAGCCTTTAATTGCAGCACCACAAAAGTGGGGAAACCTCAGCACTAAGAAATGTCTTATGTAGATGTGAGGTGGCTTCTAGAGATCTAGAACATGGCATGTTAGCCATCTTTGTATCAACTACTTGCTACTTAGTTCAGGCTGGCTTAGAACTCATGCAGCCAGGCTGGCCTTGACTCTACAGTAGTACTCCTTCCTCTATACCGCCATGCTGGAATAGGCTTGAGTTGCCCTGTTTGATAACCTGAGCTTCATTAAATACTGTCTTTTTCTTCCCCTCTTCAAGCCCTCTTCCTTGTGTTCCCTTCTCTTCATCCTTCCATTTCTTTCATAGTGCTCCTAAAAGTTGATCCCATGGCCAAGGAACTATTTCCCTAACCATCCTATCCTTATTCATTATGTAGAAAGACAAAAGTTCAAAGCCACAGCACATTCTTTAGCATCTTCGATTCTTTCTTGTCAGCTTCTATGAACATCAAAGGAAAAGTACTCTGCCCAGATTCCATCCCTCACTTAACTGTCAAGTGCACACTCTTCCAACATCAGAGACAGCACGAGCTTTGCTGAAACTGTTTTCTTCTGTCTCTGCGAGCCCGTGCACACTCAACTCCTCAAAGCTGTGCCCATTCTCACATGTTCCCCATGATCATCTTCACATGTTCCACATGCACATTCTCACATGCTCCCCATGCACATTCTCATGTTTCCCATGCACATTTCACGTGCTCTCCATACATGTTCTCACATTCTCCCCATGCAGATTTTCACATACTCTCCATACATGTTCTCACATTTTCCCCATGAAGATTTTCACATACTCTCCATACATGTTCTCACATTCTCCCCATGCAGATTTTCACATACTCTCCATACATGTTCTCACATTTTCCCCATGAAGATTTTCACATGCTCTCCATACATGTTCTCATATGCTCCCCATGCACTTTCTCACGTGATCCCCATGCTCATCCTCACATGTTCCCCATGTTCATCCTCACATGTTCCCCATGCTCATCTTCACATGTTCCTCATGCACATCCTCACATGTTCCTTATGCATTTTTTCACATGCTCCCCATACACATTCTCACATGTTCCATGCACATTTTCAGATGCTCCCATGAATGTTCTTACATGTTCCCCATGCATGTTATAACATGTTACCCATGCATGTTCTCACATGCTCCCCATGCACATTCTCATATGTCCCCTGTACTGGCTGGTTTTGTGTCAACTTAACACAAGCTGGAGTTATCACAGAGAAAGTAACCTCAGTTGAGGAAATGCCTCTATTAGATTGAGCTGTAAGGAATTTTCTCAACAGTGATCAAGGAGGGAGGGTCCAGTCCATTGTGGGTGGTGCCATCCCTGGGCTGGTAGACCTGGGTTCTCTAAGAAAGCAAGCTGAGCAAGCCAGGAAAAGCAAGCCAGTAAGTGACATCTCTCCATGGCCTCTGCATCAGCTCCTGCTTTCTGACCTGCTTGGGTTCCAGTTCTGACTTCCTTTGGTGATGAACACTTCCAATGTGGAAGTGTAAGCTGAATAAACCATTTCCTCCCCAACCTGCTTCTTGGTCATGTTTTTTTGCAGCATACAAACCCCGACTAAGATTAGTACTGGGAGTGGTGTACTCCTGTGACAGCCTGACCTTGTTTTGGGGAGGATTGTGGGAGGAATTTGGATCTTTGAGCTTTAAGAGCTCTGTGGGATGTTCTGTAGGAGCTTGATAGTTAATATTGAGAACAGTGCAAATGATGGAGGTCTGGCTTGTAAAATTTTAGAGGGAAAGTTAAAGACTCTTATCAGAGCCACTGCTGTTTTGATTATGAAGATTCTGTATTTTTAGTTAGCTGGGGCTAACTAATTTTTGTTAGAAGAGTCATCTGTGATCAACAAGATACTAGAACTACTAAAACAAAACCTTTGCATTACTGGGACTATTGATGCTGATCAGCTGGAGCTAAGAAATTAGCAGTGATTAAGAAGAGACCAGCATCACTAAGGTGAAATCTCTGGGAAGTGTTTCTTGAAAGCATAGAGAAACTGTGTTCCAGGATAGCCAAGGTTGTACCTTGGGTTGGGAGCCAGACTTGGTAATGTGTAAGAGTCACCCAGGTGGTACGGGTTTTGAAACATGAAGGAATAGCAGCTGATGCTCGGCATTGTGAAAGGCCAGGAGCACTGTGAAGGTGCAGCCTCAGTGGCAGTTGAAGGCCCAGGACTAGATGGGGTCATGCAGAGAAGTTGAGGCTTAGGACCATGAAAAGAACCCATGAGAGGCTATTGGTGGAGTTCAGGTGCAGAAGAAGACAGCAGTGTTTCGGAGATGCCAGGACCGTGAGATGACCACCTGCTTTAGCCATTGGAGCAGCTGCAAAAGCAAATGTGTTGCCCATGCCTGCCTGGCTTTAGGGTGACATTTAAATTTCTTCTGAGGAACTGGATTACTTTTAGTCATAGAGATGTATGGTTTATAATGGACTATTCTAGATTCATCTTGTTTATAGGAAGAAAGTCAGAGAAATGTAAAACCATGTTTTGTTTTTCAAGAACTAGAGAGCCACAGGTTTTATTCAAGATTAAACCTCATTATTTAAGGTGAATTTTCAAAAAGGCAGGAATCAATCTTCTTGTCTGCATGGATATTAGATACCTTGATGGCTGTTCTCTTTGCAACTGTTGAAGCAGTAGGGATCAATCTGATAAGAAATATCCACTGGTTTACTGACCAGGAGGAGTTCAATGCAGCTTTTTGATTCTGTATGTGGTCATCACAGTTGAGGGTGTGAACAGGATGGAAGGGAAAGATGCAGCTAATCTGATTAATTAAGTTTAGAATTCTAAAGGACTCTTTGAAGAGTTAGTGCAATGCTAGTCTTTTGTCTGTCTCTTGCTGCTGAGACACCCTGCAGGAACTGAATAAGAACAATAGATAGTTTAGGCTAATCTCATCTGCACCTCCATCTGATGGAACAGGAAGATTTAATTAAAGCTGGACTTCATTCAAAAGGAGGGACTATTGTAACAGGTATAATTAAGCTGCTTTCCCAGAGTGCACAGGTCATGCATTCCTCCCTTTATTGTATTTTACCTTTAATATTCCTGATTGCATATTCATAACAAAGTATGAATTTCCTACTTCGGAGCCAGGTGTTACTCACTGGCCTCAGTGAAGATTTGTAATGATCCATCTTTAGAAACTTCTAGGACCTTTTCTTCCCTAATCATTCTCAATTTTAAAATCAAGCATGGATAAGAAATTGCTTTTAACTATTCTTTTGCAACAAACCAAACCAAACCAAAACAGCAGCAAAAAACTTTTGCTCTTAGACACTCTAATTGTATTGAATCATTTCTCAAATGGTGAAGTTGTCCTAAAGTGCAGGTTGGCCTTGCCTTGGATGTGGAGCATTCAGCTGTGTGCATATTTCTCTACTGAATATTTCTGGCACAGCTTTGCCAGTGCTGTAGTGTAATTAAATGGTAAACTCATGTCATGTAAAGGCCACACATTTTAAATATACAAAGGCAAATGCTATGTGCTTTTAAGTTTCTACTCACTGAACACTGGGGTCTTCTAGAACAATGAAGAGATTGTGTACGTTATAATTAGTATTTCTATTATTTGGAACCAGATTTTCTAGTGTTTTATTATTCTAAAAGAAAATATAGAGAGTTTTAAAACATGTCTCTATTTCGTGGGACACCCCACAAAGATATTTTTGTGCTGCTCATGAATAAGATTGATTACTTTGTATTCATTGTTCACTTCATGACAGTTTTCTCTAGTGTGTTTGGTTTCTTGAACAGCAGAATTATTCTGGTAACCAGGTCTTCATAGATCTTTGAAAGGTTGTCACTTATCAGTTCTTTGACTTTTGGTTCATTAAGTGGCATAAGATTCAAGCTGTTGGGTTTGAAATATCTCTCTATATTTCTGGAGAGTGTAAATGCTTATGTTAATTATTTATATGCTATTTCGGAGCCTCAGTACCAAAAGAAAACCGGTTTATCCAGCTTGGCATTGTATTAGGCACTGCAGTTATAAAACAGTTTTTGTTGGGAAGAGGGTCGTTCAGATCCTCAGTTATGTCAAAGCTAGGTGTAGCGACATGTGTTCTTGGGCCACCTAGTTCTTGTCAACTATGATACAAGGTAGAGTCATCTGTGAAGAAGGAGCCTCGACTGAGAATATCCCCATGGTTAGTCTGTGATTAAGCTGTAAGGAGCAAGCCAGTAAGCAGTAAGCATGGACTATGCTTAAGTTCCTGCCTCCAGGTTCCTGACTTGAGTTCTTACCTTGACGACTTCTTTCTATAATGGACTATGCAGTAGAACTATAAGCAAATAAGTCCTTTCCTTGACAAGTTGCTTTTGTTCATGGTATATTATATCAATTGAAACCTTAAATTGACAGTCTCCTCATCCCAGCACTGGAACACAGGATGCATGGGGCTCCATGGGTAGGGAGTTTAGCCAATTGGTGAGCTCCAGGCCTACTGAGAGACTCTACCTCAAAAAGTGAGGTGAAGAACATTTGAAGAAGATTCCCTGTGTTGACATGTATACCTTGCAACACCCACACATGCACACAGAGAGAGAGAGAGAAAGAGAGGGAGAGAGAGAGAGAGAGAGAGAGAGAGAGAGAGAGAGAGAGAGAGAGAGAGAGGGAGGGAGGGAGGGAGGGAGGGAGGGAGGGAGGGAGAGAGAGAGAGAGAGAGAGAGAGAGAGAGAGAGAGAGAGAGAGAGAGAGAGATAGAGAGATTTATTAAAATATTGCAGTTATTTTTTGAATCTATTCTGGAATGGTCAGGTGCTGATACACAGTAATCAGGTGGTCCCAGCAGATTAACCACATGGAAGATCACCAGGTGACCACTGATTTGTGCATCTAGAAGTTGGCAATTGTCTCAGAGTAGTTTAATCTCCTGAAGACAAAAACTTTCACTCAGTGATGAGTGTTTTCTTTCAGAAGATTTTTCTAACTAGGGAGTTCTTTAAATAGCCTTCTGATTCAAAATCTTAAGTATATATCTGTTGCAGTAAATAATAAAAGAATGGTTTACCCCTTTATCAGTCCCCGAGGTCTCACTCCCTGGATGCCACTCTAGTGTGGAGCCCAGCACTTGGCCTCTATTACATGGTCCAAAGACCACACTCTCCACATGATTCCCTTCCCAAACAGTTCACTCAGCCTGCCCTGCTGTTTCTGTCCCTGGTGGATACAACTGCCCCTGCATGTGTTTTACCCCATTGCCCAGAATAAACTCCAAAGCCCAATTGCTTTTCATGGTAGGTTTATATATTAAATTCTCAACCAACAAACCCTCTACACAATAAGATTATCTTCAATAGACAAAGATACAAACTGCCCTTCTATATGAGATTAAAGACCTATAGAGTCCCTTAAAATATTCATAGCTACCTATCACCAATTATGCCCACCAGGATCTAGGTTTGCTTTCTTGAACTCCATCTTGATTTTCTCTGCAATCTCTTCTGTTTTCCTACCTTCTCTCCACTGTCCATGTATCACCTTAACATCAATCTATACATATCCTCATATCTTAGAAGAATGTTTAAAACATCATGAAATTCTCAAATTGAATTATTAAACTAGTTGACTTTCTAATAAAAGCAGATTTTAAATTCTCTATCTAGGATAACTTTATTCTAATAAGAAAAACTGGAAAATTTTGGTAGTTTGAATGATACAACCCCCTTAGACTTATATGTTTGAATGCTTGGTTACCAGGTGGTGAAACTGTTTCGGAAGTATTAGGAGGTATGGCCTTTTTGGAGGAGGTGTGTTTCTAAGGGCTGGCTTTGAGTTTTGAAAATCCCATCCCATTTCTAGTGAGTTTCCTCTACCTGCTGCTTGCACTGAGTTGTGAGCTCTCAGCTGTTTCTGCTACCATGTTCACTCTATCAACATAGACTCCAACTTTCTGGAACCACAGCCCAATTACACCCTTCCCCTCTAAGTTCATCCTGGTAATTTATTACAACAACAACGACAAAAAAAAAATTAGCTAAGTCACAAGACAAATAAGTTGAAGATCTTTAAATAAAAAAACAAACATTCCATGTAGACATTTTTAACATGATCAGAATTGTCATTGAGTGGTTGTTACTCACTAAATTAGTGAAAAAGATTGAGATTAGCAGAAATATATAAACCTACAACATAGTTATATTACTAACTTTCCTCTTTTATTGCCAATTAGGATGGGGATCCAATGCTTTCAGTTTGGGATTTTCAAAGATTTTGTTTCACTGACAGTATTTTGCCACCAATGTATGACTCAGATGTCATCAGAAAAGAAACCCCATATGTCTATGTTATAAGTGACTTCCTTGCTTGATCATCTTTTGCTCTACCACTAAGAACAACTCTAGATTTTCATTCTTTAGCCTCTTCCTTGGAGAGACTTGAGCTTCAACATGGGCCTGACCCCCTACAGGTAGTATCTGTAAGGTTCACACCCCAGCTAACATCCTCTTATTCCTTTAATTTGCTTTTCATTGTTCCCATTTGTTCCATTTCACCTCTTTCTGAGACTTTAGTGTGCAGTGGTGTGACATACATAGTGTTGCTCACTGCCAGCTGTTGTGAGTCCTACTTGAGTGGTGCTGACACTTAGTGCAGAGGTTCTCAGCCAAGCAGATTAGCACAGATGCTTGGCTTTTGATCCCTGAATATTTCTGTCTCCCCTCAATGCTCATGTTCTTGTGGTGGATCTGAAGAGAATTTGAGTGGAGTTTTTGATATGAGAAGCTGGGCACAGCTCTTTGGTGAGAGATGAAGACATTTTAGGTATCCATGACTTCATATTCCTCTACGATGTTCACAACCAGGAGGAACTACCCACTATAATGTTGAATAACTGTGACTAAGGCATCAGAAAGCAATGGAACAAGAAACAGATCAACACCTGTTACAGTAAATATTAAAAAATAAAAAAAGGCTTATCTCTTTATGGGCCCTGTGCCTCATTCCACTGGCCGCCCCCAGGGTCTCTATTTGTCCAAGAGACTCCCTTTCCTTGGTGGTTTTACTCCACCTGTGACTGCCTCCATCCTGGGATGTTTCCCTACCCCAAAATTCAACACAAACACGACTCTAATACCCGATAGCTTTCATACAGGTTTATATATTCAATTCTCAATTCACAATTCTTCTACACAACAAGATTACATCAAATGGAAAAGGATTCAGACTGCCCTACTATGAGATATTAGACCTATAAAATCCTTAAATGTTTATAGCTATTTAACACCAATTAAGCCCACCTGGATGTAGGTCATCTTTCTGGACCTCCATATTGGGACCTCTCCTCCTCCTTCCTCTGACCCCTCTCTCCACCTCCCTTACCCCGCCTAGTCACTAGCTCTTCTTTATTTTTCTAAATAAAATGGGGAGGTTCAGATGAAGTCATCTCATGAGTATGTAACTAGGCAGCCCTTCTTGGGGAATTGGAATTAACATTAAAATAAGAACAGCTTCAGGACAATCTACAAACACCAATAGCTCAAGTAATATTTGGAAGTTCTTTGTGTAACAGTTTTCCATGTAACCAACCCCTGATTGGAAGACAGTCACAATCTGTTTCTGTAGTCTGCACAACCAGGTGGAGATTCTGGGGAACAGGGATCCCATAGTGTTTCTCAATGTCTCTGCCACGAAGGTAAGGCTGTGGTTTGATTGGAGATATCTGAAAACTTTCTGTGTTTATTTGGTCTTTTTATACATTTTTGAAGCTCCACTTTTAATTAAATACAAAGATTATTTAAAAATATGAGACAAAAGAGATGCCTGTAGCTTCTAAAATTATTCAGATAAGTCAAACCTACTATTTTAAAAGCATTAAAAACATTTGGCCAATGTGATATGGTACAGGCAGCTATTATTCTCGTTTTGAAGCATCTCTCAGAGACAACGCCCCCAGAAAGAATTGTGACTGGAAGTGTATTTATGGATCAGAAGCAGATGGCTTGGAGCTTACTCTTCTGTTTTGTGCAACACTGTCTGTGTAAAACTTCAGACTACACCATTCTTAACACTGAGTGAAAGAAATGTTCCCCAAAATACTTCTAATTACTAAAATGGTCTTTTAAAAAATGATGTTCCATTAGGAAGATCAAATATTTCTGAGCCTTAATCAACACAAGAAGGCTTTTAAACTTAATACATAGTAGTTTATATGAGAAAATTTATTTATATGCAGTAATGGGGATTTTGAGAGTCTATAACATGGTATTTTGGGGATAGACAATGCCCTCCTATACTAATATCACTATTTAGTAGAGACTTTGCCAACCAAGTGTCCATAATCAGCAATATATGAATGAAGCAAAGTCTTAAGATGTTTCTCTATGAGACAGCAGCTTCTCTGTTGTGAAGATGCCATTATCTTTGTTGTTGACTTTCAGGATCTTGTTTTTTTTTTTTTTTTTTTTTTTTTTTTTTTTTTTTTTTTTTTTTTTAAGTCTTTATGCCTGAGCTGGACAAAATAAAGATTCACAGAAGTCCTTCCCTTGTTTGATAACCATCTAATTACTCTGTGTACACAATGAGAGTCAGGTGGTGTGTCAGCAGAGGAGAGCATGGGGTGTGTGCATTGCTGACAGAATCCTGTCTTAGAAGGTTAATATTAGCTGTATAACTGATGGTTAAACCAAGGCCTATGCCTAGAATAATGCCACAGTATAGTTTAATGTCTGACTAGAAGAAAGCATGACCTGTCTCCACACTACTGATGTGGACTCATAAAACATCTTTATTTTTGAGCAGTTTCTGGAGTTAGATAAGATATATTTCCACCCCATGTTGGGCAATGCAAAGAGGCTCAATTGCTATGAGCAGTCAGTTTTATAAACAGGAAGCTATTCCCATTGTTTGTCATGTGGCTGTGGTCCTGAGTTCAGAAAGGTTAATGTAGAGAAGCGTAAACATAGCCATGATGAAGTAAGTATGCCCTTGGATAATGATCTTGACTCCTGCTGTCCAAACTCAGCAAAGCTATCCCACCCTAGACATAGAACATTTCTTATACAAAAAGGTATCAGCTAGCTAACCCTAGCCCTCAGTCCAGCCTGATTGAAGTGGGTGATCATTCCTCAAATCCTCCCCACAAATAACAATGCTAATTTAAAAAATTAGTCCTTGACTTTTTGAATCATCATGAACTTCTGTAGGAGTTAATTCACTGTCCTTCTATCTTGTGACTTGTGCATCAGTAGTTGGGTTTCACATCTCGAGAGCCTTCTTAATGCACAACCTACTCTGTAGGCCTCAGTCTTCATGGCCTCCATGGCTGTGGATCTGTACTGGCTGGTTTTGTGTCAACTTGACACAAGCTGGAGTTATCACAGAGAAAGAAGCTTCAGTTGAGGAAATGCCTCCATGAGATCCAGCTGTAAGGCATTTTCTCAACTAGTGATCGAGGGGGAAGGGCCCAGCCCATTGTGGGTGGTGCCATCCCTGGGCTGATAGACCTGGGTTCTATAAGAAAGCAGGCTGAGCAAGCCAGGGGAAGCAGGCCAGTAAACAGCATCCCTCCATGGCCTCTGCAGCAGCTCCTGCTTCCTGACCTGCTTGGGTTCCAGTCCTGACTTCCTTTGGTGATAAATAGCAATGTGGAAGTATAAGCTGAATTAACCCTTTCCTCCACAAGTTGCTTCTTGGTCATAATGTTTATGCAGGAATAGAAACCCTGACTAAGACAGTATCTAAGTTCCACCCTGCGGAGCTGGAGTTGGGCCTACATGTGGTTTCCTGCAGTTAATTAGTTGTCCTCATCGCCAGTCTTTGTTTATCTCCACTATCATTTCATTCTTGAATCTTGGCTCTTATTTTCCTTTTTTTTTTTTGACACAACATAGATGTTCATTTTGAATGGAAACACTCCCTTTTGGAGGGAGAAAGGAATGTACATGGTGCAGGGAAACAGTGAAATGCAGAAGCTCCAGACGTTCATGAAGTTACACATTCACAAGGGCCCTCCAACAGAGCGCACTGAGTAAGTGATTATGGGGAGAGCTTCCTGCAAGGTGAAAGGGGTGCCCAGTCTTGCAGCTTTTATAAAACGTCACAGTGTGTTTCTGTAAGAAACCCAGGTAAGCTCACTGGCTGACCAAGCTTCCACTACTGCTGCCATGTTTGGAGTGAGTAGATGTCACCTAACATTTCTATTTCTGTCATTGCCCAAGGAATCTCACAAAGGATACATCTAAGTTATTACCTCCCTCATAAGTCCTTCTTTAAAAGTTCTCATTTTAACTCCATGTTTTAACTCCAGTCTCCCCTAGACATCTGTAAGAATTCTGCAAAATGAGTGTTTTTATTGTCTTATTGTGGTAATAATCAATCTATATAGGGTGCCTAATTCAAACTTGAATATCATTTTGGAATAAAATTTTGTACTAAATAATGTATAAGCCTACTTGGGTCTATAGTGTGACTTGGGGAAATGTTGTGTTGGTCATAATAACAAGAAAAGGAATTTGTTACGGTAAATGCATCTGAGGAAAAATGGCAACTTTCCTTCTCAGCTCTTAAAGGAAGTGTAGCCCCCTCTTTCATAAGATGGAACATGCTGTTTAATTTTGTACTTGGCAGGAAAGACTGAATCTCAGTCTGGTTATCTGATATAAGCTATTGCAATATCCATTAAAAAGTCATTCTGCTAATGACAAGAAACGTGAAAATGCTACTTCGTTTACAAATGATGAAATACTTGTGATTATATCATTAGCTAAGACTCCAAGCAGTTTTTATTTTGTGTTCTTAAAAAACAAAACAAGAAAAATCTACTGCTAATTCAAGACCAGTCTCCCCTGGACATCTGTAAGAATTCTGCAAAACAAGTGTTTTTGTCTTCTTCTTAATTAATTGATCTATTTAGGGTGCTCAATTCAAACTTGATTTTCACAATGAAACTCATGAAAATTAACATTATAATTGAAACATAAAAAACATAACTGGCATCAATATCAATTTACAGCATACTGTTTTATTAGTGACCACTTTTTAGTAATAATAATGAAAAGTGAAAAAGAACCCCTTAATGCTCTTAGTTCTTGTCATGAACTGATGGCAATTATTGCAAAGTGAAACAGTTCAGTTTTCTCCCATCTAATTTAAAACAATAGAAGTTTGAGAGTTTGGGGTGTGGTGGGGTGATCTAGGGTATGCCATGGTGCTTGGGAAATGGTAACATTTAAATTTCATTTAAATTCCAAGACTTTACATTTTAATTTCACTTGTTGATCTATTTCCCTGTATATCTAGAGATACAACAAAGTGGAAAGCATGTCACTCTAAGTGCCACGTATTCTTCCCCTCCAGCAGTGCTCCTGAAGGAGGAAAGAACAGCCCGCAAGCTGACTGCTATTTATTTTGTCTCCTCGATGTTGCACACAACGGTGACAATCTTACTACAGTTATGAAGGCATTTTCATGCAAATGTAAGTTACATGTCAATTCTAAGTCAAGTTTATAAAAGAAGACCATGGGTCTTAAAATTATATGTATGAATATGTAATGTTATAATTACATGGTATTTATGTGGCATTTATTACATCATGTTTCCATTGTGTTAGTTTTTCTTAAATGCTAATGGAAAATTACACAGAGAACACACAGTGGCAGCTTAGAAGAGTGGAGCTGAGTGTGTGTGTTGGCAAGAAATTCTGTATTATTTTCCAGAAGCCAGTTCCAAATAACAAGAGTATAGTGCACATTCAGAGCTCTTGGCTTCTAAAACTTAATTTTAAGACAAAGAGTCACATAATGGTTCATTTAAAAATTTAAACCACTGGGAGTAGACTGTCCATTGCTCCAATCAACCAAAAAAAAAAAAAAAAAAAAAAAAAAAAAAAAAAAAAAACTTCTTTCTAAAGAACAACTTAAGAAACTGAGAGGAAGGAGGGTAGGAACAAAGAAGGCTTGGCTTCCTGTCATAGGGTGTAGACTGTGTTAGTGTAAAATCACAGAAATGTCCCTGCTCACTTACAAACACCAGTGGTTCTGAAAACCAGTAAGTTTTCAGCACTTTCGGGGATAACAGCTCAGGATAAGGGGTGTTCATGAGCCTGAGCATTGCTGGAGAGGGGTTTAGGCAGCACAGCCCAGGAGTACTGTAGCTGCTCTTGGTAGTGGTAGTGATAGTGGTGATGGCAGTGGCCTAAATAGGCCTTCATCCTTGGCAAGCTCAGTGTGGCCTGTGAACCTCAGCTGGCCTGAGACATACTTGTCCTCATTCTTAATATGATGAAGACAGAGGTCAAATGTGGGCAGCCACAGCACCTGGACTTTGTGGCAACATCTAAACATAATCATTGGGTTTTTTGTCATTAAAAAGATTTTAAATATTTTTGTAATTAAATATTTGAATAATTAAGATAATTGAGTTTGTCTTCTGTATATCTTACTTTGCATTTTTATTTCATTTTGTATTAAGTTATATTTATCCAAACAGATTATTGGAAATGAAAAGAGAGAGAGAGATAAAGAGATGGAGAGAGTGAGACACACAGAGAGACAGAAAGAGAAAGTTCTTCTCTACAGTTTGAGAAGAACTACTCTAATGCCAAACACTGACTATTCTGGAACCTTCTATTTATAGTCTGGTGGAAGTGTCAGGGTTCTCTACACTAAAACCCTAGCTGGCTGGCTTTATGCAAGCTGTTGCTATGGTAAAAATGTGAGTTATCAAGTGTAGTTCATCATCTCTACTTAGTTGATCTTTGATAGCATTTACCACAGAGCAAAGACTGGAAGTGCAGAATGTGGTGGTGAGCCCTGAGCTGGGGCAGCCCTCTCTCCTTTACTCACTGTTGAGCTTTCCTATCTATGGCATCACCCTTGCAGGGTTGTGGTGAAGATCAAGGGGTGGGATTCCAGAACCTGGTAGTAGGGATTGGAAAAATGTGGCTTTCCTCTCCTTTCCAGATCGTGCATACATAGAATGGTCAAAGCTGAGACTGGCTTGAATAATTCCTGTTAACAACTTTTACAAGTGTTAGTTGATTTCTCAATGACACTTTTTGGTAGAAATGCTATATTCTTTGTTTTCAAAAGAAAAAAAAGTCAGATTAAGATTGCTAAGAATACAAAATCTGTTAGACCCTCTTCTACCAGCTGAGCCCTACTGAAACTCCATAATGAGAAACAGGGATAATATCATAAGCCAACTATGATGTCATTATACTGACTGTGGGGCAAGCTGTGTGCTAATGGTGATGTCATCCTGCAGCCTAGAACAACTGCATGTGGTGAGGAGCTGAATCCTATCATTCTTCATCCATTTGTAACTCAGTTACCTGGTGTTGCTGTTAAGGGGAAATGTTTTCTTACTGACCAGTAACTGAGCTGAACTGATGGCAGAAAAGAATCTGTAAAAACTTTTCTGTTGTCTTATGTCTGGCTCTGCAGCTCATGCATTTGCTTCATCAATGAACTGGATTAAATGCAGTGTTTGCTTTACTTTGCTATCTGTCTGTGAGCAGGATGCTGAAATCTGGTGTCAGCACCAGAGAAGGCTGTTGGATCTGGTCAAGGAATAAATTAGGTTCTGTTGAAAGAGCACTTTTGTCTCTGCTGAGATAGTATTGAGAGCTGTTATTACTAGAGTTGATGATGCTCACACTTCTGGGTGCTGTCACTGCTATGGTTGTTGATGGTCACACTGTTAGGTGATGTCACTGCTATGGTTGTTGATGTTCACACTGTTGGATGCTGTCACTGCTATGGTTGTTGATGGTCACACTGTTAGGTGCTGTCACTGCTATGGTTGTTGATGGTCACATTGTTGGGTGCTGTCGCTGCTATGGTTGTTGATGTTCACACTGTTGGATGCTGTCACTGCTATGGTTTTTGATGTTCACACTGTTAGGTGCTGTCACTGCTATGGTTGTTGATGTTCACACAGTTAGGTGCTGTCACTGCTATGGTTGTTGATGGTCAAACTGTTAGGTGCTGTCACTGCTATGGTTGTTGATGGTCACACTGTTGGATGCTGTCACTGCTATGGTTGTTGATGGTCACACTGTTAGGTGCTGTCACTGCTATGGTTGTTGATGGTCACACTGTTAGGTGCTGTCACTGCTATGGTTATTGATGGTCACACAGTTAGGTGCTGTCACTGCTATGGTTGTTGATGTTCACACTGTTGGATGCTGTCACTGCTATGGTTTTTGATGTTCACACTGTTAGGTGCTGTCACTGCTATGGTTGTTGATGTTCACACTGTTAGGTGCTGTCACTGCTATGGTTGTTGATGTTCACACTGTTGGATGCTGTCACTGCTATGGTTGTTAATGCTCACATTGTTGGATGCTGTCACTGCTATGGTTGTTGATGTTCACACTGTTGGATGCTGTCACTGCTATGGTTGTTAATGCTCACATTGTTGGATGCTGTCATTGCTATGTTGTTGATGCTCAGCACAACCCTCACTTACTTCTTCAGTTGCTCATTGGACATGGAAATGAAAAAATTTTAAACTTATACTCTCTTTAGCTTGAGCACTACAAATGATAATTTCCCTTTAGCCTATTTGCATGTCTGTACACACATATAAAACAAAGTTGTTTCATCTCAAATTTATGTAACTGTATAAAATATAGGATCCAGAAATGAGAGAAAACATGTGACATTTATATTTCTAATACTCTCCTGGCACATCTATATTATGGCAAATGGTGAGGCTATATTATTCTTTAAGGCTGACAAACATCCCATTGTATATATCCTGTATTTTCTTATCTATCCCTTTACTGACTGGTATCCAGGTTGGTTCCACATCTTAAGCTATGTGAATAAGCAAGTACTGCCATGGTTCATTGACTTACACTTTTTTTTAGATATAAAATGCACAGTTGGTTCATGCTATAGCTGATTAAGAAAACAAATGGTGACAACACATGCTGGGAAGGATGAGGACAAAGGGACATTTTCATGCCTGTTGGTGGGGATGTAACTTGTTAGTGTGAAAGATCCTCAAAAACAAAAATAAGTTTTAAATAATTAACAATAATTTCACAATAGTAAGTTTGAACATTAGCAAATTAATTTTAAAAACATTACCAGTTTTAATATTTTTCTATCCTATAATATACTAGTTGACATTGATGCCAAGCAACAGCGTGATATTTGAGGGATATTAGAATGTCCTGGATAAATGTTTTCTCAAAGAACAGTGTGGCCATTCATATGCCTTGTGCCTATGGCACTCCAAGGAGCCATTTCTCACTGAGGTGCACAGTGTCACTTTGGTTTTACATAATTTAATGGAAGGAAATGCCACCGTGTATACCATATAAACAGATCCTTAGAGCACTACAGCCTGAACCCAGAGGAAACTGCCTTACTTAGGCATGAGCAATTAACATTAGTTAAATAATGGCTCATTCATCAAGCTTTAAATTAGAATACATTTAAATAATTTTGTGTTGGGAAAGTGCTTAATACATTAAATAAATGATGTCTCAGGCCTTCAAAGTTTACTTAAAATCCCCCAAGAAATAACTCCCTAATAAGGAACAATGTTGGAAACTTGTACCCATTACCAAAATGATAAGTAAATCAGCTAATTAAGGGTTTTAAAGATTTTAAAAACAAGTTAACTTATCAAAGTGTTGTTCTGTCAAACTCAGTGGGAAGTTCATCCTTTGAAATAACTGTAAAAGGTCACATAATGTTCCCTAGACATTGAGGGACCATACACAGAGAAATGGCCTCAGCCAGACTGTAGTCCAGGTGTTGGCAGGTTCTACCTTTTTCGTCTTTATAGCTGAAGGCCAGCTACTTCACAGAGAGGTCATGGAGTGGAGAAGAGGTAAAGCTATCAAGATTTGGTGTGGGGAGGAGACATTAATTTAGCCCCTTGGTTCTTTTCCTCAATATTTGCACCATAGTGGGTCATCTGCAACAATGACAGTGGGTTTGTAGAACGGTCATGATGACCTATACTCAATATGTAGCAACATACCGAAGACTGTTCCTGCTCCAAAGCTCTTTCCTCTACTTGTTCCCATCAACCCCTGGGACTTCAGTATCTTCGTGAGTTTCCTTCTGGAAGATCATTTGTCAGGATTCATTAGCACACAGTCTTTTGAGATCAACTTCTTTCATTTGGTAATTTGCCTTTAACTTTCTTTTATATCATTTTACAATTGGACAATTGTGTGTGTGTGTGTGTGTGTGTGTGTGTGTGTGTGTATGTGTGTATGTGTGAGAGAGAGAGAGAGACAGAGACAGAGACAGAGAGAAACAGAGACAGAGACAGACAGAGAGACAGAGTACAATTAGAGGTCAGAGGACAAAACTGGACACAATACCTCAGGCATTATCTATGCATTATGGAGCCCCAGGGGGTCTGCATGTTTCTGCCTTCCCAAAGTGGGATGGCAGGCATAAGCCACTTTCAGCTCTGTTTGTTACTTTTAAAAGAAGATTGTGATTTGCTGGAATGATAATTTAGACTCCAATTTCCACAGATGCCATTCGACTAATGGCACTGCTTTTGAAATATAGCAGACGGAAAAATTATTCTAATTTCTTTCTAAAGTTTGTCCATGAAGTCTAAACTATGCAGCTTGTACAAATATCATTTTTATTTTAAACATCCATGTTCTTATTAAACAAAGTTCCTGATATCAACTGAAGTTTAATGCATTGATGTGAAAAATGTGATGGCTTCTTAATCAGACGATGTACAATTACTAATTCTCTCATTCCTTGACTGGAGACAATGGAGGAAAACAGCATTCTGTATTTACTCTTTCATTTGTGAAGAGGCTCATATTGGGTTAAAAATGCAATTACATTTTATAGCAATGAAATGATTTCAACAGGACTGCTAAATCACCTCACAACAGAACCAGGGCACTTTACTGCTAGCAACAGCTTGTTTTGCAATTATCACATGGGACATTTTTCCTAAACTCTAATTCCAATAGATATTGGTTTAATTTATCAGAGTTTCCAGGTAGCTCGTCAAGTTGTTACTCAGACACAATGGTGTCTGGGTTCTTAAGTGTCACAAACTGAATAAACAGAGACAAGCAGAATCATATCTCATCCTGACGGAAGCAGCAGTGAGCTCTTTCTTCCTTCATGGCGTCCTGGGGGAGACACAGTGGTCCCTGCTTTCTATTTGTGTAGTTAGTTAATCCAAAGGAAGCATTCATTAACTTTAAATTTTAAAGCCTGTTTAGCTTTAAAGTTCTCTCTTAAGATCACATATTACTTAGAATTCAAGAAGTAGGCTGAGGAAACAAAAAGATACTTAAGAAGACATCAAAAAACATCCCCAAGTGTAAAGACCTGTACATCCCCCCCCCCCCACACACACCCTGCCTCTGCTCTCTTTGGTTCTGTGTGTAATATACATGTGGCAGAATTGGAGGTAAACTTGGGTATCAGACCTTATGTGGTTGCTTATAGTGGATGCTTCACACTGACTGCTGTGGGTGGGGTTGTATAAGTGATGCAGGTTTTTCCTTCTCTTTCTCTCTCTCTCCCTCCCTTCCTCCCTCCCTCCCTCCCTCTGTCCCTCCCTCCTTCCCTTCCTTCCTTCCTTCCTTTCTCTCTTTCTCTCTTTCTCTCCCCTCCCTCCCATTTTCCATCCTTCCTTTCTTTCTCTCTCTCTCCCTTCCTCCCTTCCTCCCTCTCCCTTCCTTTCTCTCTCTCTTTCTCTCCCCTACCTCCCATTTTCCATCCTTCTTTATTTCTCTCTCTTCCTCTCTCCCCCTTACTTTCTCTCTCTCTCTTCCTCCCTCCCTTCTTCCTTCCTTCCTTCCTTAAATAGTTACAGTGATCTGAAGTGACAATTGGTTTCACTGGGCTGACTTCAGGTGCAGCTATGGCTGTGTCTCCCTGGATATTCTCCCTGAAGGTCCTGGGGGAAGCAGTTACTAGATTTCTAGACAACATTAAAATACAAACATAAAGGAAATGGACTGGTAGTATCTGCCTTAAAATTTTAACAGTACATCATGATCAGGCAGAGTTTCAAAGACTCAGGAGTTGGACATTGGTGCCGTGAGCTCAAATTCGATCTACTAAAATAGATCAAGTCAATGTAGAACCCACTCCAATCTGACATCTTGTGAATACAGGCTCCTCCTCTATACCTAGAACCTGAAAAGTTACATATAGAAAGTACCTTGTTATCCTACTTAAAGCTTTGTATGTATCGATTTACTGACATCTATGACAAATTCTACCAGAGCGTAGTGTGGGTGACTCTCTTGTCAGGTCCTCAGAAGGTGAAGTTGCCAACAAAGGCCTCCAGAGGACGTAGTCAAGTGTCAGGTTGAGATTAGTCCAAAGGGCAGCAAGATCCAGCACCACCCTTTCCACGCTTTAATGAATACAGCTTTAATAAATTACAGTAAGTTCATGGATGCCCTAAGGGTGATAATTCATACCAACCTGTGGCTGTGATGCCGCCCCCAGCATGTTAGTGTGAATTGGATCAGCCACATGAGTATCTTAGACATGTCAGGGTGTGCAAACATCTCTCAAGAATAAGGCATAAAACAGAGGCTGGTGAATAGTTTTACCTGCTTTAAACTGGTCCTAGATATTGACTCACCCACCTGAACCTTAAAGTCTTTATTTCATAGGACACCTCTTGCAAGATATGAGGAAAAGTGAAAGAAAGTTTCCCATGCTTTATATGCTCCATTAGTTATGATTCACATATTCTGTATGTTTATTAAAAACAGATAATAGTCAAACTTATGCTAAAGAGAAAACCCTATACAGTATATTTCAATTATAGATACCCACAAGGCAGAATTAGCCATTATTTTAAGTGTCTAGGCAGAAAACCACAAGAAGAAAGAAGAATAACCATGATTTTGTTGTTAGAAGTAGACAAAGAGACAAGGTGTTCCTAAACTTTGTTAATAAAAGCTATGCATTGAAAGAGTTCAAAAACTTCAGTTTACTAAACTTTGGCTTCCATACGGAAGTTAGCTTCTCCTTTTATATAAATAATATAAATTTAAAAGATATTTGCTTTTGGGAATTTAATAGTGTAATTGGTGTCATTTTGATGCCAGTTGCAAGCACTTTTATAGTTAGATCTGTGTCTGACTAGAAAGTGAGATTTGAGACCCAGTGTGAGCCTCGATGTGGTATGAAATATGTGCCCTAAGTCAGAGGATGGCATCAGAGAACCAGAGGGAGACATGACATGGGATCAGCCCAGAATCCAGAATGCCCCAAGGATTGTTCAGATGCAGAAAAATCACTATTTTCTCTCATCTGTGGCCATAATTTCTTTTCTATTCTCATGACAAACACCCTGACAATTTAGAAAAGGAAAGGTCGTTCTGGCCTACAATTCCAGGGTTAGCCAATTGTTCTGGAAGTCAAGGTAGGAAGTAGAAGCAGCTAGACACATCACACCCACAACTAGGAGTTATTCATGAAGCTCATTTTTCTCTGCTTTATTGTCCAGTGGAAGCTCCATGAAATTCTGCATTTGCATCTGGGCAGCTCTTCCCACTTTAATTAACACAATTAATAGGAATCACTCACAGACACACCCATAGACATACCCGCAGAACAACCTAATCAAGAGAATCTCACAAGGAATTCTCTTCCAGGTGATTCTAGGCTGTGTCTGTATTGATGATTAAAACTACCATCACACCTGTGCTTCCAGTGAGGCGCCTGGGTGTCGCTCTGTGACAGACACATCTTGTCTTTTTGATCAAGTAGCAAGGCGGCTCTCAAGTTTGTCATGAAGATTGGTTGTTGCAGTAAATATTAAAAAGGATAGCTTAACCTTTTATCAGCCCCCTTGGTCTCACTCCAAGGAAGTCATTCCAGCGAGAAGCCGAGCACACATCATTCGGTTCCAATACTATTTGGCACTCCAGGCTGACTCTAAGAACTCTGTCAAGGTTTACTCCACCACCTCTGTTGTTTCTGTCCTGGGTGGATACGACTGCCCCAGCATGTTTCTCTCTTCCACCGCCCTGGCACAAACATGACTTCAAAGCCTGGTAGCTTATCAAACAGGTTTATATGTCAAATTTTTAATCCACAAACCCTCTAAACAATAAGCTTTCAACCAATAGATGAAGATATAAACTGCTCATGTATATGAGATAAATAGACCCATAGAAACCCTTAAAAATAATAATGACAACTTTATTAAACCAGAGAGAAACATACATGTCTCCCTTCATCTCCTTCTCTTGGAATCTCCCTCTCTTCCATTTTCCTAGCTAACTCCACCCCCCCACCTCTTCACTGTCCAATCATGTATCACCTTAACATTAACCCACAACTGGTTTTTGTTTTTTGTTCTTTTTTTCATATGGTAGAGTCAGTTCTCGTAATATAATAATTCTGTAAAGAAGACACGATGAGTTGTTGCTAGCAGAACACCAAGCACAAACACAGCAGAAAAAGCAGTGTCTGTTTGCGCGGAGCTGCAGCTTCCGACTTCTCACACAGGACACTGAGTTGTGTTGTGCTCTTCAAACTTTGCTCCTCGTAGAGAATGCAGTCATGGATGGTTACACAAAGAAAAGATGTGGGAGGTGCCATTCTTCTTCGGTACCAATGATGAACTACTCTGGAGAGTCACCTCAGTAGAAACACGGTGGGGGAGAAAAAGTTATGGATCAACATGAAGCTACCTGTAAGTTTCCATGACAGGTTTTTAACCACATATGTTACTAATGTATGGTTATATGTTTTTTTCTTCATAGTGCAGTAGCTACACATGGCTTCTGTTTGCCACCATGCATCTGAACTTCCTAGATGGATAAAGATGTTTGAGTGAGCATCTTCCTGAGAAAATGGCTTCTGTGGCTCAAGTTTATGTGGCCCTCATTGTTAAATTTTAGTGACAAATGAGAAAAGCCACCAGAAAATGTGTCTAATTTTGACATAAAGCACTTAATAATTAATGAGAAGCCACAATTGCAGTGTCTGGCATGGCTCCTGTGGTTCATCTTCTATACATTTGGTATTCCATTTTTTAAATTCTGCAAAAGAATTTATGATAAACAGGTCTCTGCTTAACATTTTACTTCGTCTGTAGTGATGTTTTCCAAAATTAAACAGGACCTGGCTTCCTGCAGGTCACTAGTACTCTAACAATGCAAAAAAGCAGGCTGTTTCCATGGTCGTCCCAACTCTTCTTTCTAGAACCTTTTCTCCTCCTCTTAGGTTCTAAAGCTTGCCTAATTTTCCCCCTAGTTGTACTTGAGTTGGTATATTTGTAAATAGTGAACAAAAACAGTTAGTGCTAATACTGTGATGTGCTGTTTGTAGAGACGTATTTATCCTTTCCGAAGGCTTCTGTTGAGAGGAAGGAAGCCTTCCACATCACCCTTTCCTTCAACAAAACTCAACCAGAAGACTATTTATAACCCTGGAAATACGTGTTTCCCTGTAAATAGTCAGGGTGTTTGTCTTGATGTGAATTAAAACACCCGGCCAGTATTTCCATTTTCATCAGCAAGTTAGTGGCACTGCTTGAATGCAGTCCTTGCTTCTACTCCATGTGCTTTCTAGAGGGTATTTTAAATCCACTCCATTTTTCCCCCTCTTTCACGTTAATTCAAAAATCTCACTTTCACACTCCTTCGACACTGGTGTGCTTGCCTTTCGTACCAATCACGATGTCCATGTCTGTTAAACATAGCAAAGCCTCGTGGTGACGGACATGTCAGTAGGTGCCTGTAGACGCAAGAGAAAATGTCCACAAATGCGGTCAGTGTGAAGTTCATGGGCTGTAGCATAGAGCAGCTGTATCTTCCTCATCCCTGCTGTCAGAGGCCAAGCACCAACATCACTGAAGCGGCTTGGCAGACGGAGGCAACAGTGTGCAGAATCTAGATTAATACGCTCTCCTGGCACCAGGAACATTCTGTTTGCACCCTTTCATTTGGAGGACTAATTACACAGAGTAACTCTAGGTATTAGTTTTTAAAAGAACCTTCCTTCGTAGGGAACTGCCAGGCTTTTCAGTTCACATGTCAACCCTAATTAAGACCCATCTCACAGTCATTAAAATCTGGCCCAACTGTTTAACATCTTTTCCAGCAGTTCACCTTCAGATGAAAAACATTGTACTTTCCATTTCTACTCCATTCTCACTTTTTGTTGTCTAATTAATAGGAACCATTAGTTTGGAAGCATAAGTTTAAAAATGAATAGTAGAGTCTCTGTAATTCTCTAAAGACTGTCCATGCCAGAATCAAGGTGAAAAATGCTTATTGCAAATGTTCTGGCTGACAGAATTATGTATTTAAAACCAAAATGTCTGTGGTAACTAGTGAAACTAAAATGTATAATGAAGACAAAATAAAATAGATGAGGAATGACTTATTAATAAAATGCTTGCTCTGCAAGTGTGAGAGCTGGAGTTCAGATACCCAGCACCCGTGTAGCAACCCCGCAGGCAGAGTGGCCCTCCTAAGATCCCAGCCCTCTGGAAGCAGAAACATGACATTCCCAAAGGGAAATGGATAGCTAGGTTTGTGGATCCAGAGACTCTGCCTTTATACAGATGGTGAAGAGCAGTGGGTGTGACAGCTGAGGCATCCTCTGTCATGTTGCACATACATACATGTACATGATACATATCCATGTAAAACCACACTCAGGAACACACACTTGCATACACATGGTTACCCCCATAGGAACATTCACATCCACATTTGTACATACCATAGACACATGGGAAAAATAAACTCATAAAATGATTGGTGGAACCTAAGTTATCCCTTAAGGAGGATAAAACCAAACTCTAGTTTCCAAGTCTGTGCATACCAAGAAGAAATAAAACTTCTCTTCCCCCCTTTTCAGAAAGGACAATTAGAGCAGATTGACATATTATCAAATTTGTAACTTGGTGAGGAGACTTTATTGAAGAAATAATTAACTGACAGTTATAAATATGCAGGTTTTGTTAAAAGAACTAGCTTTTGTTATTCAGATAAAATTAAGACAAAATATGGTGTTTTGGATAAAGGCAGTGGAGTGTGCTGACTCTTCACCCAAAGGCAGAGTCAGGAAGGTGATTCACCACAAAGCCATCAGCTTAGCCTGACTCAGGTTACCTGTGACAGAGGCCACAGCTGCAGGATCTGAGCCATTCCTTTAAAGACACACGGGCAAGTCTCAGTCAGTTCTTATGGATTTATCCTGAAAAGCCTCCACTGAAGAATTCTGGAGGGATAGAGAGGCCAGAGGCCACTCGGTTAGTAGAGCATAGGCCGCTAAAGCCCGCCAGCTCAGGTTCAGATCCCTAGAGTCGTGTGAATAGCTGGGCACAGTGGCAGCAGCCTGCAATTCCAGGCCTGGGGTGGGGGCAGAAGGAGGACAGTCCCTGGAGTTAAAACACACGCACACACATACACATGCATATACATACACACACAGAGGCACAGAGATACACACATGTAGGTATATACATAAATATGTACACACAGAGACACAGACTGACACACATACTATATATCCACACACACACAAACACACACATGCATATGTATGTATATATATGTACAAATATGTATATACAAGCATACAGAGACACACACATATGTATACACATACATACATACACACAGAGACACAGACACATACACTTACATACACACACATACACACATGCATATATATATATATATATATATATATATAACATATAATATATACACAGAGACACACACATCCGTAGAGAGACACACACATGTATGTATATGTATACATATACACACACACATAAACACACACACACTCTACATATTGCTACTCACCACATAATTGAGAGAAAAAAAAGAGAACTTTTAAGACACTCCCTGCAGTATATTCTTCTTAAGTTAAAAAGGAAGAAGACACACACACACACACACACACACACACATTTAAAAACCTCCAGAAAACTCCCTTACTTCTTAGCTTTTCCTGGTCATCTTCAGCTAAAATACTATGACGCAGTAGGAGCTAGAACATTCAGTGTTGGGATGTGTGCAGGGGAGTCTAACACCCTGTAGCTTTGCCTCCTTCTCATGCTTCTCCTGAGACATGTGTCTGAAGAATTTTGAATTCCAGTGATTTACATGAAAATTGAAGACAACTTGACTTACTGGGTTTATCCCTTTCATTAAAGAAAGCAAACATTGCTACAGAAAGTGTTCTTGGTTTACTGCTTACGCATCTCCAAATGTAGCGTTCCTGAATTCTGTGCTCTGGTGAGTCAGCTCACTTCTTAAGTATTAATTATCTGCATATCCCTATTTATCCCCATTTTCCTGAACATTTACCACAACGGAAACTGTACCAGTAACTCTTCATGGGTAATAACATTATAAAATAAGAAATCTGATTTTCAGGTTTGTTGTAGAAAACAAGAAGCATTTATACACATAGTTCATTGTAAAAACAGGGCACAATGGGTTATTTCTGTCTCTTCAAAGATGCTATTTTTTTTCTGTGTTGCCTCTGACAATGAGGACAGTTCTCTGATGGTAGTTTCTCTTTGCATCATATTTCAAAGTCTTCTCGACATTATTTGCTTCTCTGTCACCAAATAGTAAACCTAAATTCAATTCCAGCCCATAATAATCTTGTAGGTTTAGTTGCGGTAGGTTGTTGAAGCTGAAAATTACCAGATCCATAGTTGAACTTAATGTCTGGCTCCCAACCCACAGGCTGCGGAGGAAGGGAGATATCTTACCCACAGGCTCAATCCCAGGCTCGAAGAGTGACAGAGGAAGAAGAAGAACACGGTCCCCACTAGCTGTCTGTAACAAGAGAAAGACAGCATAGCTGGCGAGGCTGCTTGCTTTAGTTGTTCTATTGCTGTGATCTGCAAGCTAGGGGTACCTAGAGTCCCAGGTGCTGGTGTTTCAGTGTGCACAGGAGTTGGAGCCACCTTTGAGCTCAATGGGGACATTTTGTGTCTTTTAGGACACTGAACTTCCATCTGAGTACAGTTACCAGAAAGAACTTCAATGCAGAGAAACAAGTTCTACCCACATGGACAAAGGGGCATCGCTGCTACTGACTGAACAGAGCAGGTAAGTCCAGCCAAATCTACCCACTTCTCTTCAACCCCCAGTTTGCAGCCTTTTTTGGAAGCAGGTATTGCTGAGGGTCTGTCTACTCCCAAGAGACACAAATAGGCCTCAGGCCGTGCCTCAGTTCTCCACATTGAAGCTTCATGCTGCTTTCTCTGCTTTCTCTTTGAGTTGCGGTTAGAGGACTACAGCTTAAACACCGCTTTGAAGAAGCCAGAGTCTATGATGAAGTGTTTCTGTGGCAGACACTCCAACTGAGAACAGCCACCAAGATGTCAGCATCTACAAGCTTTTTACCTGCGGCAGCTACAAACACATTGCTCAACATAGCATTTTAAAGGGAGAGGTATTTTTTTAGAAAAAAATATTAAATTATTTTTAATTGTTTGTAAGTGTGTATGCCTACATATGGGTTACATGCACATGAGTTTAGGTACCCGAGGAGCCTGCAGGTATCAGATTCCCTGGAGCTGGAAACTCAAGTGCTAGGAATCAAGCCTGGGTCCTTTGACAGAGGAATAACTCTTCTTAACCACAAAACCGTATTTCCCAGGCCAGATGCCCTTAATCTTAAGATTAAGGGATTCATCATACTTCACTACTGATTTTAGTTGAGTTCATCTTTGAGACTGCGAAACTCCTTGTATGGCCCACTTAACAATTTTCTTCAATGGTCTATTATTAGAAACATAAGTTGAATTTTATGCCTCAGTATGCTATGACCTAATGGTTATATACTCCTAATTTGTATGTTGCCCAAGGTAATGGTGTGTGGTGCAGGACTGTGGTGGTTGATTTGCTTAGAGGGAGAAGCCTTCTCCACCTGCATCCATGCAGTGGGAACACCAAGAGTCCTGTGTTTGCTGAGTTCTTCAAGAGAAATCACAGTGAAAAACGTGTGTGAAGCAAACCACTAGCGATCAGCCTTGACTGACGTCATCTGTGAGGAGTAACTGTGGTGTCCTCCAGGTTTTTCATTTTATGACACTGTTGCAACACTTTAAAAATACCAAGACAGGGCAAAAGCATAGGGCTGTAGACATGACAGCAGTAACTGGAGGTCAGTATGATGTCCGTGTAGTTTTCTCATTGAACAATGCTAATTGGAGATACAAATATAAATGAAACGAGTGATTTCATGAGGCTCAACTGGGTAAAACTTTCCTGACAGCAGCGGGAGAACTGAGAACATCTGTGTTGAGAACACTGACATCTAACCTCCAGGCTGGCCCGCTGTGTGTCCACTTTCCGACTGGACATCTAGCCCCAGAACAAGTGCTAGTCTTTACATTCCAAGGAGTGTACTGTGTCATGTCCTTATTTGGACAAAAAGCAGGAAGTGTTAAGGGACAAAGAAACAACATGAAAAGAAACAGAGAATGAGATAGGCAGAGATAGGCATATAAGCTTCACAGATGCTGGATAGAGGTCTCCAGGAGAGTGTGAGCTTTCCGGGCCTTTCACTGCTGACAGGTAGAAGAAGAAAACCTGAGAACTTAGGCTCAGTTTCCCTGCAGTGCAGTTTGGGGGCAACAGTGAGATTTTTTTCCAAGCAGTGATGTCAGGAACCTGAGGGCTGTGGATTCCATGGGGGTGAAGAAAAGAAAATAACAGTGGTGGGGTAGGGTGTGGTGGGGTGGGGTGGGCAGCAGCTTTTCATTTGATGACACAGAGGTGTTGTCTGGGACATAAATTAAAGTGAACCGTCCTCTTGACATATGTTGATCTAAATGGAAGCTCCAGATCCTGTTTACCAAGTATTACTTACAATTTACAGTGGGCAGGAAACCACATGTCACACAGTCTAGCAATTGATGCCACCTCCTCTGGGAAACTCCTCCTGCCCTGCCGATGGCTGGTCGATCATTGCTCTCTGTCCCCAGCACTCCATACACACATTTCCAGAACTCTTGGCCCTGGAATCTTCATTTATATATGCTCATCTCTCTCTGATTGTTCACTGAGAGCCTCTCATCAACCCAGTGGCCTACAGTGTGAATCTCACAAAAGCTTGGTGATGGAAGGAATGGATGAACCTCATTTTTGTAAAAGATTTTTTTTCTTTTTAACTCTTATTTATTACATTCCTACCACCGTTTTCCCTCCCTCTCTCCCAGCCTCTCTGCCCCCATCTCTCCCAGATCCATCTTCCCTCCTCCTCCCTTCAGAGAAGAGAGCAAAGCATAAACAAGGCTGTGGTAAGACCACAGCCTTACATTTTAAATCAGCCTAAATGACCCAGGGCAACACTCATGGATGGCAAGTGAGGGTGGCGCCTCATTTGTCTTTGCCAAGATAAAAATCCAGAGTCTTAGGGAAATGTTGAGGCCTGCTTCTAAAATGGAGCATAGCGTTTTCATATATATATATATATGAAAACTGCCATCCAACCAACCCTGGCATTGCTTGACCAAATCCACAGCTGACCCCTTCTCATTGTGGTATTTATCCACACTGCCTTACTAGACAAAAGAACAGAGATGAAGACAGGGAGATATGAAATTCTACTCCTACAAACTTTATAGATGTCCGTGCTTCAGAGTGTCTTGGTGCTCAAACTATCTGCAGCCTCACTTTGAAAAGACAATTGATTAGAAATATGATGCTACCGAAGGTGATTAGTTTTAAATGGTAATTGGGAAGTTGAATGTGACTTTTTCTCGAATGTGATTTTGTTAGATGTACAGGTGGTTCTAATAAAATTAAGTTATTACATTTATAGAACCCTTTCTAACCTAAATGCCGAACTGCCCTGAAGAAATGCCTTTTCACGGCGGAGAGAGGATCCCAAACTTAAGGCACTGGCTGCTTTTGCAGATCTAGAGTATCAGTTCCCAGCCCCCACGTGGTGGGGCAAAAACATCTGCCATTCCAGTTCCAGAGGACCCAGTGCCCTCATCTGGCCTCCATGGGTACAGTCAGATATGAGATGCAGAGATAGCAGGCAAAATACCTATATACACAAAAAATGAAATGAAAACTCTCCTTTCCAGCACTATGTTCATTCTGTCTGTTTATACATCATATCTATCTATCTATCTATCTATCTATCTATCTATCTATCTATCTATCTATCTGTCTATCTACCCATCCATCCATCTATCTCTGTCATCTACTTGCCTATTAATATCTATCATCTATCTAAATCTATGTATCTATATATTGCTATCTATTATCTATCAATCATCTCATTATCTATTACTATCTATTATCTATCTAAATCTATGTATCTATTGCTATCATCTATCTATATCTATCTATGCATCTATATATTTATATCTTCTATATCTTCTATTATTTATCTATATCTATGTATCTATTAACATCTAACATCTACCTATCAGCCATCTATCTGGTTTATTTATTATCTATCAAGTTTGTTTTCAAGTTTACATCACATAAAATGTAACAATGGGATGAAATATTTCATGTATTTATTGTGTTAGCAGTCAAAGAACTTGTATATAAAAGCACTAAGCTTATAGACATCACTGAATTGTTTCCTCCTGCTACAGTTTAGAAAAATGTTACTAAATGACCACAGAGGCAAATGTGTAGTGACTCTCTGTGTTCTATTTATTGCACATCCACATCCCTCAGGGATAATATGTTGTGAGTAGTTAATATTAGCATGTACAGACCTTCTTTTGGAAATGTTTGTGTATCTTCTAGCAAGCAAGGTATGCCATCCTTATCTCTAAACTCCACTGAAGTCATAGAGAAATGGAATTTTGATATCTAGCATTTGTGTGTGTGACACAATGAACCATCACCATATATCTTTGAAAAAGAAGTGCAAAGATCATCTTTTCAAGATATAATTTCAGGTGAACAAATGTTTAAGGAGACAAAGTGAGACAAAGTGTAAAATATTGATTAACAGACTTTATTTGTGTAACTGGGTTTGCTGATTGTAAATGTGGAAACTGAAGCCAGTTTGCAAAGAGAAGCCATTGCTTTTGCTCATCCAGAGCCACGCCGTGCACACATACCCCCTTCCCTCCCTCCCTCCCTCCTTCCTTCCTTCCTTCCTTCCTTCCCCCTTTCTTCCTTCCTTCCTTCCTTCCTTTGTTTCTTCCCCCTTCCTTCCTTCCTTCCTTCCTTTCTTCCCCCTTCCTTCCTTCCTTCCTTCCTTCTTTCCTTCCTTTCTTCCCTTTCTTTCCTTTCTTCCTTCCTTCCTTCCTTCCTTTTTTCCTTCCTTCCTTCCTTCCTTCCTTCCTTCCTTTCTTCCCCCTTCCTTCCTTCCTTCCTTCCTTTCTTCCCCCTTCCTTCCTTCCTTCCTTTTTTCCTTGCTTCCTTCCTTCCTTCCTTCCTTTCTTCCTTCCTTCCTTCCTTCCTTTTTTTCTTGCTTCCTTCCTTCCTTGCTTCCTTCCTTCCTTCCTTCCCTCCCTCCTTCCTTCCTTCCTTTCTTCCCCCTTCCTTCCTTCCTTCCTTCCTTCCATTCATCTTTTCTTCTGTATTTCCTTCCTTGCTTCGATCTCCCTTTCCTAGTCCAGTCTCAGCCTTATCTCCTCTACCTGCTCTCTTCAGCTTGTCTCTCTTACTCCCCTTGATTTGTCCCTCTACACCTAATAACTCTCTGTTATGAGATTTGCTGCCTGGTAAGATTCTCTCATTGGAAGAATCCAGGAAGTCAAGAAGCAAAAAAAACTTAAGATGGGAAGAAGCGAAGAAGTGAGGGGGCCTCTGCTTCTGAGCTCTGGAGCTTAGCTGGGGCGATCCTCCTGTGGGAACTGCAGAGAGAAATAGCAAAGCAGAGCTTCTACACTGTAGCACTCCAGCTCAGCAAGGGATAGCCTCCCTCAGGCCTACAAGGTCTCTTTGAAGGAGGCGTCTCTTTAGAGCCATATGGTTCCTAGGTTCCTGTATCTCAGGATGCCCTTCCGTTGGGACAGTGTCCCACCTCAGAACTGTGTGGTTCCTGGGCTCCTGAGTCTCAGGATACTTTTCCTTCCAAGCAGGATGGCCAACATAATCTGCATTAGAGAGGCTGTTTTTATCTCAGTGTGATTAAGATCACATCCTGAAACTCCTGAAGACTTTCTAGCAGGATCTTGTCAGGCCACGAAATCAGACTTGATTGTCTTGTGAGTGAATGAATGATTGTCATGAGATCATTCCATGGTATCTGACAAAGTTAAATTCATTTTCAGTCTGTCAGAGTTCTCTAGAAGAACTGAACTGATAGCATCTATCAGTCTGAATGTCTTATCGAAAGGGGGTTTATTATAGTGCCTTAGAGGCTGTGGTCCAGTTAGTTCCACAATGGCTGCCTACCAGCAGAAAATCTAAGAATCCAATAGCTGTTTAGTCCATGAGGCTGATGTCTTAGTCTTCAGTTTATGTCAGAATCCTGAAGTAGAATCTACCTCCAGTGAAGAAATGGACTTGCCAGTGAGGAGAATGAGGGCAGGCAAAAAACAAAGAGGTTCCTTCTTCCTTGGCCTTGGTATAGACTGCCAACAGAAAGTATGGCACAGATTGAAGGTGAAACTTCCCACATCAAGGATCTGGATTAAAAGAAGGTCGTTTCATTACAAGAGATCCAGATTAAGGGTCATGAAGAAAAAGTGGGTCAGGGGACTCCTGGGGTATAGGTAGGGGAGCTGGAAGAACTGGAGGGAGGGGTAACTGTGGTTAGGGTGTATCGTATGAGAAGAATCTATTTTCATTAAAAAAGACCATTGCCTTGTATGTATACCCGGCTGCTTGGGTTTTGGTTAATTCTAGCTGTAATCATGTTGACAACCAAGAACACGCATCTTACAGCCATTTAAAATGATTTTCAATACATGGCAGAATGCTTCTGAAATGCTACTGGTCTGGAAATGCGTTCATCCAGAAAAAAGAGCCCTTACAGGACACTTTGTGTTAGTCATATACAAACCAGAAAGCTTTTACCACATTACAAGGACAGAATTGTGAGAAAACAAGAGTTTTGGGGTAGATACACTGCCTCATTGTAATTTAGACTTACATACAATTCCAGAAAAGAAAAGAAAAATTTAAAGAAGGGAAAAAAATAACCTCACTCAAAATATAATGGAAACACAAAACCAGCTTTCTGCTTGTCAACATGCTGAAGAATTTTACTGAAGATGTCCAAAGCATGAGCCAGTTGTCTACCAACAGGAAAGATGTATTTCCAGAAACAAATGTGATTTTAAAAAGGTCTGTTTTTCTCTATGTCAGCACAGAGGGCAGGTGCTGCCTTCGGATTAATTAACTCACAAGACGTTTCTCACACTAAAGTCTCAGCAAAGGAAAAGGAAACAGAAATGGTGGGTTTGCAAGGATGCAATTTTTTTTGTATTTACCTTTTTATTTGAAATTACCCAGAATGCCACATGTCCAGCCTGTAAGTTTGTCTTCCCAACCATGGACTGCAGTGGGACTTGGTGTCTGTGGGTTTTGTTTTGTAAAGGACAACAGTGTGAAACAGTTTCAAGTCTCCACCTAGCATTGCTTGAGGAGTCTGTTAAAAATGAGCTATTGACCTTGTTTTTGGTCAGGTCAGCTGTCAAAACTGTGTTGCAGGGAGAAGTGGTGTTTCCAGGCAACCATGGTCTACATCAATGCAGCTACTTAGAAAGCTGCACAGTCAGTTTGTTTTATGGCGGTTCGGTTCTTAAAACAATCAGGACACCTTTGTTCTCTATTGTTACTCTGTTCCAGTCTTCAAGATTATTTTCTAAGACCCTCTTCTAAGCTAAATCCCCACACTCTTAGTAATCTCCTGGGCTTGCAGTGCTTGCTTAAACACAATTCTGAGCTGCAGGAAGTGTGAGTTGGCCTTGGTTAGTGTGAAGCTAACATTCTGAGAGTGTTAAAAAGGCCAAAATTAATGAAGTTAGAAAATTCCCAGTTTCACCGAGTAACTCTCTGATGCTTTTAGTAATCTACTTGGAAAGGACAGAAGAAAGCATTTGCATGGACCACACATCTCTGTCGGCTCTCCAGTCCAAGCAGCCAGTAGACCCTGTGATGGAGGCTCACCATTCCCCATCATTGTACTGGAATGTGGGTGAAGAAGTCTTGTTCCCATATGTTCATGTTTCTTGTTGCTGACGATTAATAACTATTTCACCAATAGTGAATGTTCCCAGCATACAATCCAAAGATTTTTCTCCTTAATTGTTTTTTAACAAATACCCCCAAATGCATGTATTATTTTTGATAGAGAAGACCCATGAAGTGATATAGTGCTTGTAGTGTTTTTAAACCTTTTCCCATGTGTTCCAGACTGCTGAGTGGTGGTTTGTGAGACACACAAGCTAGAAAAGTCTGTAGGGTATCAGATATGTGAATAACCTAGACTTTGGTTTGTCAGTTACTGAAAGAGAGATTATATTATCAAAGCTCAAATATTGTTCATTTATTTAATTTGACTGCTGTTTTGAGCCAGGGTCTCAGTATGTAGACCACCCAAGCTTTGAACTCACAGATATCCACCTGCACCTGCCCTGTCAGGGCGAGGGAGAAAGGCATATACCAGAATGTCCAGCTGCTTTAAAATGTCTTACATCACATCACTTTAGGACACATTTTGCTGCAGTGAATACATCTGTGTCGTTTATTGAGCCTCAACTCAGACCACCAGACTCGGATATAATAGGATCTCTGACCTTTTCCTGGAATTTGAATTCATCCAAGTTCTGTATAAAGGTAGTGAACCACTATTAGATGCAGAAGCAGCCATCTCTACAGATCTTGCACAATTTAATTGGATTCTCTTTACCCCAGAATCATTGGCTTATTAATTTTAGTGTTCTGGCCGGGGAGGTATGTAGTTTGAGACTGTCTTGTTTTCTAGCTATATTACTTTTCCATCTCCTTCATCAACAGGGGATTAATGTTCTCACTCCACACACACACACACACACACACACACACACACACACACACACACACACACACACATAGTCATGTTTTCCATCCCTTCTGAATCACAGCGACAGCTGTAGGATTTGTATCACATTTGAGGACAAAACAAATATATTTTCCACATTGCATTTAGGATTATTTAAGCCTCATATTTTATGGGAGCATTGGAAAATGAAAGGTAGCTTATAGCCAATAGACACATACACAAATGAATCTATACATTGGTGTACAAATGGGAATATATATCTAGATGTTTGAGGCATATATTTTTCTACTCTGAGTCTATTGGGGAGCGACACACTGGCCAGGTGGACACTCTATATGTGGATCCAATGCTCTATTTAGTAGATAGGCTATGTCCTACAATATGAAACTATAGTGGTGTTTCTACCTTAGATTGTTTTACAACACTGTGAAAGCCAAGGCATTGATGTCTGGTGAGTGTCCTTATAAGAAATGAAGCATTATGCTCCATTTTAATATGCTTTGGATGCACTTAAAGTTCACTCAAAATGTCTGGTAACAACTTGGGATCCATCCAACGCACAGGCACTAAACTCTGATACTATTAATCGAGCCATGCTCTACTGGAAGACAGCACATGGCTGTCCTCTGAGAGGCTCCACCAGCAACTGACTGAAACAGATATAGATAATTAACAGACAACCATTGGACTGAGGTTGGGGACCACTATGGAAGAATTAGGGGAAGGATTGAAGGAGCTGAATGACATTGGAACCCCAGAGGAAGAACAACAGTATCAACTAGCTGGACCCAGAGACTAAGCCACCAATCAAAGAGCATACATGGGCTGGTCAGTGGTCCCAGCACATATGTAACAGAGGACTGGTTTGTCTGGCCTTAGTGGGAGAGGATGTGCATAATCCTGTAGACATTTGATGTCCCAGGGAAGAGGGATGCTGGAGAGGGGGAAGGAAGGTGTGTATGTGTGAAGGATGTGTGTGTGGCTGAGGGAGTACATTCTCAGAGGCAAAGGGGAGGGAAGGTGGGGTGAAGAACTCTGGGAGGAGACTGAGAAAGGGGCAACATTTGGAATGTAAATAAATATTCTATAAAAACTAATTTCAGGTAAGCAGGAAGCATAGTTACCCTTTTTCCAGCCACTCATTGCCTGGCATTTTCAGTCTATCTTTGGGATGAGAATTAGTTTGCTATGTGAGCTATGAGATGTCTCAGGAAGAAAGGAAGAAAGAATCTAGAGCTCCAGGGTACATACTGGTTGAGGCTCTGAGTTATATGGAGTATGGAAGTAGGCAAACTGTAAACATGAACGCAGGGTGGGTATTTGGATTGGGGGCCGCTGATACTGAGTGATCAGGAAGATGGCACCTCCATCGAGTGCTCAGCCAAGGGAAGAGGGGCAGGGTGTTGTGATTAGGGCTATCAGAGTTGCTGTCCAACCATGCAGAATGTTAGAACAAACTGCCATGATTAGACCATTGTGTGTCTTTCTGTAAAGGGAAGTTCTCAGTTCTGACAAGGCAGAACATAAGGTTGGGTGTTAGGCAAGTGGGACTGTTCTGAGGTAAGTGGATCTCTTGTTCTTGCATCAGGTGATGCCTCTAGAAATTAACAGAGATGACATTTTTGGTCTACAGATGCCTTTGGTTTGCTCACCAGTTTGGTAAGTGGATTCCTAAATCCTTTCTTTAAGTTTGGAGTCATCTGTTGACATCTTGAATGTACTATTCTTGCATCCTCACATTTGCTGACATAGCTTTTTATCTCCTCTTATATGCAGGTCCTATTGAAGTGTCCCTGTCCTCACCTGTTGTATTCCTCATGCTTTGATCCCAGGCTTCGTACATGCTGATTCTGTTTCCGATATGTAATCGAATTCAGGACAAACATTCAAAGGACGAGAAAATGAATTAGAGAACAATCAGATATCTTAGTGTGTTTCACTTTTTGTGAGAGGAAGAGTTTGGTGTACACTTCCCCAAAACTACAGTTACATCCATATTTATAATGACAGCAGTAGAATGCCAGACTGTCTCTCTCCAGCCCCAACCTTTTCATTTCTCCAGCCCAAATATTTATATCTCCCCAGCCCCAACCTTCCTGTCTCTTCAGCCCCAGCCTTTCCACCTCTTCAGCCTCAGCATCCTGATTAATTTTGTTGTGATCACAGATAGGCAGACTTAGATAGGAGGGATAAAACCAATCATTCTTGTGGAATGGACTCATTTATATATTATATATTGTAGTATTCGCAGAGCAGGCTTTGCTTAGAAAGCAAGACGTGGAAAAGAAATTGTATTTAGATGTCCTGAGGGGTGTGCATATTCTCCATTGCTTTATCCCCATCTCTTTTAAGAAGCCACTGACTTGTAAAGGCATTTGGATTGTCAGTTTGTGTGATCATTGGATTTTACCCCCCAGGCTCTACCAGAGTCATTTCCCACTTCAAGTAAACACTTGAAAGAATATGTATCTCCAAAAAGTTAATTTTGGACAAATGTACACATTGTCAGACCTTTAGGGAACCATAATAGATCCAGCCTGGAGCCCTTGAAGCCATGGAATTCAGGTTTTCACACTGTGTTGTCATGCAGTATGAGAAAGACAGGGGACAATGAAAGAGCAGGCCTAAGCTAGCATGTCTTTTCTTCTCTGACTAAGAGTTTAAAATGAGTCAAATACATAAATTAATTGATAAACTGACTTTATATTCACCTATTGGAAACAGTACAACATATTTTACATCAGATTATGAAATATGGATGTTTTACTAAAGACAGGAAGGAAGTTTCCAGTCTTTAAAGTAAGTACATTTCAGAGGATCTTAAGGCAATACCATTTATCCATATTCATATCTATTGAAATACTGTACACCCACACACTTCAATAAATAGTTAGAAACCTGACCTCTTTTTAAAATCATTTCTGGATTTCAAAAAAAAAGTTTTTATTGAAAAGATTAAATAGGTAACTTTCAGCTGTGTTACAAAGCTAAGCACAATGGGTAAATTAACAATTATTCAGTAATTTGATCAATACCGTTGATTGACTTTGATAGTTGTTCAGAGTTTTCAGACTTCACAGATTGGGGTACTTCTCTATATGTGTGCAGTTTGGTCCTGACTCAACAGGGAGACTCTTAGCTTTCCAGTCTCCTTTCTAGACATAGCATACATGTTATGAGAAGATTAGTTTTCAGTGAAGCTGTGAACCCCAAAGTGACTTTATGTTTGAAATGCTCTCTCTCAAATCTCAGTGTCTGCAAAAAGCACTCAGTACTGTGGCCTGGGCAGTGCTAATCATTCCATAGATTCTGCCCAGAAGGACCACAGGGCACAGCAGGACTTAGGTTTAGAATAAGATCATTGGAAAAAAATTAGGCCATTTGCAGTTAAACCAAGAACGCAGCCCAATAGGCTCATCAGCAGAAGATTCCAGCTCTCCCCTACCCTGTCCTAATCTCTTCACCTTCTTCAGTCCTTTCTGTTTATCTTCCATACTCCTTTCTCCTTTCTCTACCATCATCATCATCTTTCCTTTCTCTAAAAGTTTAGGGGCAACAAAAGGAATCCCACAAATGGATATTGTGGAAAAGATAACACTGAAATGAATAGCTAAAGAAATCATTGTAAATCAAAGGGTAAATTAACTTTGTAAGACTGCGATTCTGAAATTGCAACAATCTTGTACAGTCAGGACTGATAAAATGGAGTAATCAGACATTTCAGATGCCTGTCAATGTAAAATCACCTACTTGAACATTATATGCAATACATTCACACAAAAAAGCAAATACTGTAGCCTTATTTGAACAATACTGAACTCATAAATACTCATGGTTTCACTCTGTCCAGGCGCCTAAGGACTATGCTGCCATAATACAGAAAAACATAGCGGATGCCTCCTCTATTAAAATGTCACTCAAGAAAGTCTCTTCTAACATAAAGGCAAATACATGTAGCTACTGAGCTATGACTGTCCTTTGTCACACTCTATGGAAAAACACCGGACTCCACGAATTTGGAATCATGACAACACTTAGAACTAATTATTTGGTTCATCTGTATTTTATACCTCAGTTTACCTCACATGTACCCTACACACCTTACACAGAGGAGGCATTTTTAAATCTAGGGAAACGGTCACTGTATAATACGCATTCTCCAACTGCTTCTCTTCCCAAACAGCGGTTCAGGTGGCCAACACTCCATGGTAGCACCGCTATCTCTAATAAGTAGGTTATTGTGGAGTGTGCTACTTTAAAGCTGCAATACAAAGAAAAAAATTCTGTTGTTCGCTCACTAATTCCACAAAGAACATTTTTAGTAGCAAATCACCTAAAATTTAAATTCCATAATTTTCAAATTTTACTTTTAACATATCAATGATAATGACATAAATTTATTACAGCCAGTAAATTTCATAGCATTATGCCACATTATTGCCATTTCATGGGAAGACTATGTATTTTTTGTCTCCTCACTTATGATTCATTTTCCTAATTATAATAGATTTATGGTGTCTTTTGGGTCTAAAATTTGTTTAGGGAAAAAAAAATATAAAGTCATCCTTCTAGGGAAAAACATTAACTATCTAAAATAGTCACTGTAAAAGTCCTTGTGTGTAGTTTTGAGAGTAGGTCTTTAGTTAGGGTGTGCAGAAAGAAGGTCACTGTAGAAACCTAGGCGTGCTGAAATTGGCAACTTCATCAGACCTGAAAAATGGCTTTCAAGGCTATAGTCTTTCTTTAGTCAAAAGCAAGACCATGAGCCTATTCCTGTAATATAGTAGTTAGACTAACAGCATTTTCCTTCAAAAATGTAGTTTTGTTCTTTAAATAGAAAAAATGGAATATTCACAATCATTTAGTGATTAACATATCCCATGATGCCCTCCTTCTGGTGTGTCCATTTGGTCGCATCTCATATGTATCCTGTAAGATGCAGTGAAGCATGGGGAGTCTTCAGTTTTGGCGTCCGTTTGAGTGGTTATGACTAACCAGATTTTGGTGAAGAATTAGTTACTTCAGGGATGATCTGTTGTGCATGGACACACAATATTTGTTAAAACACATTTTGGAATTTTTAAAGAACATAGATGCATTCCTATCAACCAAATGACGGAAAATGAGATGGAAAGTCTGCAGGATTTCTGTTACAGTAACTTGAGGATGTCAAAGCCTAATCTGGGCGCTCACCGCCTCACATCTCTTGGGTGATAGGGCTGTGGTCCATGCAGAGAACCCGTCTTAGGGCATCATGTGAATAGGGCAGGAGACTGCTGCTTTATGAGGGGTCTCTAGAAAAGGCTGTGCTGTCCTCTGATGGGTTATGCTTTCCCACAGTGGCACTAATATTTTATTAAATTGTTTTTATCAAGAAAACTGAGATGTTATGGGCAAAGTTTTCAGGCCCCATGGGTAATAACTAGACACAGCCCCATAGCTTCTTACCCCCCCCAAATGGGGTGGAGTTTAGCTTATTGGTGTAATGTCCTTTATTTACTTATTTCTTTCTTGCTTTCAAATTGCAAGGTTTAGGAAAACATTATGTATTTGTCAGAGACAAAGAGATTATTTTATGAAGGCACACCCATGCTGAAGTTAGAAGGAGAAGCTTAGCGAGTTATATTACAAGGCTCATTTCCAAAACCTGGATGTCATGCGAGCAGGGACATCTAGATATGTGTTATATTTTGAGATGATCTGAAGGCAATATTATTTGAATTTTTATCAAAAAAGAAAAAAAAAGCATCTTTGTAAATGTGGGTTGACTCTTATTGAAACAGGGCACAGGGCCCTTGTATTGCAGCCTTAAAGAAATATGGGTTCACTGCAATGTTTGTTATGTAAACTACAGCCGGAAGCCTAGCAGACCACGACTGAATGCTTTTGAAAAGTTGTAGATTACAAACATGAAATCACAATTAATATCCTCTAAAAGTAAGTTCAGACCTTTCACATCTTAAAAAAGGGACAATGTGCAGTGCTTCACAAGGTCGTGTGTCTAACCAAAAGGAGAGGAGAATGAAAGTATTTACACAACCAGCCATTCTGCAGACAAAAGGCGTCACCGCGTACAGACGGCCGATGGTACCATGCCGCTTCAACCTAACTGCACCAGATTGGATCCAGCCATCAGCACTCCCAGAGACTCCTTAAAAGCCTTTCATGGGTCTTTAGATTCATTGTAGGATGACATTCTTCAGGTAGAATATACTGATGACAGAAGATAGTGTCAACGCAAGGCTCCAGCAGGAGAAGAGGTCGCAGGCACTCCCAGTAATCCCATACTGGGCTGTGCTTGGAGCTGGAAAGGAATGAAAGAGAATTAGTCAAATACAGTCTCATATCTGGTATTCTTGAGAATATCCAACTGGAATAGTGCTGGGGGCAGAAATGGTTCGGTTCATCGGGCCTATTAGGATTAACCTCTTGAGGTCAGTTTTTGCAAGGGCAAAAGAGCTATGATAAAATCTACCTGGCAGAGCTGTGGTATAAACTGGACCTAATAAGGTCCACTAATACTACTGCTCTTACATGTACTATAATTATTCACATTCACAGGAAATGTGACCACATTTGCAAAGCTCTCACCAAACAGCCAAATACTATATCAAATCCTGGAAAAACAAACAAACAAACAAAAGTAGATTTCCCTTCTCAAGAACTTTGTTTTATATGTGTGTGAGAACATTTTAACAACTGTATCACAATACCATACAACATTAGAGTTGAACATGCAAATTCTACTGACAGAAAAATTATCATACGAAGTTGTCTGGATAGGAGAGAGTTGCATTTACAAAGTTTTATTAGAGGAACTACGCTCTGGTTCAGTAGGTAACATGGAAGAAGCATTAGGAAAGAGACTACAGGCAAAATGTTGGAGCCTCAGATGTAGACCAGCTTTCCTGGGCCAAAGGGGCTGGATTGAAACAGTAACAGCAGGAAGTTCACATTCTGACAAGAGCTTAGTACAGCGCAATGTATACATTAGATATATATAGGCTGTACGGATACATTAGAAAGCATAGCTTCACACACAGAAGCCCAAAAGGTCACCAGACTTAGGGTGTAGCTGCTGCCTGCCATGCAGGTCCACTGCAGCTGTTGGTAGGTAAGGCTGTTGCTGAGGGCTTCATGGATCATGATGTTCCTGAAACTGAGCCTTACCGGTGCTCACATGGCTTGGGATTGATTCTTGCTTATCACAATATAATAGCAAGAACAACATGCCTGCCAGCTTGCTTCTAACCACCTCTTGATAATGAAACCTGCAGGTCAAGTCCTCTGTTTTTGTTGAAATGGAATCCTGTAATAAAGACATACATTTCATGCCTAAGTCGACAACTCAAATCTAGGAGCAGTGTCTATGGCTCTGAATTCGAATCAGCAGCAGAACAGTTTGCATGGAAGCTGCATAGAGGACTAGATCACCATGTAACAAGAACAATAGTTATGTTCTGATATTTGTAAGAAATTATATGGGTGAGGGAACTACTGACCCCCCTGCCCATGGTCAGAGGGGTACTCAGTAAACCTCAGTGTTGAAACTGCGACTTTTTAAAATTCACTTTATATTCCAATTGCTTTCCTCCTCACACTGTCTCCTAGCTCATCTCCCCTCCCCTTCTCCTCTGTGAGGGTGGTCCCCCAACTCCCAACTCTCCAGCATCCTCTGACTCTAGCACATCAAGTCTCTGCAGGGCTAGGTGCATCCTTTCCCACTGATGTCTAAGAAGCCAGTCCAGTTAAGGGAACATATTCCACAGACAGGCAATAGCTTCATGGATAGCACCCCTCCAGTTGTTGGGGGACTCACATGAAGACCAAGCTGCACATCTGTGTCATATGTGTGGGGGTAGGGCAGACCTGCAACTTTTTGATAAGCAGAGAAAGTAACACAAGAGCAGCTACTGAGTTGAGCATGTCTGTCAGGAGTGGGTGTTTTCAGTGAAAAGAAGAACCCAACTCTGGGAGCTAACTGAGCTTTTCTGCATCTGATACTTAAGATGACTAATGTAAAATCATGAAAGTCTTATTTTTGCTTGGTGAAGACCTGGAAAGTATTTTAGAGATATTAACATGTAATCGTTAACAGCCACCTTGGAGCTGTTGTTTTTGAGAGCCTTGAGTGTGATGAAAGGATCAGTGAAGGGCAGTAATGGAAGGCACGGAGAATGATAACCACACAGGGTAAAGGCAAGCCACTCTGTCATCATTCCACACTGAGGAAGGGTCCACACAGACTGTGGGTGACCTCAGGAGGTCTGACCACTGTCTCACATATTGCAGCCGTCCTTTCTGACCGACCCTTGTGTCCTCTGCAGTCCTGCGGTCACCCTACATTGCAGATATGTGTTCATATGTTTATTTCTAGTGTCATTCATTTTTCATTTATGTTTCTTACTGCCTGAAACAAAACCTGGGCACATAATAGATGCCCAAGAAATGCTCAAGGGAACAATTTAATTAAATGAAGAAATTGCTGTTTCAATGTGTACTTTGGTCTTACCAGACTGGGTCTCTTCTGCGGCAGAACACAAGCATGCATGTCCTGGATCATCAGTGGGTGTGCTTCCCTTTGTTAATCCAGTAAGTGTTTATGGAACTGGGCATCAAAGGAAATGTTAAGCGCCAGGAATATAACGCTAAGTACTGTAGGCATGGCCCTGTGGTTACCTAATTCTACACACGCTCATATAAATGTCTATTTTGCCATCTAATTGTAATGTCATTTCCTTCCGAAGGCCCCATCCATCTTCAACTCACATCACCTTTCTTTTTTTCTGAAATATGACAAATTATTACCAGTCATATATTTTTTAATTAACTACTTTACAATTAAAGCAACATACTTTCAAACATCCCAAAACACCTCCCTTAGGAGAGAGCCCGTGTCTCTTGAAAGCAAGGGTTTTATTAATTTACTCTTCATCCTCCCTGAGATGCACCCTATGGCGTCTGCTGTCCCCACCTCTCCCAGTGTCACTGGTTTGCACAGTCAGCTCTAGACAGTCTACAGTCATCTGAGAAGGGGGTTTCAGTAAGGGATTGCACAGACCAGATTTGCCCTAGGGTGAATCTTTGGTACAGCTTTAATTGTTAATTATTAATTGATGAAGGAAGGCCCAGCCTATTGTGAGTAGCACCATCCTTGGCAGGTGGTCTGATGTGTATAAGGAAGCAACAGAGCTTGAAGCTGGGAATAAACCAGCAAGCAATGTCTCTCACAGTTTATACTTCAAGTTCCTGCTTGAGGTCCTGTCCTGACTTCCTTCAGTGGTGACTATGACCTGGAAGAAAAAGCCAAACAAATCTTTTTCTTCCCTAAGTTGTTTTTGGTTGAAGTGTTTTATTACAGCAATAGAAAACAGACACTCAGACAAAGACAACACTCTTGCATGACAAAAAGTAAACTACTAGTTATAAACATTGTTTTATAACTTCATTTCCTCCGCAATGCATGAAGTTTTACACATAGTAGGTAAATTAATTTTGTTTAACTCAATCAACTGAAATAAGCAATTATCTGCTTCTTGACAACCATCTCATTAGTTAATGATAATCTTCTGAGTCACCTAGTTTTTATGAAGTCTACATTAATAATGCCCTTAGAGGTGAAGTCCTTGGTTCTGCCAAGGCTCAATGCTCCACTGTAGGGGAATGTCAAAGCAGGGAGGCAGGAGGGGGATGAACACTCTCACAGAAGAAGGGGGAGGGGGATGGGATATGGAAGGGAACTGGGAAAGGGGATAATGTTTGAAATGTAAATAAAATATATCCAATAAAACCATTAAGAAAAAGATAGGCACAATCTATCAGATGGTGTGAGATAGTCTTTGTACAGTTTGCTCATGAAGAACTCAGTAGCACAAAGAGAAGCAATAGGAAGGAAACCAGTGGATACCAAAATGAGGAGTCTGTGTATGAAAGGTGCTGTCACAAAAGGAGCAAAATACTGTCACAGACTTTAGTATTGTGAATGCTTCCTATGTTACTAAAAGACAATTTCAGACAACCTCCGTGATCATCCAGCTCTTACAGTCTTTCCTCCCTCGCATCTGAATGTTCACTGTGCTGTCAATGCCAAGCGGTCAGCCCCGAGAACATACAGATAGGTAACATCATAGACTGAACGGTTTAAATTTAGCTTGTTTATATATACATTATACATGCAGTAACCATTAGTTTAAAAGATGTCATGAATTTGAAGGAGAGCAGGAATGGGCATAAACGAAAGGAGAGAAGAAAAGGAATCAGAGAATGTTGTAAATATATTAATTTCAAAAATAAAATAAAAAGTTTAAGACTAACCAAAATGAAACAAAAATGGTATGAGTGCTGTTCTGAAAAAGATTTTGAGAAAGTCATAATAGAAAAGTAATTGTTATGTAGCAGAGGATGGCATTGTCTGGCATCAAGAGGAGGAGAAGCCCGTGGTCCTGTGAAGGCTTGTTTCCCCAGTGTAGAGGAATGCTAGGGCCATGAGGTGGGAGTGGGTGGGTGGGAGTAGGAGCATCTTCATAAAGCAGGGGGAAGAGAGGGGGTAAAGGGGATAACATTTGAAATGTAAATATATAAAATATCCAATAAAAATTAAAAAAGAAAAATAATAATACCCTTTGTGTGCATATGCTCTCAATAATGATGAGAGTCTTAAAATTTTAATTAAATCTTATTTTTCCTTATAGACTTTATTCCAAAAACATCATCTACTGTTTTATACTGCATCTTTTTAGTTAATGCTATCCAAGTCATACTGACTAATAAAAGTCTTGTCATCTGTTATATTTCTTTAATATTTTAAGGCATTCACAATTCTTACACCTTTTATGACTTCAACCATAAAATGTTCTTTTCCCTCAAACTTCAAACATTGGTTCTTTAGTAATGTGACTTGTAAAATGAGAAATACAGGGAGGGAACTTGGCAACACACACAGGAGCCATGATAGGGACAATTCTCACCCAAAGAAGAGGCAGAAGATGAAAAGAAGAAAAGATTAAATTCCAAGGCTTACAGTGCTGAGTGGCTCACACAGTCAACTGGAGCTGGTTTCTGCACATGCCTAGTGACTTCTGACAGAACACAGTGCTTGCATGTGGATCGTGGTTTCTTTGGATTAAGCTCAGGTGTAGCCTTAGGTCTTTAAAAACCTACTTTAATAAGGGTTCTTATATGCCTTAACCTCCCTTCTAGCCCATCATTCATCAGAGGTAGTAGAAAGGAAAGGTCAATAGAGCAAAGGAGGATGTGGACGTGTTTAGAAATAGTTCTTCGGGGGGTGATCTCAATCTTCTTTGTCAGGATAGCAGCAGTTCAGAGTCAGCAGTGCTAGTTCCATCCACTTGTGAACACCATTCACGAATCAGCAAAGGCAGTTTGATCCTTTCCTTATGTGGGCATACAGAGAATAGTTATTTATTAAGTATTTTCCATTCATACTCACTGCCAAAGAATCCTCAAGTCTCTGCCAATCATCTTGATCCATGGAAGTGGTAAGATATTGCTGTAACACTACTAGGAATTCTTTGGTGTGTTTCTATAAAGTCCCACGGCATACAATGGTCAGCCCAGAAGGCAAGGCAAACCAGTGCCCCAGCATTGTTAGCAAAGACCAGTGTCAGCAAAACCCAACAAAGACTAGCAACAAAAGGTAAGGTGAGTCAGTGATGCACATAGCATCATCTACTCTCTGTTGAGTTATATTTATATCCTTTCCAAACATTTTGTGCTTTCTCAAGCATCCCGTCTAGCAAAATATCACATGCCCCTTTCCAGGAAGCTTCCAGAAAAAACACCATGTGTCTACTCTTGGCAAGACATCCCCCCATAAGAGATGACACAACTGAGTCTCCAAAGAAACCAGAACTTTCTATTTTAGTCATGTTTTAGTTATAATAATGGGAGGCTCTGCCTTTGTAAACTTCTACACTGAGATGCTGAACCTCTGAGTTGCCACTGAGAAGGCATTTGGCTACAAGTCCCGCAGCAGGTCTTCCTGGCTCCTGCCTTAAGCTTTTACCATGAAGAAAAGCTGTGACCTTTAACAGGTTTGTTTTGCTGAGAGATACCTCCTTCGTCTAATTTGAAAATTGGACTTTTATACTTTTACCAGAGAATCTTCCTTCAAAAATGGCTGCTTTTCACTATGTGTTCACTGGGCACTTACTGGATACACACTATGTGTTGGGTTTTGTGTCCATTGTTGAACGCAGAGAGACAGACCAGATTCATTTGTGGCTTTAGGGAACTTAACATCACCTGAATAGAACTCTCTTTACTAGAGAAAAGGAATTATTCACTCCAGGTTATGTTATCAGTATTCTAGAGTGAAGACAATCTTTGAATCTATTCTCTTTTGTTAAAGCACAAATAAATCAGAAATCAAATGAGAGAAACACATTTAACACTCAGATCCCATTGAAGCCATCCTGAGACACAGATGTACGGCAACCAGCAGCTGTGTGGCTTTGGGGTCTGGAATCCTCTGGTTTGTAGCTGTGTAGCTTTGGGTCTGGCATCCTCTGGTCTGCAGCTGTGTGGCTTTGGGGTCTGGAATCCTCTGGTCTGCAGCTGTGTGGCTTTGGGTCTGGCATCCTCTGGTCTGCAGCTGTGTGGCTTTGGGTCTGGAATCCTCTGGTCTGCAGCTGTGTGGCTTTGGAGTCTAGAATTCTCTGGTCTGCAGTTGTATGGCTTTGGGGTCTGGCATCCTCTGGTCTGCAGCTGTGTGGCTTTGGGTCTGGCATCCTCTGGTCTGCAGCTGTGTGGCTTTGGGTCTGGCATCCTCTGGTCTGCAGCTGTGTGGCTTTGGGGTCTAGAATTCTCTGGTCTGCAGTTGTGTGGCTTTGGGGTCTGGAATCCTCTGGTCTGCAGCTGTGTGGCTTTGGGGTCTGGCATCCTCTGGTCTGCAGCTGTGTGGCTTTGGGGTCTGGCATCCTCTGGTCTGCAGCTGTGTGGCTTTGGGGTCTGGCATCCTCTGTTCTGTAGCTGTGTGGCTTGGAGTCTGGCATCCTCTGGTCTGCAGCTGTGTGGCTTTGGGGTCTGGCATCCTCTGGTCTGCTGCATTTCCCATGATGGCTTATTTACTATCTTGTTTTAGACGTTTGCAGGCCTCGTTGTGTTTAATATTAAACATTAGTAGATAAATTTTAAAGTATCTATAAATCTAATATGATAAAAACAATTTTTCATCTTGTCAATTATCCAACATATGCATCTTTAAGGATTTTAAACTGTAAATAAAATACAAAGTGAGCCTGTTCACATATCATGAGAATGTAGAAATCCATATTGAAGCATTAAATGCTGAAAATAATTCCTAATAACTACAGTGAATATATGCCATATTTACATCTTTTTGATGAATTTAGCTTGGATCTTTTAGCATATCAAGCACATGACACCAGGAATAAGTCTTTCCTAATCAGATAAAAGCAATAGCTGAAGAGCTATCCTCTTAGCAACTTAGCTCTGTGCTGTGTGCCTTGACTATTTGATTCTTCTGTCTCTGAAGCACACATATGATCCCCAAACTCAACATGGTGTGTGCAACCCACATAGAAGATGCAGTTGTGTTTCATGTGCCATTCACTCTTTCAAGTGAAGGAGAAGCTTTGTTCTATTATTTACCATAGAGATGACCATGTGAGAAGAAGAATGATAAAAGGATTAAAAGAACTCTTATATTCTGGAAAGGGGAATCTAGGTGGTGAGAAAAAAATGCTGGAAAAACTAGACTCTTACTTCATATTCTATTTCTGAGAAGACAAATTATTTGTGTTGAGTACGCGGTAAACTAGCAGTCACATCACATTTACTAAACTTTAAAGTAGGGCCTTAAAGCACAAATCATTTACTTCATTTGTTAGTACTGTTATTATGCACACCACCTGGTTCTTCCTCCTCCTTCTCCTCCTCTTCCTCTTCTTCTTTTTCTTCTTCTTTTTCCTCTTTCTCTTCCTCCTCTTCTTCCTCCTTCTCTTTCTCCTCCTCCTCCTCCTCTTCTTCTTCCTCCTCTTCTTATTCCTCTCCCTCTTCTTCTTCTTCCTCCTTCTCTTCCTCTTTCTCCTCCTCCTCCTTCCTCTTCCTCCTCCTT